>NC_055996.1:110117728-110451130 GCF_018446385.1 Zingiber officinale
TAATAATTCCTAAATTATTACATCACACGCACCACATGCATATAAGGATACAACATGCCAAACATGATCGCATAATTAAATTTTTAAGGAAAGTAAATTTACGCTAGGTGAATCTTACGAATGATCTGTAATGAGAAGGGAATTAACCGTAGTGATGTTGTCGAACCTCGCCTCTATTTGTATCCACGCTGAGCTCCTCAAGATAACTCCTTGAGTATAAGCCTCTCCTTTGGAAGTTGCTAGCCACGAGCGAAGAAGAGGGATCAAGAGGAAGAGGAAGAGAAGCACACAAGGAAGAGATTTCTTCCATGTGGTGGTCACGACAACAAGGGGAAGGGGTTCCCCTTGTTGGCAGCAGCAAAGAGAGAGGGGAGGGGGAGAGGGAGAGGAGAAGAGAAATTGAGTTTAGTTTTTCCAAAAACCTTATAAGCCAATTAATGATCTCATGTATATAATTTTCTCTCAATCATATCAATATATGTCCCTCATTAATGAGTTGGATTAGAAAGTTCAAATCCAACTTATTATCCTTTAATAAAAAATTAGCTCATTAACCTCTTGGTTTGGTTCACAACTAAATCAAGTTGGTTTATGAATAATTCATGATTAAACAAAATATGATCCAACTCTTTTATAAGAGATGTGAACCATCCACACTTCCATTGCGATAAATATTTCCATATTTGTCTTATGTATGGTCCAACCAAACATTTATCTCTTGATCTAAGAATCTTATTATTTAACTTATTTTACGTCTTTTAAAGACTTGTTAGTGCGTGTAACCTAATAGGTTCCCAGTTTATCTTAGCCATCCATAATTAACTACTTAATTATAGAGCAATCATGAGTGACACCTATTAGTACATCATGATCCCTAATTAGTTGAAAAATAATAATTGATCTTATAATTAATTCTAAACCCTTCAGCAGCTACAGTGAGTCATGCATCGTTCCTTTCACTCGTCTTATACCCACTTGGTTTAGGACATGGTCTATGTGTCTCGTCCCCACTAGGCTGACTACGTCACATCTGACCTAAGTAATACTTTCTCGTTCTACGGATTCAAATTACTCATACATGTGTACAAGAGTCTCACACTCTTAACATGTGATGCTTTGGCGAAAGACTTTGAGTAATAATCCTAACGAGTGGCCATAGGGTATACGTCTCCTCGCAAGGAGACGTGAATCCTCTGTGGGCTATCCAAACACCTTCGGGCACTTCAACTTATACTCAATCATCCCGAGTCCAAACCTCAATGAGATGCTTGCTTAAGATGTCAAAGTATAAGTCTCCATGACCAAGATGACTTGTATACCTCAAGTCGAAGGAAACTTACACTCGTGCTGCAATAAGAACTTCACAAACATATCTATATATATGTAGAGAATCATATGAAGTCTTACAACGAACTAGTTACCATATGAAGTCTCCAATGAACTAGTTACCATAACCAACATCCACGTTTAACTCTCGACATCCCAATGTTTTCAGCCAGTGAGAAAACAGCTGCTTGGCTAAACTAAGGAGTATAACCCATGTTGGTCTTATAGAATTGATGGTGTCCAAATACATCAATTCGACGACTAGGAAAATTTCAATATATTTATAATTGCACATGTAGAGATAATCATTAGTTGCGATCCAATCACAAATTCTCTCATGTTATGAATTATATTATGAACATTCAGTAAATGAGTTTAAGACAATCAAACATATAATATGCACTCAAATAGTGAATCTATACTTATCAAATAAATAGAAAAATCATAAGGCGATTACCTTAGGGCATCCCTCAAATTCTAACACTCCCACTTGGCCTAAAGCCAATCACCATGATGTCCTAAACCGTAAGCACGGACATAACTCTCAAACTTGCCTTGTGATAGAGCCTTTGTCAAATAATCCGCTAGATTCCTTTCAGTGGAAATTTTCTCGAGTTGTATTTCTTTCCTACTAACGACATCCCTGATCAGATGATAATGGCGAAGCACATATTTTGATGGAACCACTCCAAGTTCAGTAACGAATTTCTTGATCCAAACTGCTTACTTTGCTGCTTTCGAAGCTGCAATGTATTCCACCTCACAAGTAGAATCTGTAATAATATCTTTCTTGGAACTTTTCCAACTAACTGTGCCTCCATTTAATATGAATATGAATCCTGACTAGGACTTGGAGACATCCTTATCCATCTAGAAACTAACATTTGTATATCCGCGTATAGTCATATCACCATCTCCATAAACTAAGAACATATCCTTAGTTTTTTTTAAGTACTTAAGGATCATCTTGACAACCATCCAATGATCCATTCCTGGATCAGATTGGTATCTGCTCGTAACACTCAGAGCATATGATACATCGGGTCTTGTACAAAACATAGCATACATGATAGATCCTATTGCGGACGGATAAGGTATTGTTGGTGTAGTTTGCACTAACGGTCTAACTCAGATTTTGATGAATAATAAGTAAGTTAAGTTAGATTTTGTTGTGATCTAACCACTTGATTAAGTGTGAAGGAAATCCAACTAGGTTAATAGGCCAATCGGATAGCTGATACGAAATCCAGCTAGGTCGACGGGCTGACCGAATAACTGGTACGAAGTCCAGATAAGTTAACGGGCCGACCGGATATTTGGCAAGAAGTCTAGCTAGGCCAACAGGCTGAGCGGATAGCTAGCATGAAGTCCAAATAGGTTGATGGGCTGATCGGATGTCTGGCAAACTGGTAAGTTAAGGTAAGTCACTGGAGGAGAGTGACCAAGTGAGGGTGCATCCTGGTTGAAGGGCAGTAGGCGTCGGTCCAGTTTAGATTCATTTGGGATCCCTAAGCTGAGACCTTGATTAGTTCCTAGTCCTGGGAGGACAGGAACTAATTAATACTGCTCATTATTATTGTATTAACATTTATCTTGCAGGTTATTATTTTCTTTATTGGACTAATGTTATTTTGTAGGAAAAAAGAGTGCATTTGCCTTCAGATTAACAGTGTCCGAAGGCACCTTCAAACTTGATGGAAGGTGTCTTCGTACTATTCATAGAAGGCGTCTTCTATGACTATGGAAGACACCTTCCTTAAAATAAATTTTGGCCGAAGTCATGGATAAGCCCCGTGCTTTTCATTTATCTTGGATTAACAACCATTTAGGTTGTAACCAAGTAAATATTCTACCTCTTCTTTCATTTTGTAGTTGTTTAATTTACTTGTAATAATTATACTGCTGCTACTAATCTTAGTTGAAAGATCGAGAAAAACATTTCATTTTACAAGCAATTCACCTCCTCTTGCCGGCCCGGCTACGGCAACAACTACCACTGCAATGAAGAAGAGCACGTGAAAGATAACTGCCCTAAATTAAAAAGCAAGGACAAGGTCAAAGACAAGGATAATAGCAAGGACAAAAGACCAGTCCAGACAAAGCATCAAAATCTAAAGGCGACGTGGGATGAAACGTCGCCCGAGTCAGAGATCGAAGCCATTGCCGAACTTGCGCTAGTGGCAAGTCACCAAGAAGATGAAGACGGAGCAAGCCCATCCGAAATGAGTATCGAGAGCATCGATGAAGGGGGAGCAACATTAGAAAGAAGCAACACTTCAAGGGGAGCTTCAGATTACGAGATCGACAATGTAAGTCGGGTATGGTCTCTACCTCCTGATAAGCTATTTTAGTTTATAAAAAAATTATCAAAAAATACCTATAAATTAGAAAAATAAAATGAAGAGTTAAAATTAACCTTATCAATATCTTGTCAACTAGAGGATTTCGATAAGATAAAAATTGAAAATGAAAAATTAAAAATAGAAATAAAGAATCTAAAGAAGTCTGCATGTTCGAATATAGCTATTTCTAACTTCAAAAATTATCAAGGACTAAACTGTCACTTTAGATATCATAAAAAAAAGGGCAGCCCGGTGCACGAACCTCCCGCCATGCCGGGTCCCGGGGAAGGATCCATTATATGCAGTCTTACCCTGCTTTTTGCAAGAAGTTGTTTCCATGTCACTTTAGATATCATAAGGGCCAAATTAAAAAATTATCAACAAAATATATCCCTAAATTTTTTTTAATTAACCCAGTTGGAAGGAACTTATATTGGGTTCCAAGATCATGCTTAAATTGAAAATTCATTATGCATGTTTTATTTTTAATTTGACATCGTACTCTTGCTTAGAATTATCAAATAAATTGTTTTGCATAATTTCTATTATAAATTAATTAAAATTAAATTTTTCTGAGAAATAAAATTTCATTACTCATTTATAGAAAAATTTTTAATTTTTTTTTACCATTGTATTATTTTTCTATAAACTTTTTAACAAAATTTGTATTCTTCAATTTAAAAAAAATCTTGCAGTGCTATTTTCTTACAAAATTTATTTTTTTTTGTGAAACTTTATCCTTTTTCTATCTAAGAAGATTCTCTTGAAATATTTTAACCGTTGGTGAATTCTCTATGAATTATTTATGTAAATGCAAAATTTTAATATTAAAAATTTAAATCTTTAAAATTTATTTTTTTTAGAAAATTACTTACTATTATACATTCTTAGAAAATATTTCATGATTTTTCGAAGTTAATAACTATTTTTAATGAATTATTTTAGAAAATATGTATTTATGCCAAAAAAAAATTTATTTTCGCTTAAAATAATTTCAATCTTTTGTAAAATAAAAATTTATCTACCTTAAATATGTTTGTTCAACCGTTATAAAACTTTCAAAAGTATAAAAACACTTTTTAAAATCATCTTTTTTTAAAAAAAAATTATATGTCTTTATCTAGAATTTTAAAGTTTATTTTTTGGATATTAGTCCACATTTTTTTATCCCTTCGACGCTACTTTTTCAAAGTTATATTCTTGCTTTATCCCTATTTTTAATGTGATCAAAGAGGGATTGAAGGTTAAGTCTAGAGGAGGGTAACATTAATTATTTTTTTTTGCATATTATTAAAAATTATAAAATTTATACTTATTACCTTGCTGTTATTTATGGTTGATTTACCATAACTTAACTTAGGTTGCTCATATCAAAAAGGGGGAGATTGTAAGTTTCCCGTGATAGTTTTGATGTGATCAACTAATTCAAGTTAGGTCCTGTTGTGTTTTGATATCCTTGTGTCTAAGTGTATAAGAACTTAGGAGCACAGGAAGTCGAGCGAAAGACGCAGCCAGAGAGAAGGATGACATGGGAGAGAGTCAACGGGCTCATTGCGTCCTGAGGGATGAGGCGCTGCAGAAGAGTACGCTGGCAGACGAGAAGGAGGCGCGCGATGTTTTCGAGGGACGAGAAGCTGGAGTGGAAGGACGCTCGAGAAGGCCGGAAAGGTGAGCCCTATTCCAGATGACCGAAATCACTCAAACAAGCGGAGTTAGAGCGGAAGACCTAGAGAAAAAGTCAACCGGAGGTTGGCTGTGCGCTGGGCGCTCGAAGCTATTCCCAAAAGCCAAAAACAACACTTGTAATCGATCTTAATTGAGTTTAGTTTTGTAGTTGTGAGCTTTGACTGCTGTAAGAGATTTCTCCACCTGAAGGGGACATTAGTGAGCTTTCAAATATCTTGGATTAGCAATCCCCTGATTGCAAACCAAATATATTGTTGTGCCTCTTTTTCTTGTCTATTAATCAGTTTCTTTTTATACAAGTGCTTTATTTCCAAAGTTTCGAGAAAGGTGTTTATTTTTAATATGTAGGGTTATTCACACCCCTTTAGCCGGTAGCCAAGGGACCAACACATGCAACAATCGAGCTTCGACATTGGATACTCCAACTGAATTTCCTTCAACCACCTGAAGGAACATTGATGGAGGAAGTGAAGTTTACTTTGATTGCATTTGTTTCACTTCCGAGTTGGATACTTCAAATAAACGGTCTTCGACCTCCAGAGGAAACTTTAAAGGAAAAATAACTAAGGGAACAATCTTACATGATGTTGACTTTATGAAGATGGTGCTCACCTCCATCCTAATCATTCCACCTCCGATGTGGAAATTAAAGCTAAATCTTCTTCGACCACTAGGGATGAATTCTATTCGGACCACCCCATTTTTGATGTGGATGCTACTTGTAAATCGGTTGCAACCACCTTGAATAAAGGAGAGTCCATTCTTTTCTTTTATTTTTTACTTCATAATTTTCTTTACCTTCATACTTTGCTTTCACATTTTGCTTCCGTACTTTACATGTTGTTGAGTCTATAGTTCATTTGGTTTTAAATAAAATTCTCCAAGCGTGTTTCTTAGTGATACCTTGAAATGGTAAAAAACATTTAAGTTTCACCGTCATATTTTTGGTCATTTGACATGATTAAATGCTCTACTTACAAAACATAGGTTAGTGTGGTGATGAATTTTTTTTTGATTACTTGAGTTTGATTGCTAAATCACCTAGTGAGGACTACTACAAACCTACACTTTATTCATTTCTGTGTGATATGCACTCATGACTAATAAACTCTAAAACTTGCTTTATTTTTTTTGTTGGTACCCCAAGGTTATTTTGATGTGATCAAACAAGTTAAGTTAGGTCCTATTGTGTTTAACCCTGTGTCTAAATGTGTAGGAACTTAGGAGCACAGGAAGTAGAGCAAAAGACGCAACTAGCAAGAAGGACGACACGGGAGAGAGCCGACAGACTCGGTGCATCTGAGGGACGAGGTGTTGCGGAAGAGTACACCGGCGGATTAGAAGGGAGCATGCGGTGTTTCCGGGGGACGAGAAGCCGAAGCGAAAGATTGCTTGAGGAGCAAAAGACGCAGCTAGCGAAAAGGTCGGCACGGGAGAGATCCGACGGGCTCGGTGTGTCCGAGGGATGGAGAGCTGCAGAAGAGTATACTGGTGCACGAGAAGGAAGCGCCCGATGATTTCGAGGGACGAGAAGCCGGAGCGGAAGCTTGCTCGAGAAGGTTGGAAGTTGGATTCGGGTGAGCCATATTTCGGATGATCGAAATCACCCAAGTGAGCGAAAATACCCGGACCGAAGCAAGAGGAGCCGAAGCTGGAGGCCTAGAGAGAAAGTCAACAAAATGTTGACTTTCCCCTTCGAGGCGCCTGGAACCCAAGTTTTAGCCATTTCGACATGATATTTGATCGTTGCATCGGGGATAAGTTTTTATCCCACTCCAAGCACCTTGAACCCTTCCAGGCGCCCCGACCAAGGCTATATAAATATAACCTTGGTCCAAGAAGCTAAGAACAACAAGCATTCTTGTAACAACACTTGTACGCTTCCAGTTTTCCATTTAGCTTTCTATTTTTTTGCGATCATTGCTGTAAAGAGGCTTCTCCGCCTGAAGGAGATATTAGTTCGCTCTACTTCCTTGGATTAACAACCTCCCCAGTTATAACCAAGTAAAAACTTCTGTGCCTCTGTCTTTTTGGTTTCCTTATCATTTTTTATGCAAGTGTTTGTTTAAGTTATAAGCCGAGAAAGGTATTTTTTATTTTGATTTGTGTAGGGGCTATTCATCCCCCCTCTAGCCAGCCGCCAAGGGTCCTAACAAGTGGTATCAGATTAAGGACGCTTCAAGAGGACTAACCGCCGATCGAAGCAAAAGAAAATGACCGGAGCTAGCATCTACCCACCAGTATTTGAGGGGGAGTTCGATTTTTGGAAACGTCGCATGGAGGTATTTCTTAAAATATATTTTAATATTTTATTAATAATGAAATATGGTTAAGAAGCACTAAAGAACACAAATGGAGATGAAATTGAAAAACACCTCTGGACCAAAAAGCAGTGCGACGACTTCACGTCAAACGGTAAGGTTGAATATCATTTAATAAGCATACTACCGGTGGATGATCTCGACAAAATCAGCAACTACCAAAGTGCGAAAGAACTTTGGAAAATATTCTTGAAGCTCTACGAAGAACCAATTGAAGCCGAAACCAACTCCTCGATGGACACCTAGTCGTCGTTAGAAGAATCCGAGACCGAGGAAATTACCGAGACAACCTTTGTAGCCAAATTCTTTCCTGAAGACATAGAAAGCTCATCCCAGATGAGTATCGATGAAGGGGAGAGTCTTCAGAAGAAAGCAGCAGTTCAGGAGAGCTACGGATAACAGGATCGACCAAGTAAGTCAAGTACAATCTCTTCCACCTGATTAGATGTTCAAATTTGTTAAATTGCTATCAAAAACTTGTTGCATTCTAGAAAAAGAAAACAATGAATTAAAATTGATTTTAGATAAATCTTGTCCATTAGAAGAATTTGATAAAATAAAATTAGAAAAATGACAATTTACAAAATGAAATAAAAAACTTGAAAAATCATGCATGCTTAAATGTTAAAGCTCAAAATTATAATAGACTAAGTTGACATCTTAGATTTCATAAGGGATAAATTAGAAAATTTTCAAATAAATATGTTCCTAAAAAAATTCTTAATTAATCTAGTTGACTGGAACCTATATTGAGTTCCAAAGTCTTGTCTAACTTGAACTTTATTTAAACTTAGGGTTTTCAGCGAGAAAATTAAATGTCTGATTTCCTTAAGAGGTTTTGTCTAGAAAGTGATTGTTACTCCAATAACCAAGAAGGCCTAGTGCCTCGCCACAACATGGAAGTCGATTAATGAAATAAAATCTTCAATTGACTAACTGATAAAGTATTTAATTATAATTAAAAATACTTTAAATAGTTACTCTTTTTTTTATCTTTTTAAACTTAAAAATTTTAACTTAAAGTTTTTTTGGAAGTATCAGCTTTACTTTTCTAAAATGATTTCTACAAAATTAGTTTTTGTTTAACTTAGGAAATTATTGATATCAAAAAATTTTAATTTTTTTTTTCTAAAATTGTTTTAAGTGCTATCAAAATATGTTTCAAAAGTTTCAGAGTTTTTTTGATAAGTTCTTCAGAATATTGAAAATCAGTTTTTTTTAACAAACTAAAAACTTTCCTATTTTTTTAAAATTTAACCCTTATATTTTTTTTGGGTACCCCATTTTTTATGTGATCAAAGGGGGAGAAGGGAAGATTAAGTCTAGGGGGAGGTAGTTTAACCTTTTTAAATTTTTGCATTTTAATTGCAAATTTAAAGCTTTTACTTTATGTTAGTTTACCCTAACTAAACTTGGGTTGCTCACATTAAAAAGAGGAAGATTATTGGCACCCCAAGGTTGTTTTGATGTGATCAACAAGTTAAGTTAGGTCATGTTGTGTTTAACCCTTTGTTTCCTTGGGATATCCAATAAAATAGCACTTATCGGATTTGGGTCCCAATTTGTCCGAGACTTGACGTCGAACGTAAGCCTCACAACCCCAAATCCTCATAAAAGACACCTGAGCATCTCTCTCAGTTCATATCCTATATGGTGTCTTTATTACAGCCTTAGATGAAACTCGGTTGAGAATGAATGCTGCTGTGTCTAGAGCATAGCCCCAAAGATACATAGGAAGATCTGTGTGACTTATCATAGACCGTACCATATCTAATAAGGTATGATTTCTCCTTTCGGATACACCATTCCACTGTGGTGTTCTAGGAGGAGTGAGTTGGGATAGGATCCCACACTCAGCTAGATAGTCACGAAACTCATGGCTAAGGTATTCTCCACCTCGATCTGATCGAAGTATCTTAATACTCTTGCTAAGCTGGTTTTGTACTTCATTCTTGAATTCCTTGAACTTTTCAAAGGATTCTGACTTATGTGTCATCATATACACATAACCATATCTACTGAAATCATCAGTAAATGTAATGAAGTACCTCTAACCACCCCTAGCAGCGACATTGAAAGGTTCACATACATCACTATGTATAAGTCCTAACAAGTCAGTCGCTCTCTCACTGTGTCCACTAAAGGGAGTCTTGGTCATCTTGCCCAGTAGGCATGACTCGCATGTCTCATAAGATTCAAAATCAAATGAGTCCAGCAAACCATCTTTATGGAGCTGGGATAAGCATTTGTCATTTATATGACCTAAGCGACAGCGCCAGATATAGGTTTGGTTCGTGTCATTTGACCTGAACCTCTTGGTACTTATATTATAGATAGAGTTCTCAAGGTCTAGAATATAGAGTCCGTTCATCAGAGGTGCACTACAATAGAACATATCATTTAAATAAACTGAACAACATTTATTCTTTATTATAAATGAAAAACCTTTCTTGTCTAAACAAGAAACTGATATAATGTTCTTAGTCAGAACAGGCACATAACAACAATCATCCAATTCTAGTACAAGCCCAGAGGGCAGAGATAGAGAATAAGTTCCTACAGCAACAGCAACAACCCGTGCTCCATTGCCTACGCGTAGGTCCACCTCGCCCTTTGTCAATGTCCTGCTATTTCTCAGCGCCTACACATTAGTACAAATGTGAGAAGCACATCCGATATCTAATACTCATGATGAAGAAATTGATAGATTGACTTCTATAACATATATACCTTAAGTGGAAGTCTCACTTCTCTTCTTCTTAAGATCTTCTAGGTACACTTTGTAGTTCCTCTTCTAGTGCCCGATCTGACCGCAGTGGAATCAGGTAGCATCCTTGGCAATCCCTCTTTTGGGTTTCAGTGCCTTGCCTTTACCCTTGGCTTGGGACTTTCCCTTACCTTTAGGCTTGCCCTTACCTTTGCCCTTTTGCACCATCAAAATGGAGTTGGGCTTAACCTTCTTAAGGTTGATCTCAGCAGTTCTCAACATACTCAGAAGCTCAGGCAGTGGCTTGTCAATTTCATTCATGTTGTAGTTCATGACGAATTGACTGTAGCTCTCTGGCAAGGATTGCAAGACCAAATCAGTGGCCAGCTCTTGGCCAAGGGAGAATCCCAACCTCTATAGTTTTTCTATGTACCCAATCATTTTGAGTACATATGGGCCTACGGGAGTCCCATCTTGCATCTTGCACTGAAATAGTGCCTTAGAGATCTCGAATCTCTCGTGCCTCGCTTTTCCTTGATATAGTTGATGAAGATGTTCAACCATATCATAAGCGCCCATCAACTCGTATTGCTTCTGAAGCTTAGAGTTCATGGTCGCGAGCATAAGACATGACACATCTAATGCGTCATCTTGATGCTTCTTGTAAGCATCTCGATCAGCTCGCGTGGCAGTGGCAGGAGGTGCCTCGGGAATGGGCTGCTCCAGGACGTACAGTTTTCTTTCCTGAGTGAGAATTATTCTCATATTTCTGTACCAGTCCAGGAAGTTAGCTCCACTACAACAAAATCGCTCATAGACATCGGTTTTCCACCGGTGTCTATTTGATTTTCGACCGATGTCTATGAAGTCGATGTTAAAAGTCTGCCATTTTAGACATCGGGTTAAAACCGGTGTAGTATCACTTAACGACACCGGTCTTCGAATCGGTTATTAACCGGTGTAGTATCACTTAACGACACCGTTTCATCAACGGTGTAAAACTGATGTAATATTGTATGTTAATAACACCAGTTTTGGCAGCGGTAAATGACCGATGTAATATTACTTTATAACACCGGTTTTACATCGGTGGAAAACCGATGTAATATGTATATTTTTTAACAGCACAGATTTGATTTTAAAACCGACAATAAAAAAAAAAATACACAAATATTCACAAATTGTACAAATATTCTTCATTCAATAATATCCATAAAATACACAAATATTCACAAATTATATAAATAATCTTCTTACAACAATATCCATAAAATACCCAAACATTCTTTTTACATCAAAAGCTAGCTAATAGATATCAAAATCAAAGTATAACATTCTGTTAACACATCAAGGTACAACTGTCTCAAATGTAATCTAGCATGCATTCAGCCCACTCGAACCGCACTTCATCAATTTCAACTCTAGAGTACTTGAGATTTGTAAACTGTAAAAACACATAAATAATATATTAGTAAATCAAGACCAAAAATCATAGTTGAAAAAGTAGTAAGAGCACCAGGTAACAAGATGACTAATTTGAATGCTTAAAAATAGACCTATTCATCATTTATCTCAACCACATCAATGCTTACTTCAATGCTTGCAATAAGGATCTTCAGTGATTCACAAGGTATCAGAAAGTTGAATTTGCAGTTACAAATGAAGTAAAAGAATCATATTTAGCTGTCAAAAGATAACTAGGTCCATGCTCTTAGAGAGAACCATACAAAACAAAATGAAAGGTTTTCAACATAAAAAAAAAAATGTTAGTCATGCCAAAACTGAGATCACTCATCTATCTATCATTTCAACCTAATAAATTAGTTACTTTGGTTTTACAAAGTCTCCCAATTGTGTAGGAAGATCACAGAAGAATATTCCTGATAAAAGTTAACTTTCTTTAGTAGAAACAACCAATAGCGCTATAACAAATCCAGGAACAGCAACCAACCATTAGTCACTAATATATGAAGAGATTGCAAATGGAAGTGAACTTAAAGAAACAAAAAGAGCAAATAAAAATCAACTAGACAGCAATGGATCCAACATAAAAAATTGTGCAAAAACTAATAAATAATAATAAGGGTTACAAATCACTCCTACACAATCAGCACTACACTTGCTTCCAACTAAGAGAGCCTATAATTAAACAATCAAAAGTGTACCAATAATTCTCCTTTCTGATAAATAGCTGTAATAATAAATCAAAAGCATAGCATGTTGTGCTCATATAGCTAACAATAAAAGTGAAACAAAAAAATATAGCTCTTGGGAATTAACTGACACGTATGGTAAACATGACCACCAAATCAAAGATGAAGTGTGTGAAAAATACCTTTGGTTTCTCTTCCTCCTTTGGTTTCAGTAGCTCTTCCTTTGAAATAGCTTTCCCTGCAGAAAATAATTCAGTCACTCAGCAGTCAGAAACATGCAAATATAAAACTACAAAACCGGTAGAATCTGGGCTTCCAAATGTACATGAAAAAATTTCAAATTCAATGCTGTGTCAGAGAACTCAAACCTTTTGCATCACGATATATTGGTTCTGCACTTTTACCACTCAAACTAGGATCCAAGGATGCAAATCTGGGACAAAAAAACAAAGAATCACCTCCCGGACAACTTTCCTGTCAAGAAAAATACCCAAACACATATCAGACAAAGTGAAACTCTGACTCACCTCCCGGACATGATGAAGTCCCTTCTCCAGCAACAGGGAGATGATGATGATGGCCAACTCAAAAATCGAGCAATCGACCTGCCTATCCGTGAGCTACGCCATAGGACTCAAAAATCGGCCCGGCGTCGAAGATAGAACCCTCAAACGCCATGCCTTTCTTAGGGTTAAATCGGCCGCCCATGTTCCTCGAGAGCAACAAGAAATGGAAATTCAAGCTAACATCTTTGCTTTTGGAGTAGTTTTACTGGAAATAATCAGTGGAAGACCTCCATATTGCAAGGAAAGAGGGTGTCTGATAAATTGGGTAAGATGCATATTTGAAAATATTTGATACTCAAAAACAGCATCAGCTTCTTGTAACAGATACTGAGGGCATAAACCAAAATTTGTTCTTATTTCCTACAAACTTCCGATAATCATTTGTTCCATGTAGTTTAGAAGCTTAATTCTCAACAAGCCCTCTAATCAGTTCATACAATAGTCAGGGTAAGTTAAAGGTTGTATTACCTCTATTTAGCTACCTTATCACATCCCAACTGAGGAAACCATAGCCTCGCTGCAAATCACAAGTTTCTTTCAACATTATCTTCCCTTTGGAGATTCATTAGTTGGAAAAGACATAACATTGTTTGCCCTTTGGGTTCGCTAGTCTCAAGATATATCCTTCTTGATCCAACAGTTTGTGATTCATATTAGTAGATTCATGCTATATATCCACGGCTCATTGTTCTTCTATGTTATACAGGCCACAAAGTATCTTCAAAACCCACAAGAGATAAGTAAACTAGTAGACCCTGAACTGAAAAACACAAAGTCAGAAGACCTCGCGGGTTACAGTTAGCCATGTGCATGAAGATGGGGGTCTAAAAGTGTATATCTGGTTAAGTAGGGTCATACTTGATGGTAGATGTACAAAAAAAAATTGGTTCTCAAAATTCAGAAAATACACTTAAACAATAAAAAAAAACTTAGTTTAGAGTCACAAAATGAACCTTTTGCTATGAAACAGGAGCCCAACATTTAAACAATCAAAATAAGGATTAGTATTGATTACCCATTTATCTTAATAGGTTAGGTTAAATTCGAGTATCAATCCTTTAATCCTAAGGTTACCATTTAAGATAGCTTATCCAGCCACTCTACTCACTGCATCTCCTAATCTCTAATTCCTTTCTTCTTAGGCAATCATTTAGTCTCCAACTAGTATATGGTTTGTAACAAAAGCATAGCATTCGGTTTGTATAAAAAAAATCATTGTAACAAAAGCATAGCATCCGGTTTGTATCAAAAAATCATAGCAAGCACGAGTTTGTAAATCACGAATAAGTATTGGCAACATAATAGGCAATGAATGAGCCATATTGGAATTCAAGCAGGACAAATTGAACTTGAGATTAAGTATTGCATAAAGACAGAATTGGATTTACCATATCCTTCCATAGAGATAATTTGTAAATCACCACCAAAATAGTGAGCATAGAGACGACTAATTGGAAGCCCATAACCATAACCGGCCATAATTACTCCATCTGAGCTTCCTTCATCGTTTTCCTCGAGTGGATTTTTAGCAGTGCTATAGAGATATGTGGAAATCTTTGGAAGACCACTTCTTGGTATGCCACCCCCTTCATCTGATATCTGAAATAATTGATAGCATATCAAGATCAGTATTCCAAAGCTAGAAAAACTAGATGATTGATATGTAACAAGAAATTCCTCGAACCATGAGTATTAACAAACAGAGAAATGCCATAAGATATAATTTAATGATATTAAGAAGAAGATAAATTACAAAAATTAGAATTTTTTTGCATTTATCCAGGTGTTATACTTGTATCAACAGCAGATGTTGATATACATGTTGGCAGTAAAAGATTTTCAACAGGCTCTGACGTATTCTTGTATGCATATAGTCAGATATAGACAAAGTGGAAGACTCTTGGATTTCACATAATCATTGTCTGGTTTAAAAATAACCAGTAGCAATGAGCCCCAAATTCATGAAATATTTGAGAATTTCCCTAACTTTCATTTGTAATAGTTTTCTGATAAATCTGATTAACCACTTTAAAGAGTGAGGAGTTAGTCCAATTATGTTCTTCAATGTATAATTGTTCTCTGTCTTGCAAATCTACATCTGGTGGTTCTGCAGTATCAACACTTTTCAAGAAATAAAAAATGCCTGCAAGACATTAGTAACTGTCAAGAATTCCCAAAGAAAATATAATTTAAATTCATATTTTTCATCTTCACTACATCTAGTTTCTATTTTCTAGAGTACCTAGTATTCTGTGTTAAATTCAAATTCTGCAACTTGCCAAGACAGCATGAATTTTTAACTAATCCTTTCTTATTCTTGAAGTATTGCAATCTTGCTTACCAAGCAGAATAACAGTAATTGAAGATTAAGTATTTATTGGTATCATACCTTTATTGTAACATCTTCAATCCCATCAGCGACAATAATTCTAACAGGAGGGGCATTCTTATCAGAATTCATAAAACATTCTTGAACCGCACGCAGAGAGTTTTTTACTAACTCAAAGACCATTAGGTGCAAATGAGAAGGAACATACCTGGTCCACAGTAGCAAGTTGAAAGAAATAATCAGATAAGTCATAAATATACAATATCATCAAAAAATTATTTATACAGTAAGGATGTGAACCTCAAACAAAAAGAAAGTTATAATCATATTACTCTGAAACGAGAGGATTGGCTATACTAATTCCTCCTCCTCGCGCTCTCCCCTGCCTTGTGTCTCTTGGGGAAGCACGAGTTTGGGATGAGGATCATGGCCTTCGTGACCTTCTGTGGGCTGAGGACGGGGGACCTGCGGCTGATCGCTAGGACTGTGCTGCCGAAAATTTTCTTGGAGAACCTCCATCTGCATGCATGCGAGGTGCTGAAAGGGAGGCGAGCTGTTGTGCTCACCACCTTGCCGAGGCTCATGGTGGAGGGATTCTTGAAGGAGTACTTAGAGGTGGGGGAGGTGGTGGGGGCGGAGCTGCAGGTGGTGAAGGGCTGCTACTTCACGGGGGTCATCTCTTGGCCTGACAAACAGAGAGCTCTCAGGGACATGGTCAAGGCCGGTGTGGCCATTGTGAACCTCTCCAACGTCCACCACCACCAACTCTCGGCCAAGGTTGGACCTGCATTTCTTTCGATTCCACGTTAGTCAATCAAAGATATGAGTTAAAAGTGATTGTTTTATTTTTCAGAAAATTTATGTCATGGGAGAGGAGGAATCAAGGAGTGAGAGCAGCAAAATGCCGAGAAACAAGTACCCGAAGCCACTTGTGTTCCATGACGGAAGACTGGCTTTTCTCCCGACGCCATGCGAGATGATGGCGTTCTTCATGTGGATACCCGTGGCAATCCCTTTGGCCGTGTTCAGGATCGCGATGGGGATCGTTTTCCCTTATAAAATATCCATCTTCATCGCCGCCGTCACCGGAATCCGATTCCGGAGGGCCGGAGATGGGAAAGCAAACGGGGAGAAGAAGGGGGTGGTGTACGTGTGCACGCACCGGACGCTGTTGGACCCGGTGATGCTGTGCTCGGCGCTGGAGAGGACGGTGCCGGCCGTGACGTACAGCCTGAGCCGGGTGTCGGAGGCGTTGGCGTCGATGCGGACTGTGCGGCTGACCCGGGACAGGGGACGAGACGCGGCGACAATGCGGCGGCTGCTGGCGGTGGAGGGGGGCCTGGCGGTGTGCCCGGAGGGGACGACGTGCCAGGAGCCGTACCTGCTGCGGTTCAGCCCGCTGTTCGCGGAGGTGGCGGAGGAGGTGGTGCCGGTGGCTCTGGACGCGCGGGTGGGAATGTTGTACGCTACCAAGGCCTCCTCTTCTCAACCAAATGGAGGAGTTGGAGGAGATGCGGTGTGGTTGGACGGAGAAGCAAGTTCGTCGTGTCTTGATCCTGATCGGGAGAGGATCTAGGAAGGGGGGAAGAGGGAGATGAGGTTGAGAGAGATGGTCGGAGGTTTAGGTTTAGGCTGAGAGAGATGGTCGGATGGTCGGATGGTCGGATGGTCGGAGGTTTAGGTTATTGCGAGAGAGATGTCACGCGGAGGAAGGGCGGGATAAAGATTTAGGTTTGGAGGGAATTCACAGTGTGCAGATTTTGGCTTGTGGGGAAAAATTAAAATATTATTTGGGTTCATTAACATCGGATTTTAAAAACCGATGTTAAAATCGGTGTCTATTAACCAAAAAAAGGGCGCTCATAGACATCGCCTAAAAAACCGATGTCTATGAGCTAAAATCTGCCCTCATAGACATCGGTTTTTAGAAAAACCGGTGTAAAATACTCAAAGACATCGGTTTTAGCCTAAAACCGTTGTTGTTCCACTGATGTCTATGAGCGATTTTGTTGTAGTGCTCCACTGATCTTGTCCTTATCGAGGACAGAACGCAGGGAGAAGGAGTTTAACGACATGGTAATCTACAACAGAAAAATGCAGAAAAATAAATATCATATTCCAATTAATCATCTAATTAGGCCTTTAATTAAATGATGCTCCCACTGAATTCTATAATTCAAGTGGGACAAGATCCACATCATACTACGCCTTGAGTTAGCTTTGGCTAAATCGCCCAAGACTTAGTATGATCAGTAGGTAACTAATTACCAATTACATCTCTATGCAACTCTTGTTTATAGGATCAAGATCCGCATATATATTAAAACTTGAGTTAGCTTTGGCTAAATCACCCAAGAATTAATATAAATGTGATTTTGACCTATCTACCAACCATTAGAAAATGTCTATAGTTAAACTCGATCCAATTGAGCTAACTAGTTACTCAATCTAATTGAGTTGTACTCACCCATGCGTTGATAGGCGGAACCAAGATTGTCCCTCCGCACCCTACCAAGATAATATGCGTTGATCTGCTTTGGCAGATTCAACAACAACATGTGATCGAGGTAGTGATGGGTATCACGGCATGGTAGGCATTTCGAGTTGACGCGATTGAGATCTAATCTAATCGACGATGTGTATCATATACGCGATTTAGATCTAATCTAATCGTGGAGGTCCATCAAGTGCGCGATTTAGATCTAATCTAATCGTTAAGACATTAATTAATTACTAATCTAACATGCATCACATACACACACACAAGCAATTAATTAAATTTTGTGATTAGTCATGGCCCTACTACTATCTTCTCAAGCCAATGAGAAGATCGGTTGGTCAACCTAGGGTCAAATGCTTCCTCAAGCTCCTCCCTTTGACCGTCATGTGTTGCTCGCACCCTCCTTGTAACTCCGTCTCGAGTGGACCTTCCACTGCTCCAATTTTGTACATTACAAAAGGTGAAACTCGAGTTACATTCGAGTCTAAAAACTATTTTACAACAAGAATATAAATAGAAGGGCACGACGCGCAGGTCGTGAATCAAGTACAACACGCACAAACACACAAAATGACGCGCAGGCCATATTATGAATTACAACACATATTTCCAATCAAATTGGGTTCTTTGGGCCATGACTATCACAAAATGATACATAATTCTAAATTATGTGATTTCCATAAATTTCTGTAATTTTTCTAATATTTTTACGATTTTATGAATCACAACTTCCTAGCGGTCCCAATTAGTGATTTTCGGGCGCAATCGCGGAACGAAGCCCCTTGCGGGGTTAGGGGCAGCACCCCTACTTGCAATATAATCATCGCAAGTGTTCTTTAGCAATTCTACAGCGCCTTAGCCCGCTGTCCCAAATCATTTTGGACGAGACCTTGCAGATTCGGAAGGTGTTTCTCGGTAGCCGAAGTCTACAAGTGTTCAAACACTTGTTGCTTCGCTTCTACGAGAAAAATACCCATAAAATACATAAAAATCATAAATTTACAGAAAGTTACAGAACTGATATT
Organism: Zingiber officinale; assembly: GCF_018446385.1. Lineage (NCBI taxonomy): Eukaryota > Viridiplantae > Streptophyta > Magnoliopsida > Zingiberales > Zingiberaceae > Zingiber > Zingiber officinale. Next base: position 110,136,684 of record NC_055996.1, read on the forward strand.
TTTCATAAAAATACAAATAAAACACGTACACGCTTCGCACGTGGCTCTGATACCACTGTTGGGATTTTCGGGCCGCAAAAACCGCTTTTTGCGTTGCGGAAACCCCGAATCCCATGCCACCGGATCCGTGCGAAGTTATAAAATTTCGTAAAAACTTCGTGTACATGTTTTCTAGCCTAGATCTACACTAAATCTACAAGGAAGAGACTTATACCTTTGTAGCGAAACCCTTCGCGTATCCCGCTCGTCCAAGGTTCGCCGGATCTCAAGGTTGTCAAGTGTACAACCCTTTATGTGTATCTACACGAACAAAAGATGGAGAAATCAAACAAAAGGTGTGCTAGCACCTTTGAAGGTCTCGGCCAAGGAGGAGGAGAGGGAGAGAAGAAGCAAGGAAGAAGATGGAGGTTACACAAAACAAAAATGAAACTCTCACTTGTGTTAAAGTGGCCGGCCACTTCAAGAAGGGGCTTTTAAACCCCATGGGATATCAAGAGTCACAACTCTTGATCTCCCTCATGATGTGGCACACACATAAGCCAACCTTGATGATGTGGAACATCATCATTGGCCCACTTAATGCCAACTCACAAATGAGGTGGCAATGGTCAAGTCAAACTTGACCTTTCATCTTCCGCTCTAGTCAAGTCAAACTTGACCACTTCTCTTCCATGGTTTATCAAATCTAACCATTGGTTCAAGTCAATTTTAATTTAATGAATATCTATTCATTGAATTAAATTGGCTCAATGAGTCTAAGTCCAAATTAGAATCATTTAACACATGAACCAAATTGAGTCCAACTCAATTAGTTTACTTTGGATTACTCTTAATCCAATTTGGTTCATCACATGAACCTAATCCTCTTGGTTCATCAAATGAACATAATCTTCATCTAATTGCCCTTTGTGTGTGACCCTATAGGTTCTTGTAATGTTGGCAATGCTCCTAAACCCTTTTAGAAGCATAAGTAATGAGCGGTATCTAGCAACACATCATTACTACCCAAGTTACAAGAATGTTGAGATCCAACATCACCTTGTGACTACTAATTGTGACTCTTTACAATATATGACAAGTGTCCTTCTATCCTTGACATCTAGATTGATCAATATGAGGCATAGACCGTGTCATCCTTTAATAAATCTAAATCTTGAATCCCAAGTAGACTCACTCAATCAAATAAGCTCAACATCTCATATTGACTCATTTGGGCATGGCCATGCACTTAGTGGTCTCAGTACTCTATCAAGAATAATAATGTCACTTCTGTCATATAGGAGGGATAGATCTCATCTACATCACTCACATCCCTCCGTATAATTTGTTACATACCCAATAATCGCCTTTATAGTCCACCCAGTTACGGATGACATTTGACGAAGCCAAAGTATGTAACTCATTATGTAGGGAACCATGGTGACTTCAGGTCCAAGGACTAATAGTCATACTAATAGCCACATGAGAAAGTATATGACACTCATATAACGATCCATGATACTTTCTCATGGCGGGTCATTCAGTATACATTCTCCAATGCATACCCATGTGTCAATTTGATATCTCTATATCCATGACTTGTGAGATCAAGTCATCGAGTTGACCTACATGCTAGTCTCGTCGCATTAACATTGTCCCTGAATGTTAATACTTGACTAGGAATGATTAAGAGTAGTGTTCCCTATATCATCTCACTATCGATTCAACCAATCGATTGATATAGGTAAGAACCTTCTACTCAAGGACGCTATTATACTTAGTTATTTGGCACCAATACAAATAAGCATAATAACCATAAACAAATGTCTTTATATATATAAGAAATATGATACAATGAGTCCATACAACAATCATCAAATGATTGACTCTAGGGCTCTAACTAACAGAAATTTCAGTCATGTTTATGATATTATGCAAATGGAGTAAAAGGACATTCTTTGGATTTCTTTGTGACTGGTTGAGTGATAGACTTGATTAAGTGTTGATCAAGATATTGTTGCTACTGTCAAATTGTAGTGTGTTAGCTTTGTTGCTATTTGAAGATAATGGGAATTGAGATGTACTACCATTGAAACCATAGTTGCACCATTTCATCAGTCCTTAGTTCATGAGTTGCTAGAAACACACAGATTCAATCTGCAGAACTTTGACCAGAAATAAGTTCAAAAGAATCGTGTGTTGTTTTACCATTCTGTTGAGAGAAGTTGAGGACTCTGAATTTGGAAACAAGAAATTTTCACAAGAACTAGAATTTCTGAGTGCATTGAAAGAAAAAAAAAAATTAAGGAATGGTGGACTTTGGGAAATTATCTTAGCTCATTAACTTCCATCGGCTCTTGCTTCAGTTGAGACTTTGACACTGAAGTCAAGAGAAATAACAAACTTATATTAGTTACCCAAGGTTAATGAATTCATATAATAAAATTGGAAATAATGGCTGCTGCTGTTGATAAGAGAGTTTTGAAATATTAGTTGTGCGCCTAACATCTATGATGAGCTTTAAATCTTCTTTCCAACGAAGTGAACGTGATAGACAATGGAGTCATTAGATACCGGAAATTGTGAATGCAGAGAATTACATTAAAGAAAATAAAAAGAAGAAAAAAAATCTGAAGGAATCTGTTTGGTTGCTAAGTTTGTTTGCAGATATCTGATAAGTGAGAAGTCCAAGTGAAGTTTTGATCTCTCATTGCTATTTGGTATTCCCTCTTCCCAAGTCTCTAGTGAATAAAAATCTGGAATATCTAGAAATCAGAGTGTCAATCTTAATCCCTGAGCTGAATTCTGAATTGACAAATACAGGAACTAATTCCATTTTAGAGAGTTCCTTGGTTGTCAGAAGTATTGGAATAGAATTCCTGAAGTTGAATATGAGAGACTTTGGAGAGTCCTGTAATCATTCAGCAGATTCAAGGGAATAATCAGGCATACAGACCTCTGAAATCCAAGTTTCTGAGACTAATTACTATCCTTTGGTAAAGCTGAATTCACTTCAACTCTTGAACACTGGAATTTGTGCTGTTGAAAAGTTGAGTTGAATCACATTGAATTATAAAGTATGGGACTGAAATCTGGATATCCATAGTTCTGAAATCAATTTTATTTCAAGACTTTCTTCTTGGCATGACTATTGAATCTAATTTTTGAACTTGATGTCTGAAATTGTTGCGTGTCAATCTTGGTGGCAGGTTACTAATCAGGGACGACATCAAGAGAAGTTCCTATTTTTCGTTGTCGATTGGTATTCAACATTTCTAATCTTGTCAAGATTCAAGATCTGCAACTACCTTGAATCGAATTCCTGAATCCTTGAACTGATTTTTTGAACATCTGTTGTTTTAGAATCTGATTTATGAAACTGGTTTCTGAGCCTTATTGTTGAGCTGTTGAAATGCAAATAGGAATTCCATCTGAAAAAGCTCCCTAACTAATGAAAGTATTGGAAGTGAATTTTTGAAGACAAAATTGAAAGACCTGTTAAGGAGAAAAGTCCATATGATCCGGATGAATTTGGAAAGTTATAATTTTTTATTTGCTTCCATAAATGCAGATTTGTCTCAACTTAGAATCTGAATTGCATGATTGAATCCTAATCTAAATAAAAAAAACAAGTTCAGAGTAGTACAAATGCTAATATGGAAATGATTCATAGAATTTACGAATCTGTAAAGCACCATAATTCTCTGGTACTTATCCAAATCTGATTGATTTGCTCAAGTTTCTGATAACTTTAAAATCGGGGGTAGCTCAACTTGATTTCCTTAGGCAGTGAGGGTGAATCTGAATGCTAAATTAGCTTAAGGCAAGAGCTATCAGAGTGCACAGAACTAACACTGAACTTGAATCCTAAATCTGTTTTCACGTATGACATATTTGAGTCTGAAATTGATCTCTGAATGTTTGAAGTATGTGGTGCAAGTGTCATGTTTTAAACTAGTTGGAAGCTGTAATTTTCAACATTTAACAAGTTCGGATTGCTGTGATTTTGAAACAAGAAATGTTGAAAAAACATCATTCATCATTGATTCATAGTGAAGTTTATACGGAAACATTCCCCTACATAAATAAATTGATAAATTTATCAGGTTTATTCTTCCAAACTCTTCTTCATTTATTCTCTTTCTTTTGTCCATTTTGCTCACTTCACTTAGTACTTTTTAACTCTATTTCAATTCTTGAATAAATCCTTTTGATTGATGCATACTATGCTTTTATGGTGATGGAGAATTAGAAAACAAGCAAACATATAGTAATAAAATATTGTGAATGACATTAAGTGAACCCCTACTTCCATATTTGAGTGTGAGAGTTAGAATAGGTACACCTATCTTGTGAGGTTGCACCATTCTTGATTTTTCAAATGGATGAGATCACTATGCTAATTGATCAATGTAGGATTGTTTTCATGATTGTTTCAATCTTTTTAGATGATATTAGTTAATTACCTTTTACTATCTTTTAAGTATTACGAGAAAATTAATTTGGAGATGACTTATGCTTTATTTGAGTTTTTCTTTACTTGGCCGAGACGTGCAAGAATAAGTGTGGGAGAATTGATCTATCATTTTGTCGCATAATTTTAGCCCTTAATTTTCATGTTTTAATCCTCTCATATGATTAATTGTTGATTCTTACATGTTTATTGATTTGAATTCATATTATGTGCTTTATTATAATTCATCCTATCTGTATGGTTTTTTACTTAAAATTGTGCATTTTATCTTGTAGGAGAAATTTGTGCCATTGGATACAATTAGAAGTATTCTAATCAGTATACTACACTATTTTTTCGACATTGAGGTTACCTATTCCTCAAAAGATTATTTTTTATGCAAGTCAAAGTATATATTTAATTTATTTGAGCATGCACATCTTACTTGTAATAAGTCGTTGATACTCCTATTGAAACTAATAGTAGGCATTCTCCATCTGATGACCCACATTTGTTGAATCCTAGTTTGTACTGAACTATTATTAGGTGTTTGATTTATCTCATCATGACTTGGTTAGATAATGTGCATGTTGTTCATGTGGTTAATCAATGTGTTATTGTACCAATTATAGTTCATTGGGTTATTGTTATTCGTATTCTCAAATATCTTCGGGCACTCAATTTCAAAGCTTTTTATTTTCTTCTATTTCATCTCTACAGCTGCATGCATACTCTGATATTGATTGGGCTAGTGATCCTATGGGTCATAAATCTACCACTGTCTTCTGCGTTTTTCTTGATGATTTCCTCATTTCTTGGAAGAAATAAGATGTTATTTCTAGATCTTCTACAGAAACCGATTACCATGCCATGACTTTAACTACTTGTGAGATAGTTTGGTTGTGCTAATTATTTGCGGATATGTGTATCTCTTTATCAATTTACTCCGTTATATATTCATAATCAGAGTGTTATTTAAATTGCACGCAATTCAGTTTTTTATGAGCGAATAAAACATATTGAAATTGATTGTTACATTACTCGTCATCATCTTCAGCTTGACACCATTACATTTTCATTCATTCCTTAAAATTTACATATTGTTGAAATGTTTACTAAGGCACATTCCATTTCACGCTTACGTTTTTTGTTTAACAAACTTTTAATGTTTTAACTATAGCATCGTGAGTTTGAAGGAATGTTAGATTATATATATTTATTTGTTTATAGCTTTTAGACAATTTAGTATTTTTCATTTTCTTCTTCTCAATTTCTACCCGAGTAATTTATATTTGAACTTAGAATGGTTATTTCATATTTAGTATGGGAAACATATCACTAATAACCTATTAAATGAGGTTAATTAATAGTCTCCTACTTCATGGACATTTTTAAGCTAAGTAATGCTCGAGTCTTCTTCGTATATCTAGAAAATTAATATATCTACCTTATGAACAATATGCTCACATTTCCATAGATGCCGTGCATCCTCTCTACACCATGTCTCTCCCGCATCACTCCTTTCTTCTTTTCACTGTCTCCACCAAGCATACATGATCTCATTATCACCAAGATAGACAAGGAGAAAAAATAGAAAATATATAGGCAAAGATTCTCATTCCTTTATGGTTATCATCATTGATATATATTAAACAATTTCATGACCTAATCACGAACTCACTTCAATTTATTCGCCAATCAGACTCTCTCCCTTATCATCCATCACTTTCTCCCACTGCTTCTCTCTCCCAACAACTTGTCACTGCCTTTTTTTTTATATGTATGTTTCTTGTCGCTCTTCATCATCTCACAAGGGCTCCTGTCGATGAAACCCTAGAGCTTGTGTCATTCAGCACGATTGATTAGGCATTTATGATTACCATTTTGTCACAATATTGAGATCAATCAAGCCAAATGCATGGAAGCCCCATTTCCTGATCTCTCCCTCCATATCAGAACGCCCCCCATCCCCAAACCCTCATCACGGCCATGGGCACAAGTCAACAGCAGTGACATAGGCCAAATGAGCTGTGAGCACCATGGCAAGGAGGAGCTCGTCGAACCTTCGTTGAGATTGGGAACCGACGCTGTCCCGGTGGCTACAGCTGGTAAGGAGCAGAGAGCCAAGCGTAGGATCTCGCGGCTGAGCAGCGGGAGGAGGAGCCTCCGGGCCCCGAGAATGCGGTGGACTTCCAGCCTCCACGCCCATTTTGTCCATGCCGTGGAGCTCCTCGGTGGGCATGAGAGTAAGCGATCGATGAATTAACTCGTCGCAGATTCTTTGACCAGTAGCTAGTGAACACTCAAACTAAAGATTCTTCTCGGATCTGGGTTTGGATTCTGCAGGAGCAACACCCAAATCTGTCTTGGAACTGATGAACGTGAAGGATCTCACTCTAGCTCATGTCAAGAGTCATCTGCAGGTAATAATAACAATAATTAATTGACACTCGTCTGCTAGCTAGGGTTAGCGTTTTGTTAGCTAGAAAAGTTTTAAGATTAATTATTTTTTCTACGACGCAGATGTATAGGACAGTGAAGAACAGCAATAACAGAGGAGCAGGTTGGGATTTGGACTTTCTTTATACAGATAAACTATCTAATTAACTAATTAGCACACTGCATGAAGCTAGCCAAACTTCAATTGCATCAATAAATTAAAATTGAATTGAGATTTGCAGGGGTACTCATGAATTGCAAGAGTGGGGAAGTGGAGGAAGGAGGAGTGGTACTGGTGGCAGCAGGTGATAAAGCTGGAGATCATGACTTCCTGAACCCTACTCCTTATGTTTCTCACATCTCATCAACAACCCCACCACCATGGCCATCGAGTGCAACTGCAGTAGCAGCACCAAACAACTCTTCTAGGTCTGTGTCTTCTCTTTCCTTCCTGTTCCAGGATGCAGAGTTATCATGTGTTATACCTTGAAATTTGTGCTTGGGTGTAAGCCGAAACCTTCGTGCATGCATGCAGTGCACGCACAGCCGTGTCAGGGCAAGAAATCATAGCCGTGGTCTTGGTCCTGGAGGATTATTATTGTCTGCAACTGCGAACAGTATGAGTATATATGCTAATTATATATTAGAAAGAGGGATTAATTATATAGTTACTAACACAGATTACGTTCTTAAAACTCTCACTTCACTTCACAGAGGATAATAGAACTCCAAACTACAGTACTTGAATGGATACATTGTTATATATAACCATACTAAATGACTACATGTAACTAATATATTATGGTTTTCAAATAAAGTATAATGGAAGATTTGGGATTACATAGAGTTTGTTGGTGGACGAAAACCCGTTTGCATAAATATCATAGTAAATTAATTAAGCACGAATTATATTTTGTAGTTATCTTTTATAATTAATTAATTATTTTCTGAATCCTGGCATGCGTTTCTTTAATCTAGAACTATGATTAATTGCATTATATATGTTATCGACATTTAACTCTCGATGTAAATTTTATTTTTTGTTCAATCATATTATGCAGAGAACAGCATCCATATGGAGAAGGCAGTGGCAAGCTACCTTACTGGTTTCAACAAAATTCCAAATTCCATAATATTCTAACTCAAGAATTAAGTCAGGTAATTTTAGCTGTATGGTAATTATTAAGAAAATTAATGTATAAGTCAGTATGTATGGAATATCCATCATTAATTCTGTTTAATAATAATTCTACAAAAACGAAAAATCAATTAGTAGATTTCAAGAGGTTTAAATTAATTTCTATGAAGTAATAACAGCTCTTTGTTCTTGTATATATACAGGCACAATCTATGGATCATGATCAGCAGAATGAGTCAAATTAAACATGAAAGCTTGTCAACTCCAAGCGGAGCTCTTCAACTTTGAAACCTTAATTTGTGTATTGACTGTTCGGTTTTGGAAAAGTACGTTTTAACTTTTAGTGAATAAGTTTTTTTTTCCTCAGAAAAAAAAAGAAGGAAGAAAAAATGGATTGGAATTGTTAGTGAGGTTTTGGCTTGCAAAGTTGAAATCCATGTATTTTTGGTGTATGTGTAATTTTAGATATTGGTTTGGTTTATGTTGGGATTGGATCATTAACACCCAGTATTATTGGATTTAAACAAGTGTTAAAGGATTATAAATTTACTTAGTCCATGACTTGGAGATTTTTAGATTGATCTTCTGCTTGCTTCTGCGTTTTCTCCTTCGAGTCATCTTCTCTTTTCTCAGACCTGCTGCAAGCAGTGTTCCTCCCTGGTAGGCCTAGCTTGATTCAGCAGAACAGAGGATTGAGCTGCACTGCCGTGAAGCCTTTGCAGCTCCGCAGAGCAAATATCTACCGTGTTTGGCGTCTCTATGTCACTGAGCTAGAGAATGCTGGAGGCATTCATGAGTAATTAGGCCGTGTACTTCGTGCTCATGAATCAGTGTCTTCAAAACAGGGGAGTGACAGATAATTTGCTGGTTATTTTACTGAGAAGGAGAGTTCATTATTGCAACGTAGTTGTCGTTTTGACCTCTGACAACTTTCTTTTTTACTTCATCGAGAAGATTGATTGTAAGGGACCAGGAGATCCTATGGCAAACGAGACTTGTCCAAAAAGCAGCTTTTTGATTTTTATCTTTCCACATAAGGTTACTTTTGATTTTTACCATATTACGATTTACGATTGCAATTTGCAGGCCCAAAAGAAGCGATTTTCTTAGGTGGTAAAGGCTAAAGCTCTCATCTTTTTACTACTGGAATTGAAGTGAAAATAAGCCACTGCTCTTCTCGTGCTCGACGTCCGAGCTCTCTTTCATCATGGCAATGGCGGGAGCAAGAGATGTGATGAGAAGAAGTCAGTGCATATGTTCTTCCAACTGCAAAGATCCAATGAGGTACAACTGCCCTAATCTTCAGAGAGCATTAATTTGAGGTTGTCTGAATCGACTGCTTAGATTGATGACTCTTTGTTTGCAAATTAGTATTTCTCATAGTTTTCAATTTTGTAAGATGCTGTCCGGATCCAGATTTTATAGTTTTTGTGTTCGACAGTATTGAAACTATGATAGCACTTTATTAAAAAAACCAAAAAAAAAAAAGAGGAAGTGTAATTTTCCTTTCATGTGCATTTCAGTGCAGTCCCTTTCATCACTGTCACTTTTTTAAGATACACTGATCTGATCTTGCTGTATCAATCTGTTTGATTTAACTTAAACCACTTGGAAAAACAGAAGGAAAAGTGACGTTTACCATACTTTACCAAGCATAAAAAAAATATGCATTTTGCAATTAAAAAATATTTACAAAAAAATTATAGCAATGTATTTTTTTTTTCTTCTTCTTTCATGCAGATTATTAACAAGGGTCCTATTTTGAAAATTATTTAAAGGACAAAAACATCAATTGATAGTTTAAAAAAAAACTCTTCCGCTACATCTCCTTTCGGTGCACTCTAATTAGTACATGAAGCTCTCTTTCTCTCCAATGCAACAAACTAGAATAATTTATCTTTGTGCAAACTAGATTGTTTGCGATTCTCTTGATAATGTAATTAATGTTGAATCAAACAAAGAGTGATTAATTATCGCACTAATCCACTAGATGTGTGGCCCACTATACACTTATGCATTGGCCTCTTATAAAATGTTACAAGGGCAAATTGAGTACATTATGTGAATTTTGATGATAGACTTCAGATATTCAACGAAGTAATAAGTTGATAATCATCGAAGTATAGAAACATGAAGTAAAATGATCAGGTTATTACTTCATCACTTTGTGGTGAAGTCTTTGTCCGGTCTAAACCAGTTTGAAATTGAATCATTTATGAAGTTAAAAAGTTTGTTTACTTCATCGGCAGAGACAGATGCACGTAGGAGCTGTCCTGGGCTGTAGCCCAGCCCTTTATTCTATGCATCCATGTGCTGCCCATCTCCTTTGTCGCCCTCGCTAGATGCCAGATTAACCCATGACACCCTTCCTTCTTTCGTGCTCAGTTCCGGCAGCATTACTCTCACCCTTTTTCCCTCTTCATCCTCTCCAAGTCAAGCACAACAGCCCTCTCTCCGCTCCTCACTTGCCACGAAATTTTCTCTCCACCCTTATCTCCGTAGGCCCGCAGCCACGCTCAATTGCTTTACCAGCTCAAACGCATTCATGTGCCCCTCTGGAACGCCATTGCGCATGCTCTCCACACACGAGTTCCACCTCTGGTCCAGCACGAAACCACCCACCACTAGGTGTGCCAACACTACCTTCTTTGACACCCAATCTGGCAGACTAAGCCTGTGTCATGCATCTGCTCCTCGAATCCCTACGGAAAGGGGTCCAACGCTGGAGGAGACAAGCTCCGGAGGCTCCACAAGAACCGTTGCCTTTTGCAGTCCTGTATGGCCGCGACCACTTGCGTCAGCCGATGCATGCTCCCAAGCAAGAGGAGCACCGCCGAACATGAGTAATAATTGCCATTGGATTTTTTAAAGTAAAAAATAATCTAATCAGATACCAAACATGATCTAATAAATGAGTACTAGATTCGTAAATGCTCTGTAGTTGAGATCCTTTGACTTGAATATGGGACAAATTTTGGGCAAGGCTGTCCTGGATTAAGGTTGTCATGGCAGCAGGGATCTCTTGGTCCACAAATTGCGGATCAGGGGATGGTCCATTGATCTGGACCTTTGATTTGAATGGACCCCATCTTTGAATAAGTGGGGTTTATTCAAATCAAAGGTCCACATGTAGTGAACCATCCCCTGGTCCGCAATTTGCGGACCAGGAGATCTGCTCCCTTGTCATGGTGTCGTGCTGTGTTTGTGTATCGCTTACTTTACATCTACAGCGTCAGCGGCTGGGCCTTTGGCCATGATTTCTATATTTTCAACATTTACAAATTAAAAATGAGTACCGGTAAATCAACTTAATAATTTTATAAATAATAAAAAAATCATTCAATAAAAATTTAAAATTAGATGAAATATATATATATATATAAAAGGTGAGATGGTAGCATGCTAGTGCGAAGTAAATTCAGACTTATTTTACGACAGACTCGATCAACACAAAATTATCCTAGTCCATATCTAATTCTTGGATCTGTCCTTGTTCATCGACCTTGTAAATATGCTGAAGTAGTTGATCATATATGACTTCACATATTATATTAATTGATGAAGTAAATTATCTATACGACTTCATAATTTTTTTAATTATGGTGTGGTAAATATTTGCTTTAACTTCATCACTATTTAAATTGATCAAAGTCATTTGTAATGTATTACTACACCATTTATTTGTAATGTAGAAGTAATTGATAATATTTTACTGCAATAAAATTTTGATTTAACGAAGTAATTTATATGAACAACTTCACAAATTTTAACTGTGATATAGTAAATGTTTTCTTTAACTTCACCATTATTTAAATTTGTCGAAGTCATTTTTATTGTATTACTCCACCATTTGTGAGGAGGTAAACCAAGAAGTTGTAATTGGCTAGTGCGGAGGAGAGTTTTTTTTCTCGACTTTGCCGAGATTAGAACTCTTGCCATATTATAGCAAGTTTATTCTATACTAGCCAATTCAACCTTATCTCGGAGGCTTTTTTTTTTTTTTTTTGGCTCTATGAAGCTTGAGAAAAGGTAATTATAATGCTGCATATTGATAATAAATGTGAAGTGTGAACTATCAAAAAGTCATTACGTAAACATATCATGACTTAACTGATAGGGCCTTTGCGTTCGGCTAGAGGGGGGGTGAATAGCCTTTCTTTCAATTTGTGACCTACAATTTGTTAGTGGAAGCACAATAGGAATGAAATTGAAAAACAATAAGAAGACAAGGCTAACTCCTTGATTTACTTGGTCTCCACCTCCTTAAGGTGACTAATTCAAGACACGCACAAATCCAATCAAGCTTCACTAAGAACTTCTCCTTTTCGATCTAAGAACGAAGGTGAAGAAACCTTTACAAAATGATCTCTTCCTCTCACAAGATTTAGAATGAGTTTAGGAAGAAGAGAATGGATGTTTTTAAGACTTGGGGTCGGTTAGAGAGCTTAACAGTATTTTTGCATCAGTTACATTTGTCTCTCCAAGCTTCTAATCTTATATACAGGTTGCTGAAAATCGCGATACTAGTCGACTGATGAAACATGCAATCGGCTGGTAGTACGCAACGGCTACTGTGTTCAAATCTGTGAGGATTCTGTGCGTCATCATCCTAACGGTATTATACCAGTCGGCTGGTAAAACATACAGTTGACTGGTATCTGTGAGCGAACATAATGTTTCACACTCCCGCTCATCCTCTCCGGAGTTTTCCTTGAAGCCTTTCTCCTCAGCCCTTGTCCCTCAGATGCACTCAAGCCTGCAGCTCTTCTTCGTGCCATCCTTCATGTTGCCTTGAGATTTACTTCCCTTCACTCCGTTGCTCCTTGTCATCCTCTCCGGAGTTTTCCTTGAAGTCTTCCTCCTCAGCCCTTGTCCCTCAGATGCACTCAAGCCTGCAGCTCTTCTTCGTGCCATCCTTCACGTTGCCTTGAGGTTTACTTCCCTTCACTCCGTTGCTCCTTGTCCGTGGTCCCTCAGATGCACCATCCTTCACCAATCTTGAAGGACCTGAGCCATAAGATGAGACTTTCCAAGCTTGTGTACTTTTGTCAATTCCTGCACCACTTAAGTACATATTAGAACAATATAAAACCTAACTTAAATTCTTCGACACACACATCAAAAACATGATCGTCCAATTAATCCTAGGTCGATTGTATCAACAATCTCCCCCTTTTTTGATGTGTGACAATATGTTTAAGTTAGGCATAATAATAGCTTTGAAAATTATAAACATAGTGTAAATATGAACCATAACATTCATAACTTTGAGAATTATTATCATGAAGCATAAAATCCATAACTTTGAGAATTGTAATCATGAAGTAGAAATCATGAAATCCAAACTCCCCCTTAGCTCTATCACTTAATCATGAAACACATGATCCACACTCCCCCTTAACCTATGCTCTATCATACTTGTTCTAACTTAAGCTTGTCTTCTAACTTAAACTTGTCTCATCCTCCCCCTTTGATAAACATCAGAAAATAGAAAGCAACAATTCCATTGTGCCCTTTAATCCAAAAATAAGTGAAACTAGTGCCTAAAAACACAGGATACTTTCCAAATAATCAATCATATAAACCCTGTACAAAATAGACATAAGACTATGAAAACATATGCGCACACAAATATAGACTGATAGTAAAACATAAGCATATAAGAAATAGTACTAAATGTCACATAAAGAAGCATAGCAGTCATGCATAGATAGATATGCAAAGTCCTCAAGAGATATACCCAAAAGAGACAACAACAGCCAACAACAACATCAACGGTGTTCGAGGTGATAGATAAGAAACAAGTCGAAGCCACAGATGCACTCGACACTAAGTAACAGAACACAGACACTGCGCTGAAGCATCATCATGGGAAGGAGGAGGAGGAGGAGGAGGAGGAGGAGGAGGGCCCTTGTAGGCAAGATCCCAGCGCCGCATCATGTCAAACATCTCTATATGCTGCCGGTGGACACTTCGAAACTCCTCACAAACAAACTCCTCCAAGTGAAAGACTCGCTCCCTTAGGGACGCACGCACTGCCTCTGGAGCAGGGGAAGGGACCTCCTCCGTATCATCATCCGAATCAGAATTATCCTGGCCAGGTCGACGACGCCACACCATGACACCCTCACGCTGCTCAATTTGGGCTAAGGAGAGCTGTCGAGGCCCTAACTAGCCAAAGTCCTTTGACAACTGATGCAATGCACCCCTAGTGACACCTATCCCTTTGGTTATGAAAAATGATATCAAGACGTGACAGAATGACATATATAACTTCCCTTGAACTAGTCTAGAGAAGTGGATGATGGACTCATATACCTGAAGGGCAATATCAATATCAAGACGCTGCTCCAAGGCATACATCATGACTAAATGAGGGAGTCTAATCTTGGCTTGCCCTTTACTTACGATAGGAAGGAGATAGACAATGACAACCTTATAGAAAATGTAACTAGGGGCTGACATACATGTCGCATCAAAAATGCATTTAAGTGGAGCCCTTGGAGCATGAAAGTAATGCTGATGAATCATATCTATGGAGACATGAGAAAGTGACTCAGTGAGGGGCTCAACAATCTGAGGAAAACACTTGAATGTGCTAGTCGACCGCCTACACCTTAAGAATGACCTCAATACATTAGGTGTGAACTCAATGGATGTCCCACCAACTGTAGTGACATATGCTTGACCACCGATTTGACAAGGACTCAAATTATTATAGAATTCCTTACAGAGATCAATATTAATCGTAGTCATGCAATAAAACAACTTGTCTAAACCATAATGCACACCAATATCTATGATGTCGGGGGCAATCCTAGTAAAATACACACGATTGAAATACCGACAACTCATCATCTGAAAATCGATATTCTCAAAGCGTTGCCGGCTAGTCTCGGATGGAAACTGACCCCCGAAAGGTGGTGGTTGAGGCTGCCGAGAGGTACCCTCACCGACATGACGTCTTTGCCTAACCCTAAACCATTTAAGGGTAAAACAGGTGCCCATTTTGAGCCAAACAAGAAGAAAAAATAGTCATATAAGAGTATAGACATGAATCAACCAAAATTTTGAAGATTCAAGATGAAAGAATGCATTACCGTCACTCCATATGCCTCTGATCAGCAGAGTGAAGATACGGCGGTGCGAAACTCGACCCTAGACTCAGAGTGGCTGTGAATCTAGAATGGAGAGGAGGGGTGGGTGACAAAGGAGAAAGGAGAGTAGATCTGAGGGTTTGGAGAGGCTTAGGAGACAAAATGAGGTCGGAGGAGCCGGGGAACAGGAGTAATCGACGAAGAACAGTGGGCGACGACGAAAAACTAGGGTTTCTGCCGCCGCCCAATCAAGCGCGCCATATATAGAATTGAGGGCACTAGTCGACTGTTGGAACATGCAGTCGACTGCACCCCCAAAATAAAACTTACAAAATCATTCTGTATCGAGGAATAGTGCTATCAGTCGATTGCGTAGTCGATTGCACCAGTCGACTGCTGGAACATGCAGTCAACTAATCCCCCTAAAATAAAACTTACGGAACCATTCTGTATCGAGGAACAATGCTATCATTTGACTGCGTAGTCGACTAAACTAGTCGACTGATATATGTATCATATATCAGTCGACTGGCACGCAGTGTGCTGGAATTATTTCGGATCTCAATTTCAGAAATGCACGAAATATTCTCTAAACCTTCAAAAATCCTAAAATTTTATGGAGAGGTCTGTTATGCTGATATCCACTTGGGAAAAATAGGTAGAAAATTGTATTCAACTCAGATCCCATGATAGATATATGTTAGGATGTATACTAAAAGCCTAGCTTTTGGTATAAACATTTATCTAGAAATAAGAATCACATTGGTCAAATGTCTACATTTATGATAAATGTAGTTGTTCAATTAATTTATATTATAGATAACATGGTGTGTGGTGTCACACACAGAGGATCATGTTATCAGTACCTTATAAATTATAAACAGTAGCTCACGACCAAGATGGAAAGGAACAAACCATTGGAAGGTCGTAGTGTAATTAGGTATTAGTTTATCTTAACTATATAATTACACTAATACACTTAGAGTGTATTGAGTAGGACCATTAGAGGTCGTTTCTTTTATACTGACTTTATAAAGGAACAAAGACCTCAGTTATTATGGAAGTGTGTGCTCTTAATCCTAATATAATAACAAGCACATATATTTGATATTTATTTCTTTAATTTATCAATGGGTGAGATTTAGTTCGATAAATCAATAAGCCCGATAAGTTGGAAAATGATATCACTTATAGTGTGTGTTGTTGATTATAGAAGGAAACTGTGTCCTAGTAATCTAGGTTGAGAATGTCCCCAAGAGGAGCTCATAAGGATTGTCATGTTAAACCCTGCAGGTGGACTTAGTCCGACATGACGATGAGGTTGAGTGGTACTACTCTTGGACTAAGATATTAATTAAGTGAGTTGTCAGTAACTCATTTAATTAGTGGACATTCGACATCTTAAACACAGGGAGACTGACACACACATAATAAGAAGGAGCCCAAAATGTAATTTGGGATTGGTGCGGTAGTTCAATAGTAGTTCTTTAGTGGAATGAATTATTATTGATGAAATTAAGTTGTGTGTTCGGGGCGAACACGAGATGCTTAATTTCATCGGGAGAACAAAACCAATTCCTCCTCTCGGTCCCTATCGTAGCCTCTTGTATATAGAGATTTATACCTACCACATACCCACCTTCTTACCCATCCAATGGGGCCGGCCAAGCTAGCTTGGAACCCAAGCTAGGGCCGGCCAAGACCAAGTGGATGAGCCAAGTTGGTGGCCGGCCAAAGCTTGGGTCCCAAGCTTAGGTGGCCGACCACTAGAATATTAAAAAGGATTTTTATTAAAATTATTTCTTATGTGGATATCATGTTTTTAAAAGAGAGTTTAAAAAAACTAAAAATTTCCTTTTATAGCTTTCTACAAAAGATTAAGAGAAGAGATTAATCTCTTTCCTTATTTGTAGATTAAAAGGATGGTTTTAATTTTTGGTTAAAACTTTCCTTATTTGTAAATCATCTACATGTTTAAAAGAGAGTTTAAAATTTGAAATCTTTCCTTATTTGTTGATTAAAAGATAGATTTTAAATTTTAAGAAAACTTTCCTTTTTAACCATGTTCATGATTTAAAAGAGAGTTTAAAAATTAAATATTCTCTTTTATAAGTTTCTACAAAAGATTAAGAAAAGATTTGATATCTTTCCTTATTTGTAGATTAAAAGAAATTTTATTAGAGATAACTTTCTTTTTATCCACATGTTTAAAAGAAACATTTTAATTTATTAAATTTCCTTTTTATAAACCAATCATGAAGGGATAAAAATTATTGGAGAATTTTTTATAAATTTCCGGAAACAAATTAGGAAGTTTTAATTCTTGTTTAATTAAAACTCTCCTTGATTTGGGGAAATAAGTGGTCGGCCATGTTATAATGAAAAGAAAAATTATTTTTAATTAAATAAATTTTTCCTTTTCATGGAAAAAGAATTAAGGAAGTTTTTATTTAAATTTCTTTATTTGCCAAGATCAAGGATTATAAAAGAGGGGGTAGAGGTGCATTCATGGTGAACAACTCTATTATTTTTTTCCTACCTCTCTTCCTTGGTGGCCGGCCTCTTCCTCTTCTCTCTTCTCCTTCTTGTGGCCGAACCATCTTGTTCTCTTGGAGTCCTTGTGGTGGCCGGATCTAGCTTGGAGAAAAGGAGAGAAAGGAGGTTTCGCTCTTGCATCCCTTGGAGCTTAATGGTGGTGGCCGAACCTCATCCTTTCTTGGAGTCATGTGGTGGCCGAACCTTGCAAAGAAGAAGAAGGTGCCTTGGTGGTTCTCGTCTCGGAAGATCGTTGCCCACACAACGTCCGGGATTAGAAGAGGAATACGGTAGAAGATCAAGAGGTCATTATCTACTAAGTAAGGTATAACTAATATAGTTTTCCGCATCATGTTAGTTTTATCTCCATGTAAAAATACCAAATACAAGAGGCATGTGATTCTAGGTTTCGAATTAGTTTTCGATGTTGTGTTCTTTTGTTTTCTTTTCGAACTTGTGCTTCGATTGTTCTTTTTGGTTAACCTAGAGTTATTTAAGGAAATTAAATATTAGCTTTCCTTAAAAGGCTTTGTCTAGTCGGTGGTGGTTGTTCCCATATCCAAGAAGGTCATGTGCCTTGCCACGTCAGTACTGGAAGCCAATTTTAGAAATAGATATTTAATTATCTTCGTAACCTAGGTGATTTGGATCAAACGTGTTAAGTTCTGCAGGAGATCCAAGTCTAAACCTAAAAGAACAAATAAGTTAAACTTGGGATCAAACGTGTAAAGTTCCGCAGGCTATCCAAGTTTAATTTAAAAGAACACATGGTAGCTAGGAAAAGGTTCAGACCTTTGCACAAAATTTTTGTACAGTGGAACCGTTAGGCTTTCCGAGTAGCAACCAACAATATAAACTCCATAACTATCAAGATTACACAAATGCAACCTTGATTTAAAACACTAGTTGGAGTTTCTCCTTACTAGACTTAACCTTGCCAAGCCCCGAATACATTTCTAGCATACATTTATATGATAATTATGTATGGAGGTCATAATTTAATACCTTTAGAACCATAATGCATAATTACATGCAAGATTATATTATTTGAAATATTCAATCATATTCTAGGAGCAATGAGCACATTGATTTTATACAAGCCTTCCTAATGATTGATCCAATGAAGAATTGATATTTCTAGATGTCATTTTAGCTCAAGGTAATGCATCATAACTAACATTATGAGCCAAATGCATCTTCCTAATATTTCACATGAAGTCTTCATACAAACAAGGCATCCTAGGTCCGTTGTGAAATATGACTTACCTTTTAGGTCATGATATCATGCAACGCTAAGTCCACTATTCTACAAGGCACATACCAAATCCTCTCCTAATAGAGGTGAACTCCGCTTCGGGTAAAGGCTTGGTGAAAATATCGGCGAAGTTAGATTTAGATTCAACATAACTTAGTTCAATGTCTCCTCTTGCCACATGATCTCTAATGAAGTGATGTTTTACCTCAATGTACTTTGTCTTAGAGTGATGGACCGGATTTTTGGTCAAATTGATAGTACTCACATTGTCACACAATATCTTGACCTTGGAATAGTGTAGCTCATAATCCTCTAAGGTATGCATCATCCAAAGCAATTGAGCTACACAACCACCCACGGCCACATACTCGGCCTCGGTTGTGGACAAGGCCACATAAGGTTATTTTCTACTACTCCAACTTACAAGAGAAGGTCCAAGAAATTGACATCCACCGCTAGTATTCTTTCTATCTAATTTGTAACCTACATAATCGGAATCGGTATATCCCATTAATTCAAAATTTTGAGTTCTAGGGTACCAAAGACCCACATTAAGAGTACTCTTGATGTTGTTGGATTTTTCGGGCCGCGAAAACTATTTTTTCGCGTCGCGGAAACCCCGAAAGCCCCTAGCCAACGGATCCGTGCAAAGAAAAGTTTGAAAACATACGAATACGAGTTTCTACCTAGATCTACACTTAGATCTACAAAGGAAAATGTTATACCTTTGAATCGAAGCCCTTTGCATTCTCGCTCGTCCAAATGGTACCGGATCTCGAAGTTGTCAACGTAGACAACTCTCTATATGTATCCACATGAACACGTAGATGGAAAATCACACAAAAGATGTGCTAGCACCTTTTGATGATTCGGCCAAGAAGGAGGAGAGGGAGAAAGGAGAATAGCACTTGAGGAAGAAGATGGAATAATGCCACTTGAATGAAAATGAATCCAATTCATTCAAAATTGTGGCCGGCCACATTTCCAAAATGTAACCCCCATTCTCATTAAATGTAGCCATTAAAGAGAATGACTTTGTAACCCCCATGAGGTGGAACACTTTGATGATGTGGCACATCATCATTAGTCCTCCTAATGCCAAATCACTAATGATGTGGCAAATAGTCAAGTCAAACTTGACTCTTCCTCTTCCTCTTCCTCTCAAGTCAAGTCAAACTTGACCAAATCTCTCCCATGGTTGATCTAATCCAACCATTTGATTCAAGCCAACTTAATATAATGAATCTAATTCATTTAATTAAATTGATTCAATGAGTCATAATCTAAATTAGACTCATTGAACACATGAATCAACTTGAGTCTAACTCAATTAGCTCAAATAGGATTACTCTTAATCCAATTTGATTCATCAAATGAATCTAATCCTCTTGGTTCATCGTATGAACCTAATATCCATCTAATTGTCCTTAGTGTGTGACCCTATAGGTTCTTGTAACGTTGACAATGCCCCTAAACCCATTTAGGAGCATAAGTAATGAGTGGTATCTAGCAACACATCATTACTACTCAAGTTACAAGAATGTTGAGATCCAACATCACCTTGTGACTACTAATTGTGACTCCTCACAATATATGACAAGTGTCCTTCTATCCTAGACATCTAGATTGATCAATGTGAGGCATAGGCCGTGTCATCCTTTGATCAATCTAAATCTTGAACTCCAAGTAGACTCACTAAATCAAATAAGCTCAATATCTCATATTGACTCATTTGTGCATGGTCATGCACTTCGTGGTCTCACTCTATCAAGAATATTGATGTCGCTCCCGTCATATAGGAGGGATAGATCCCATCTACATCACTCACATCCCTCTGCATAATTTGTTACATACCCAATAATCGTCTTTATAGTCCACCCAGTTACGGGTGACGTTTGACGAAACCAAAGTACATAACTCCTTATGTAGGGATCCATGGTGACTTCAGGTCCAAGGACTAGTAGTCATACTAATAGCCACATGAGAAAGTATATGACACTCATATAACGATCCATGATACTTTCTCATGGCGGGTCATTCAGTATACATTCTCTAATGCATACCCATGTGTCAACTTGATATCTCTATATCGATGACTTGTGAGATCAAGTCATCGAGTTGACCTACATGCTAGTCTTATTACATTAACATTGTCCCTGAATGTTAATACTCGACTAGGAATGATTAAGAGTAGTGTTCCCTATATCATCTCACTATCGATTCAACCAATCGATTGATATAGGTAAGAACCTTCTACTCAAGGACGTTATTATACTTAGTTTATTTGGCACCAATACAAGTAAATATAATAACCAAAAACTAAATGTAACGCCCGCCCTCCCTGCTAACCCTAAGGGACGGGGCTACTATACTCTATGTACAAATTTTTCTTTTTAAAACAGCGGAAGACTTAAAATAATTCTCTTAGTTTAATAAAAACTTTTCTTTTGTTTTCCCTTTCATCAAATCCGAACTACACTATCATGGCCTCAATAACATGATATCAAAATTAGTAGAAACATAACATCAAGTCACACATACGGTACTACAATTCATGATACCAAAGCATAGTTCTTTAAAAGTTTTTAAAGCAGGTTCTTATTTGGTTGCCTAGCCACTGTCACACACATCTCCTTGCCTCTCCTGCTGCTCCTCTAGCTCATCCAGCTTTTTCCTTTATCTGTGGTACAAGGACAGTAAGCTGTGAGCACTCATGGCTCAGTAAGTTCCTTTCCTACTCACTAAAATCGAAAATCATAGTATAATCAAAGAATGTCTTAACATGACATCATTTCAACTAGTCATGACATAATGTAACATACTCTTTTAAGCATATCATGCAACATGAAGAAATCATAACTAGTCATGGCATATCATAGCGTAAAGCATAGCATGAAGCATAACATAACCGTATCTAATCATGGCATATCGTCATAAGGAGTCATGGCATATCCTACACATGGACATATCATGGAACATAACATAATCATATCTAACCATGGCATATCATAAATCATCATAAGGTATATGCAATATGATTTTGAAAAAATATGTATCCGAAAAACATATGTATATCTCATGATCTTTAAAACCATTTCTTCTTACATATATACTTGAACATAATCTCAACTTAAAGGGGATCCCGGCTATGTACCACTTACATATTGCGCGCAACCTATGTAGGTCCAAGGTAGCAAGTCTTGAACCCTACAAGGCAACATACTAGGCCTGAGTCTTACTCCATCGACCTAGGGGCACTTAGGAGTCCATCCCTAACGAGGCCCGAGTCTTATTCCATCGACCCCGGGGCGCTTATGGAGCCCACCCTTGGTACAAGCCATATAAAGTAAAGTACATGTCATACTTATACATATCATACATCATAAAAACATGCATCACTTAGGCACACATCCTATCATAAAAGTATGCATCACTTAGGCATACATCATACCATAAAAGTATGCATCACTTAGGCATACATCATATCATAACAATATGCATCACTTAGGCATAGATCATAAAAACATGCATATCTTAAGCATAAAGCATATCATCAAGCATGCATAATTTAACCACATAGCATATCATGAAAGCATGCATATTTTAAGTACTAAACATAGCATCAAAGCATGTAAAATTTACCCACATATCATAGCATAAAGCATGCATATTCTGAACTCATAACATATCGTAGAAATTCTCATCTTGTATAGCTCACAAGCATACATGTCTAAGCATAAAAGTGTATCATGTGCTCATCCAATCATAAGGAACAATGTAACATGATTAATTTGGGTACTAAGCTTCCTAGTCCTTTGGGTTCTTATCTTGGCCGAAACCCTCTTAGGTGCCAATTTAGGTTTTAAACAACATCCAAGCATGTAGAACCTAATTCATCCACATATCATTTTCATAGGAAGTATTATAAACAAGATTTGCTTGGACTCTAAGTTCTCCAAGTCCTTAAACCTCATTTGGCCGAACCTTAACAAGTGTGAAACAAGGTTCTAAATGACATAAAGCATGGAAACCTTAACCATATTTATAGCATTTGTTTCAAGGAATATGGTAAGCACAATTGAGTTAGTTCCTAAATCCTTTAAGCCCTTAAAATTATGTCATGGCCGAAACTTACAAGTACTCATTTAGATTTTCAAGCAAGCATACAAGCATGTGAACTTACTCTAACATCATGTATAAATTTATAAATGGCATCATACAAGTGGTCATGGCTGAAACTTCCCTTAGCATCAATTTAGGTCACTAACAACATATAGCATGTGAATTTTTAGCTTTCTACATTTCATATTCCATGGAGAGTGACATGAGCATGTTCAATGTAAGTTCTAGGGTTTCTAAGGCATGTATCCCTTCATGGCCGAGACTTTAAGGTGTCCATTTGAATCATAGTTAAATGTATAAGCATGTGAACACAATCAACATGCTATCTCAATTTCATAAGAAGCATCTTTAACACATGAGGTCTAAATTTTAAGGTTTCTAGGTCTTTAAACCCTACATGGCCGAACCTCATCAAGCATGGAATTTGTTCAAATGGCATAAAAGCATAGAAAGTCATAACACATTTCATAACATGTATAAAAGTCAAGCACTATAAGCATACATTTAAATTGTGTCTTAGGTTTCCTAGGTTTTTCCTTTCTTTATCTCATAGCATATGTTTGGCCGAAACCTTCCAAGTCTTTAAACTAGGTTTTAGGTGGCCTAAAGTATGGAAAACCTAAACAAGTTTTATGGCAAAAACATCAAAGGAACTATACATATAAGTTTGGGTCACAAACAAGCTAGGACCCTTGTGGTCATAATTATCATATATCATGCAACCAATTTTCCTATACTCTAATTAAGCATGGGAGCATCAAACAACTTTCATATCTTATTGTCATGGAGGTTTTGAGCATATTAAAAAAAAAAACTGTTTAAGCTATTCTAAACCATCCACCTTACCATGGCCGAAATATTAAAAGTGATGTTCATGAGTTTCTATCAACATACAAGCATGCAACTCTTTAAGAAACTCTATATTCTATCATATAAACATGGTGAGTTTAAATTCAAAGTCTTCCTAACCCTAAACCCTTCCTTGGCCGAAACTTGTGAGTGGGGTACTTTTGGTTCCAAGTAACCTTCAAGTATGAAAACAATAATGGATCCTTAACCATTTATTTAGAGGGTTTTGTGCAAGTTAGGTAAACAAATAAATTCCCTAGCCCTTATAAAACCTTTTTGGCCGAAACTCTAGGGTTAGGTACATCTCTAATCCAGCATCACATATATATCAAAATATGAGAGAAAACCTTCTTACAAAGCATAGAAAAATTATCATGAATCAAGGCTTATATTAAACATTCCTAGGATCAACAAGTCCTTTCTTTGGCCGAATTTTCACAACTTTGTTTCTAGGTTTTAAAATCCTCATAAAATCCAAAAATACATTAAAAACACTTGTACCACAGGTGAGGGGATACTTACTTCCTTTTCTCTTGTGGTTCTAAAGTGTGGTGATGGAAGAAAGGGTCTCTTCTTCTTGTTCTCCTCCTTTGATTTCCCTTGGTAGCCTTCCTTGTATCCTAGGAGGAACCTTGTTTTGGGGGTCGAAAATGGAGGAGAGGGGGCTGAGGCTCTCGGTGGTGGAGAGGAGAGAATGAGAGAAAAATAAAATCTTCTCTTTACATGCTCCCTTTTATGTTAAGGGGGAAGAGGTAGCAAAATTGGTTTTTGCTTTCCTTCTCCCTTAGCCCCTTTTTTTTTTTTATTTATTTATTTGTTCTCATTATTCATGATGAAACAAGGGGGAATGAATCCCCTTAATTGTCCTCTTTAAGTCACGGCAAAGGGAGAGGAAGAGGGAGAGAAAAGAAGGAAGGCAAGTTGCCTTTCTCTTGCTCTTTTCTTGCTTTCTTTTGGCTAGCTTTTACTCTCATCCTTATCATGAGTTTCCCTCCTTTGCTATCAATATATCATTCCTATCCCAACTGGTTATTACCCATTAATCCTATCATTTACATCATGAGAGGTTCAAGGTTCAATCCTTGACCACTCCCTATTTTTATTTCTTTTTATTTCTTTTTGGTTCAACATTCTACTAATATTTTTCTAAGGCAAATTCATCATTCTCATATTTATCTTAAAAGCTTAGTGGGTGTTACACTAAATGCCTTTATTTATATAGAATATGATACAACAAGTCAAAAAATACAATCATCAAATGATTGGCTCTAGGGCTCTAGCTAACAGATGTATCTCCAAATTCTCTTTACCGCTACTAAGTGTGACTCTTTGCCACATGATTGGTATCTTGCACACATTCCTACCACAAATAATATGTCCAGTCTACTAGCGGTTAGGTATAGCAAACTACCAATCATGCTCCTATATTGCTTTGGGTCTACTAATTTTCCTTCTTGATCACTATCTATCTTAGTATTAGTCACCATAGGGGTAGATGCTCCTTTAGCATTGTCCAACCCAAATCTCTTGATAAGTTCTTTAGCGAATTTGGTTTGGTAGACATGAATTTCTTCATTAGTTTGTTTGACTTGTAATTCCAAAAAGAAACTCAATTCTCCAACTAGACTCATTTCAAACTCACTTTCCATGTATTTGATAAGTAATGAAGAAGTTCATTATTTGTTGAGCCAAAAATGATGTCATCAACATAAACTTGAGCAATAAAAATGTCTCCATCCTTAGACTTTACAAATAATGTTGGGCCAATTGTTCCTCTTCTAAAGTTCTTAGAGATTAAAAAAAGATGAAAGTCTCTCATACCAAGCCCGGTGAGCTTGTTTTAACCCATATAATACTTCTTGAGTTTATAAACATGATTTGGATAATTGATATTTTCAAATCCAGGTGGTTGCTCTACATAAACTTCTTCCTTAATAAACTCATTTAGGAAAGTTGATTTTACATCCATTTGGTGAAGTTTAAAACCCATGTGAGCGGCATATCCTAATAAGATCTGGATGGACTCTAACCGAGCTACCAGAGCATAGGTTTCTTCATAATCAAGTCTTTCTACTTCATTGAAACCCCTAGCTACCAACCTAGCCTTATTTCTAGTGACTCTCCCTTGATCGTCCAATTTGTTTCTAAACACCCATTTTGTGTTAGAGTATATACTAAAAGTCTAGCTTTTTGTAAACATTTATTTTGAAATAAAGAATCACATTGGTCAAATGTTTACATGCTAAGTGTAGTTGTTCAATTAATTTATATTGTAGATAACATGGTGTGTGGTGTCACACACAGAAAATCATGTTATCAATTCCTTATAAATTATAAATAGTAGCTCACGACTAAGATGGATAGGAACAAACCATTGGAATAGTCGTAATATAATTTGGTATTAGTTTATCTTGACTATAAAATTACACTAGTACACTCTGAGTGTATTGAGCAGGACCATTTAAGGTAAGTTTTTTTTATACTGACTGCATAAAAGAACAAGACATTTGTTATTATGGAAGTGTGTGCTCTTAATCATGATATAATAACAAGCGCATATACTCAATATTCATTTCTTTAATTTATCAAATGGTGCGATTTAGTTTGATAAATCAATAGGTCTGATAAGTTGAGAAATTATATTATTTGTATAGTGTGTTGTTGATTATAGAATGAAATTGTGTCCTAGTAATCTAGGTTGATAATGTCCCCAAGAGGAGCTCATAAGGATTGTCATGTAAACCCTGCAGGTGGACTTAGTCCGACATGACGATAAGGTTGAGTGGTACTACTCTTGGAGCTAGATATTAATTAAGTGAGTTGTCAGAACTCATTTAATTAGTGGACATTCTATATCTTAAACATAAGGAGATTAACACACTCATGATAAGAAGGAGCTCATATAGTAATATGAGATTGGTGCGATAGTTCAATAATAACTCTTTGAGGAATGAAATTTGCCGCGACAATTCGCCGCGACAACTTGCCGCGACACACTCACTGATCGGTCTATAGACCGATCAGGAGGCAACCTGATCGGTCTACAGACCGATCAGTAATTCTCTATGAGTTGTCGCGGCAAGTTGTCGCGGCGAATTGTCGCGGCAAATATCATTCCTCTAACTCTTTAGTGGTATGAGTTATTATTGATGAACTCGAATTGGGTGTTCGAGGCGAACACGGGAAGCTCAAGTTCATCGGGAGACCAAAACCAATTCCTCCTCTCAGTCCCTGTCATAACCTCTTAGTTATAAAGTCTTATACCCACCTATACCCACATTCTTACCCATCCTTAGGTGGCCAGCCAAGCCAAGCTTGGAGCCCAAGCAAGGGTCGGCCAAGATAAGCCTTGGATGGACCGAGTGGTGGCCGGCCCTAGCTTGGAGCCCAAGCTTAGGTGGCCGGCCACATAAAAAATAAAAGGAGTTTATTTTAAAATCTTTCCTTATGTGGAAGCCATGATTTTAAAAGAGAGTTTAAAATTTAAATCTTTCCTTTTATAGCTTTTTACAAAAGATTAAGAGAAAGGTTCGATATCTTTCCTTATTTGTAGTTAAAAGGAAGATTTTAATTTTTAATAAAACTTTCCTTTTTGTAACCATTCTCATGGTTTTAAAAGAGAGTTTTAAAATTTAAATCTTTCCTTTTATAGTTTTCTACAAAATATTAAGAGAAAGATTTGATATCTTTCCTTATTTGTAGTTAAAAGGAAGATTTTAATTTTAGAGAAAACTTTCCTTTTTGTAATCATTCACATGTTTTAATAAAAAGATTTTAATTTATAAAAGTTTCATTTTATAATCAACCATGAAGGAAATTTTTAAAAGAGAAATTTTTATTTTAAAAATTTCCGGAAATAAATTAGGAAGTTTTAATTTTGTGTTTAAAACTTTCCTTGTTTGGAGGAGTTGTAGGGGTCGACCACATTAATAGAAGAAAAGGAAATTTTTTTATTAATTAAATTTTCCTTTCAATGGCAAGGAAATTAAGGAAGTTTTAATTAAAACTTTTCTTATTTGCCAAGGCCAAAGAATATAAAATAGAGGGTAGAGGTGTCTCACCTAACAACAATATATCTTCTATTATTCCTCTCTTCCTTGGTAGTGGCCGGTCCTCTCTTCCTCTTCCTCTCCTATTCTTCTTCCTTGTGTGGTCGGCGGCATCTTCATCTCAAGGAGCTTGGTGGTGGCCGGATCTTATTAGAGGAAGAAGGAGAGATAGGAGGCTTTGTTTCTTAGCATCCCTTGGAGATTGTTGGTGGCCAAAAGTTCTTCATCTCTTGAAGATTGTTGGTGGCCGAAACTTGCTTGGAGAAGAAGGAAGCTTGGGTGGATTTTCGTCTCGGTAGATCGTCACCCACACGATGTCCGAGATAAGAAGAGGAATACGACAGAAGATCGTGAGGTCTATAAGCTACAAAAGGTATAACTAGTTATTAGTTTCCGCATCATAACTAGTTCATCCTTTTGTTTAGATCTTGGAATACCAAACACAAGAGGCTAGCGATTCTAGGTTTCGAATTTATGATTCGAGTTTGTGTTTCTTTTGTTTTTCGATCTTGTGATTCGATTGTTCATAATGGTTAAACCTAAGGTTACTATAAGGAGATTAAATATTGAATTTCATTGAAAGACTTTGTCTAGGAATTGGTGGATGATCTCATACCCAAGAAGGCCTAGTGTCTCACCATGTCTAACCTGGAAGCCGATCTCTGAAATAAATATTTAATCGAATTTGTAACATGGGTGGATTTAGATTAATAATGTTAAGCATCATTTGCAATCCAAGTCTAAACCTCTAAGAACAGATAAGTTGAATTTGGAATCAATTAAGGATGTAAATGAACCAAACGGTTCACGAGCTATTCGGAGCTCGATTCGGTAAAAAGCTTGTTCGAGTTCGTTCGTTTATCTTATCGAGCTGAACTCGAGCTCGATTTTAAGCTCGACAGTTTTATCGAGCCGAGCTTGAGCTTAAGGATATTCGGCTCGTGAACTGGCGAATATGTTCGTTTATAAGCTCGCGAACCAAAAAAATGAGCCTTAAACCGAGCCAAAAAATGAGCTCTAAAATGAGCCAAAACAATGAGCTCTAAAACGAGCCTTAAAATGAGCTTTAAAATGAGCCAAAAAATGAGCTCTAAAATGAGCCAAAAACGAGCTCTAAACGAGCCTGAAAACGAGTCCGAGCTCGCTTAACGAGTTAGGCTCGTTAACTTTAATAATCGAGTTAATAACGAGCCGAGCTCGAACTGTTCGCGAGCTTGATAATTCTAAAACGAGCCGAGCTCGAGCCTTGTGATAAAAACTCGATTCGAGCTTGAGCCGAGCTCGAGCCCGAATATAACTTAAACGAGCTGAGCTCGAGCCTAATAGTGTTCGGCTCGGTTCGACTCGTTTACATCCCTAGAATCAATAATGTTAAGTTCTGTTTGCGATTCTAAATTTAATTTCTAAAGAACACAATAGGTTGTTAGGAATGGTTCAAGACTTGTACGAAATTTTTGCACAGGGGAACCAGTACGATATTCCGAGTAGCATTTTGTTGTAACGATTGTACTATCATTAGGTCTTGGAACTAACTTCCATACATCACTTCTTTCAAATTGGTTCAACTCTTCTTGCATTGCTAGAATCCAATCCGTATCAAGTAAAGCATCATCAATTATTTTTTGTTCAAGTTGTGATATTAGAGCAATTTGACTAGTGTGATCTCTAAAGTAGGATCTAGTCCTTACCCCTTGCGCAACATCTCCAACGACTTAATTAATAGGATGATCTTGATGATGTCTTAAGGTCCTAGAGGGTAAGAGATCATCTTCTACATGATGTTTATTATTTTCATTGCTTCTCTCATCATCCGAAGCATTTCCTCCCCCTTGATCAATACCCCCTAAATGTAGGTTTTGTATCCCTTAAGTAAGGTTTTGTTTTTGTTCAATTATATCTTTATCAATAGATGATTTCCTATGATAAGTGCTAGTAGACTCATCAAATTTAACATTTGATGATTCCTCAACCGTTAGAGTCCTTTTGTTGTAAACTCTATATCTTCTACTAGTAGATGAATATCCAACTAGAATTCCCTCCTTGGACTTGGCCTCAAATTTTCCTAAGTCATCTTTGGTATTAAGAATATAAACCTTACATCCAAAAACTTTGAAATAATGAATTGAAGGAATTGTTCCATTCCATAGTTCAAAGGGTGTTTTTCTTAAAAATTTGTGAATCAAGACACGATTTTGGATATAACATGCGGTATTAACCGCTTTGGCCCACAAGTAGCTGTTGGAGCAATCTGGGTATCCTAGGTTTTGATGTTTGGGCAAAAGTTTAAGTTAGGTTTATTGTTGTATTTGATATGCATTGTGAGTATGCAGGATACAGGTACAACAAGGAAAGTCCAATGGTGAGTCTTGGCGGTGTAAGTCCAAGCATGTAGTCTTGGCAACGTAAGTCTAAGTGTGACTTGGCAATGGATGAAGTCCCGGAGGCGCGACCTCTTGGCAAAGGAAGACCCGACAACAATGACAAGGCCGATGGAAGCTCCAGAAGGCAAGACGTGAAGGATGGGGAGGCATCCGAGGGACGCAAGGCTGATGGAGGAGGCTAGAAGGCTAGGTCTAGGTTGGTCGGGCGAGAACGAGTGCTGAGTGAATGTACTTAGGGTAAAATCCCAAAATTAGGGTTTACTGCAGCACTACTGTAGTGTTACTGTAGCAGTACTGTAGCAGTCGACTGGTGGTTTCATCAGTCGGCTGGTGCAGTCGACTGGTAGCGAACAGAGGGTTGGTATCGAGCCGTTGGGCTGCAACGGTCGAATTTCCACGAAGGACAGTCGACTGCATGTTTTGGCAGTCGACTGGTAGGCGGGGTTTTCTAACCCGTGGCCTATATAACCAAGCATTGAAAGCTTGGTTGAAGTTGATGAAATTAGTGGTGGTTAACCCTAATTAGAGTCTCCAAGTGCCCAAGTGATCTAGCGTGCTTGTACGAGGTTGTGGCGAGGTTTCTCCACCCACAAGGAGCTACACGAGCTAGCCGAAAGTTCTCCGGGGAATCATCCACCGACGGATCGGGATTGTCCACCTTACAGACAGCCGTGGAGTAGGAGCTTTATCTCCGAACCACGTTAAATCAACACGTTAGGTTTGCTTTCTATTGTTAGTGTTTATCTTGTATTTCCGCTGTGCACACTAACCATTGTAGGAAGTGACAATTTAGGTGAGACGCTATTCACCCCCCCTCTAGCGGACGTCAAGGTCCTAACAGTAGCTAGGTAAGGAGTATTCATTAAGCATGGTCCTAGCCGCTTCTTGCAAAGCCCTATTTTTCCTTTCCACTACACCATTTTGTTGAGGTGTTCTTGGACAAGAAAATTCATGCTTATAACCATTTTCTAAACAAAACCTAGAGAAGTTCAAATTCTCAAACTCTCCACCATGGTCACTCCGAATTCTATCAATTTTTAAGTTCTCTTTGTTTTCTACCCTTTGATAAATCTTATGATTATTTAATTTCTAAAGTTTCTCCCTTATGTTTCAAGAAATATACCCAAGCATATCTAGAGTAATCATCAACTATCAATGATCCTGTCCGAAGGCTGAATCAATGAACGCTGGGCACGGAGCGCTCTTCGACTACTGACGTGGCTCTTCAACTGCTAGAACGAAGCTCCGGCGAACCTGCACAGAAGTCGAGCCGGGAAGGGGGTTCCCGGTGGCGACCCTCCGACGCTCAAGTCAGGTAAGCAACGATGAAAAAGGTGGCTCCCAAAGTCTCAGAATGCATACCTCCGGCGAAGTCTGAGGCTCTTTATATAGAGTTGTGAAGGGTTAGGGCACACATACCGAGGTGCATATGTGTCCTCTGTCCTTTCCTCGGTATGCAGTTGTCAGAAAGCTCACCTGACCCATACCGCTACAGTCAAAGCATGTCCTCGATGGGACAGCAGAATCCCCTATCACAAGATTTGGAGCATGGCCTACACGTAAAACATACCTGCTATCAGAAAAAGACCTCCCTTGTCCTTTTCCCCTTTGCTCCAGATCTAGCGTCCGGGCGGACAACTCCCTCAACATCCGGCCGGACATATGCGGTGGTTTACTCGGGGAGATTCTCCATCACATGCTTTATGGGGACTATTAGCATTGTTACCTTATGGCTTTGGCCGAGCGTGGGGTCCGCTCGGCCCACGACCTTTTCCCCTAAGCGCCGAAACTCTGCTTTCGACAGGGCGCCTTTAACCATCAGTTGTATATCGTCCGGTCGGCAAGCCGATCGGACCCATCCCTCTCCGGGCGTTCGATTCCATCGGTCGGTCGGACGTCCGATCGGACCCATCCCTTTCCGGACGGACGACTACCACTATGTTTTCCACGTGGCGTTGACTTCCCATGGCGGGGCCCCCTGCTCTTACTACCGGATCAATCAACAAACAATATTTGTTATCCATCAAAGAAGGTGTTCTATGACAATCAAAAAGATCCAAGTGCAATAATTCTAGTGGTAATGAAGTACTAGTTAAAGTTTTACCTTTATGTGATGACCTTGATTGCTTACCCTCTTGGCATGCATCACACAATTTATCCTTGATGTACTTGATTTTTGGTAGTCCCTTTACAAGCTCCATCTTGGCTACCTTGGCTATGTTCTTCATATTGATATGCCCAAGTCTTCTATGTCATAGCCATCCTTCCTCTTCTTTTGATATTAAACACTTAACAGAGGAGTTAGAAACATATGAAAGATCAGCATAATATAGATTTGTTTTCCTAAATCCTTTTAACACAACATTTTCAAGACTCTTATGCTTAATTAAGCACTTATCGGGGTGAAACTCTACATTGTATCCGGCATCACATAATTGACTCACACTAAGCAAATTAAACTCCATATTTTTAACCAATAGAACTTTATGAATGGTAATTGTAGATGATACCTCAATTGTACCTTTACCTATAATCTTGAGCTTTCCACTATTCTCAAATGATACGGTTCCTTTCTTTATATAGTTTATTGTGGAGAACTTGCTCACATCACTGGTCATATGTCTTGAGCAACCGTTATCCACAATCAACATACTTGTATCCTTCTTCTCTTCTACCTAAGCAACATAAAACACACAACTCTTTGGTACCCATGCACTTGATTCGGAAATGTCATTCAAATATTTCTTAGGCACCCAAGCTTGTTTTACCTTTCCCTTAAGATTCTTCTTAACTTTGTTTCTAAGTGCATCATTTCTAGTACCATTGATTAGAGACATATATGTAACTTCCTTTTTCTTAAGTCTATATCTTATTCCGTTTTGTTGTAAACAACTCTTTGGTCTCTAATGATCATGTCTAAATATTTGGATCCATTTGTGAACTTCTCTAGACATGCTCTTAGCTTAATCACATCGTTCTTCAAATTTTCATTTTCTTCCTTGATCATATTTAACTCATTAGATGAACATGCATCATTTCTAATAAACTTAAGCTTTCCCTTCAAGGTCTTCACCTTAGATTGTGATTTAACAAAGACATTTTTGAGATGAGCAATGGTTTTATATAGAAATTCTACTTTAGGAGATTCTTTACCTCATCATCATCACTTGATGATGATTCATCACTCGATCTCTCTTCATTTGATGAATCCTTTCACTTGATACTTCCTCTTGACTTGATTCATCTTTGTCATCTTCAAATGCCATAAATGTCATATGTCGGGTAACATGGCATAGCTCATCTTCATCCGATGAGTCAATGCTTGGTGTATCCCATGTAGTTTGGGCCACCATGGCTTCCTTCTTCTTTTTCTCCTTCTTCTTCTCCTTTTGTTCTTTCTTCTTTAATTCCGGACAATTTGGCTTAATGTGTCCTTTCTTATTACATCCATAACAAATGACATTAGTGTTAAAACTTGAACTTTGACTACTTTTACCTTTTGAGAGTTAGAACATTTTCTTCACATCCTTCCTTTTGAATTTTCTTGATCTTCCCATTATCTTCTTGACATAATGAGCCACTTCACTTGTCGACATTTCATCATCACTATCCGATGATTCTTGCTCGGATTCAGATGATGAAGATTCCACCTTCTTTTCTTTCTTCTTTTTCTTCTCCTTCTTTTCTACAAAAAGAATACCTTTCTCTTTTGAAGCCACATTAGCTTGTTCATGAAGTTCAAATTCACAAAATAATTCATCAAGCTTAACTAAGGAAAGATCTCTAGAAACCTTATATGCATCAACCATTGATGCCCCATAAGGTGGTTTCAGGAAAGGATTAAAGAACATACCTTACTAGGTCCCGATTATCAATTTTCTCACCTATTACATGAAGCTCATTTACTATCTCTTTGAACCTACCGTGTATTTGGCTCACGGTCTCATTGGTCTTCATAGTGAAAGTTTAAAGTTGCCCAACAAGAGATCTCTCTTGGCCCTCCTTGATTCGCTTGATCCTTCATTTAACTCCCAAAGCTCTTTGGCGGAGTTGAATGGTCCTACTTTGCTTAGTTGCTCCTTTGAGAGTCCACATTGTAGGGTTGTTGTGGCCTTTACATTTGTTTGGACCTTCTTTACCATTTCTTTTGTCCAATCCTTGGTTGGAAGAGGAGCTCCCGACCCATCTTTCGGCTTCTCAAACCCATCTACAACACTAAACCAATTTTCAATATCATTCATTAAATAATACTCCATCCTACATTTCTAATATGCGAAGTTGTTGCCATCAAAGAAAGGTGGTCTAGCGGTGCTATATCCCTCTTGAAATGTCATCTTGATGCTTCGGTTGACGGTGAGTTCTTCCGATGCGATCCGGGCTCTGGTACCAATTGATAGGACCTTTGCGTTTGGCTAGGGGAGTGAATAACCTTTCTTTCAATTTGTGACCTACAATTTGTTAGTGGAAGCACAAAAGGAATGAAATTGAAAAACAATAAGAAGACAAGGCTAACTCCTCGATTTGCTTGGTCTTCACCTCGTTGAGGTGGCTAATCCAATGCACTCACACACCCAATCAAGTTTCACTAAGAACTTCTCCTTTTCGATCTAAGAATGAAGGTGGAGAAACCTTTACAAAATGATCTCTTCCTCTCATAAGATTTAAGATGAGTTTAGGAAGAATAAAATGAATGTTTTTAAGACTTGGGGTCGCTTGGAGAGCTTAATAGTATTTTTGCATCAGTTACATTTGTCTCTCCAAGCTTCTAACCTTATATACAGGTTGCTGAAAATCGCGATACCAGCCGACTGATGAAACATGCAGTCGACTGGTAGTATGCAACGACTACTGTGTTCAAATCTATGAGGATTCTGTGTGTCATCATCCTAACTGCATTATACCAGTCGACTAGTAAAACATATAGTCGACTGGTATCTGTGAGCGAACAGAATATTTCACACTCCCGCTCATCCTCTCCGGAGTTTTCCTTGAAGTCTTCCTCCTCAACCCTTGTCCCTCAGATGCACTCAAGCCTGCAGCTCTTCTTTGTGTCATCCTTCACGTTGCCTTGAGGTTTACTTCCCTTCACTCCGTTACTCCTTGTTTGTGGTCCCTCGGATGCACCATCCTTCACCAATCTTGAAGGACCTGAGCCATAAGATGAGACTTTCCAAACTTGTGTACTTTTGTCAATTCCTGCACCACTTAAGTACATATTAGAATAATATAAAACCTAACTTAAATTCTTCGACACACACATCAAAAACATGATCATCCAATTAATCCTAGATCGATTGTATCAATAATATCTTTCAAGTAGCAAGTACACTCGGTCAATCTTCATATGGAAGCATCACGACATGACTTTCACATGCAAAATACATATCCTTCCTAATTTATAATCTTCTATAAACAAAGTTCTATTCCTAAAATAACTTATTTATAGCATATTTTGGGGGAAAATAAAGAACTAGCAGTTTAAACCACAGGTCAAGTCACTTGTTTTAATGTGCTAATAATTTTACTTTGGTTAGAGTAACAACATTTGCACATCATCGACAATTAGAATAATAGAATAGTGATAGAGACACACAAGAAAAAAAATACTACTAGGTTTAAGAATAGGGATAACAACGAGATAGATTAGGATTTGATTTGGCTAATCTTAGAATCCGCTCTGTCAGAAAAAAATAAATCCGAACTCGGACCCACCCCGCCCTACCTTGAACCCGCTCAAAACCCGACGGGTTCGAGGTAGGTTGGACCCGCCAAGTCGCTAAGCTTTAAAATAATATATACATACATATATATTATTATTATTATACGGGGTGGATTCATTGAAACCTGTAATCCACCCCGAACCTGCTTCTAAATCCGGTCAACGAGTTTAAATCCACCCTGTAACTCGTTTGACTGGGTTTAAACTCGTCCCGTAACTCGTTTGACTGAGTTTAAACCCGCCCCGTAACTCGTTTGACTGAGTTTAAACCCGCCTCATAAGCCGTTTGACTGGGTTTAAACCCAATCAAACGGGTTACGGGGTGGGTTTAAACCCGCCTTGAATGGAACGAGTTTAATATGGAGCCGGGTTGAAACCTAACTCATTGTCATCCCTATTCAAGAAGAAGAAATTTACCTTCCTCTCCAACAATGGATTTTCATCCAAGACTATTTCTTTCATGTAGCGTATTACACAATATCCACATTCAACATTACCATTTTATTTTAAATTACCCGAATGAAATTGAAAAGATAATGCTATTTGTCATGATAATCTAAATAATAAAAACTATCAATTGATACTTAAATATATAATCAAGATACATATAATCAATTGTATAAAATTTAATCCTTTTGAAATACCCCCTAAGGTATTGTACATCTTGAACTCCACTAAATTGTAAAAAAATATAAAATTATGTTTTCATATTTGCATCTGAATATATTCACAATTAGCATAATCTAACACCTACTTGGTTATAATAATTTTCCAAACATGGTCTCGATTCCTGTTATCCATAGAGTCTAATAAATATATTATATTCTTATCTTTATTTATGATAGTCAAGATCTAGTGGTACTTACAAAAATGACAATATAATATTGACTAGTATATAGTAAAAATTGATAAATAATTAAAATCTTACCTAGTATTATATGAGAGGAAGCAAATACTATCTATATTCGATGCTTCCAACTAAACTAAATAATAATATTTTGTGATAATCTACCACCATGGCACACCACGTGTAGGTATGTTGCCAAAAGCATTGGACATTATTGAATACTATAAAAGTTAAAATATACTACATGTATTTCAAAATGTAAAAACAATGGAATTTCAATTTGTAAACTATCAAGAGAAGACTATTTTTAAATCGTTCCACTTATAGAGAAAAACATCATAATAGAATAATAAACTTTCAAATTTTTTTTCACGAATACAAAGGAAAAGCACAAAATCAAGAAGATTAACAAGAATATCTCACCAACAAATTGTTACGATCTTGAAGATTAACAAAAGAAGAGATTCAATCTAGATGATGAAAAAGAAGAAAATAGATACAACACCAATAAGAAAGAGGATCTTATAGTGAAATCGAGCTGCCAACATAACCCTAGCACTGTTGTGTTATTGAAGAACGCAACCCTAGCCTGTCGCGTTGATGAAGAAGAAGGAAACCTAGGCGACCACGTTGATGAAGAAGATAGAAATCGCCGCACATTGATGAAGAAGGAAATTACCACATCGAACCTAGGTCCGCCGCATCGTGAAGAAATAAGTCGCGAGAGAAAAAAATCATGAAGTACCGTGTAGAGAAAATAGAGAGGGCGTAACCGATTTAACTCATGTTTCAATTGATTTAAACTTACTACTTATCACTTTAAATTATAAATTTTATTTTGACACTTATTACTTCAATGAATACATATTACGGAGTAAATCCTAACTTAAAATTAGAAATGAAGCCCATTTTTTTAATTTATGAAATTTAAAATAGAATTTACTATGTCAATTTTATTACCAAAGTTTATTAATAACATATATATTATTTCATAATTAATAATCACCAAAAGAACCAGTGACAAAATCTATCATCAAAATTTACATAGGCAGTCCTCCATTTTTCATAGAAAATATATACTCTCACGCACGTACTGATATGTATATACGTATATACACTCATGGATTGTTTCTTTTTTAGCTTTTATTTCAAAATATTCAGCACCACATGTTTGATCCCTTTGACAACATGGGGGGCTCTTTCCCACCCCACATGTTTCTTCTCTTTCTCTCAAAAGTATTATATATATAAGGCGCCGAAACATGATCTGTTTTATATACATGTCCCGGAACTTCTCTTATGCAGCTTTGCATGCATGAGACTTGTCTTCTATATCTCTAGCTTTATTGTCAGTTAAGTATACTCTAGGTCCCATTCTTAACCGCTAAAGGTCCATTTGACTGTATTTCATGCATGCATGCATTGAATTTGGCTCAATGTGACAGAGCTATGGTTGGCCAACGTCGCCTTGGCAGACAAAAGACAGGCCACGGCATCTGCTTTGAGCAGAAAGCATGCAACAACTGCCTTTTGCTATTTAATCATACGAAGTATAAGTTTCTTCTTCTTCTTGTTTGTTGATCAGAAATGAATGATTTAAAAGGAAAACCGAAATACATATGTAATAAACCGAAGAGAGGTACTTGACAATAATGGTCAGTTTATCTGCAAGAATAAATGGTGAACTAATGGTCCACGCCAAAGATCCATGTCGTCTTTCCCTGTTGACCTTAAGCAGCAATTGATATTACAAGAGAATTATGTTGACTAATTGGTTTTCACGACACTCTTGATGATCCATGCAAGCGTCAGTCAAAATCTAATAGAAATGGTCAAATGCAGTTTGCCGCAGCCGTCCACGTGGTCAATAACGTCCACGCAGATCTAAACGCCGCCGATTCCTTCGTCGTTAAGCCAAAACTTCATCTGAACCTCGCCACTGCAGCTCCAATCCGCAACTGGGCCCTGATGATATTCCCTTCCCTATACTTTCTCCATACGTCTTGCTGCATCCACCGTTCCTTTCTCTAGTCAACGTTCGGGATCAATTCCCGCACAAAGTTGGATCACGAGTGCATTAGCGTTCTTTTATGAATGCTTCGTGCCCGCCCGCCGCTCACGATCTATAAATCCAATAATTAGGCTCCACGTATATAATCAAAGTGGGACCCGGTCCTCCCCGGCTTCTTTAAATAGGACGCCCCCCCTCCGCCTTCCTTCCCTTTTCTCCCTCCCCTCGCCTTCTCCCTCTAAATTACTCGCCATGCTGGTCCTCGACCCCGCCTTGTTCGACTCGCCGGGCCCGGTTCGCTCTCCCTCCGGCTCTTGTGATCCGCAGTCCACCGACAAGCAGCGCCGCCTCCGTCGCAAGATCTCCAACCGCGAGTCCGCCCGCCGCTGCCGCGTGCGCAAGCGCCGCCACTTCGAGGAGCTCCAGACCGAATCGGACCGGCTCAGGGCGCTGAACCGAGACCTTGAGAACCGGGCCGGGTTCATGTCCCATCGTTTCTTTTTATTCCGCCGCGAGAACCACCGGCTCCGGGCGGAGTCCGCCGCCCTCGTCCGGAGGCTCTCCGAGCTTCGCCAGCTAATCCTCCTCCGCCACGTGTCGATGGCGGCGCCCGGTGGGTTCGCCGGTCTGGTTTACGAACAAGCCTTGGCGTCGCTAATGACGTGAAATTAATTATTAATTAATGGACTGGCTTAATTTGGTGTGATTACGAGTTTCGATTAGCTTTGCCTATAATCAAATCAAATAATTAAATAAGTGAAATCTCCGCGACCATCGTAATTAATTTAACAGTGCAGCTTCAAATCGGTGATGAAAATTTGTCAATTGGATTAGACATAAATCAACCACCAAAAAAGTGGTTATGGTGCTGATGGCAAAAGGAACGGGAAAACGAAAAATCTAAATCTTCCTTACAAAAAAGTGGATTTATTTATTATATATATATTTTTTATATCAAACGAACACAACTGAGTTCACGTGTCTATTTACTGGCCTAATGTCAAGTGCGGTAATTATTTCAAATTAAACATGTGAATGTTGAATTTATGTTGGTGATGGATTTAATTTCCACTTATGTTTGTCAGCCCAGTCAGCGGACGGTGACATCGTATCAACCAGGTGGAAAATCTTAACCATGGTCCGTTCACATGCTTAGGATATCAATTATTTTATGAGTTTATTAAGTATTCATAAATTCAAAGCTAGGTAAACAGATAGCGAGAGGTAACCCTTGTGTTATTTTACTATTAATTATATTTTAAGTTTTAATAAAATATGTTTTATGAAATATAAACATTATAATTTTAGAACTAGGTTGTTTAATAAGTTAATTAAATTATATTAATTCAATTATGTCTAATATTCTTACTTACAATAAATTTATACTTTTTTTTAAAAATAATAATAATAATAATAAACAAACAAGAAAACAGCCGAGGCAGAGAGCATCTTTCCTTTTTGCAATTAAAAGCAAATCAAAATGTCGTAAGCCACAAATATTTTTTTTAATATTATTATATTTATCTAGTTGTTGGTGGCTTCTTATCGTGACCACCACCGTAAGCAAAGCGAAGAGCATCGACAGTGTGATGGAGAAGCAATCTAGGCCGCTAATCGTGGCGATGAAGGGCCACCCAGGCACCGGAAAATCCACCCTCGCCGCTGCCCTCGCCGCCTCCCTCTCTTGCCCCCTCCTCGACAAGGACGACGTCCGCGACTGCACCCTTTCCCTGCAACACGCCCTAGCCGCCACCTCCTCCTCCTCCGCCGCCGCCGCCTCCCTGCTCAACGATCTCTCCTACTCTGTCCTCTGGCAAATGGCCGCCACCCAGCTCCGCCTCGGCCTCTCCGTCGTCATCGACTCACCGCTCTCCCGTCGGGCCCATCTTGACCATCTCATCGATCTGGCCCACAGCGGCGACTCCTCCGTCGGCGCCGCTGGGCTCGTCGTCATCGAGTGCCGGCCTTCGGACGCCGACGAGTGGCGCCGCCGGGTAGAGGCTAGGGGAGCCGCAGCCACCGAGGCGGCGGGCGGCGGTGGGGAGGGATGGCATAAGCCGGCGACGTGGGAACAGCTGCAGGAGCTGTTGGAGGGCTACCAGGGGTGTACGGACTACGACGTCGGCCGCGTGCCGAGGCTCGTCGTCGACACCACCTCGCCGGAGACAGGATTCAAGGAAACGGTGGCAAGGGTGCTCGAGTTCATAAACCTCTTTTAGCCAAACAAGTCGAGAGGTACTCAAACTTGTAATCTCCGATGAACAAATTGATTATTCCAGAAAAAAAAAATCGAAAAGATTAAGATGAACAAATTAACTTTTTAACATTCAATTAAATCTTAATTAAAATTTAGTTTTTACGAAACGCTTACACACGACAACAAATACATGCCCATAATTTTCTTCGACGATCGAGGGTCTAATTGTTGCTTGCCACACTCTTACACATCAAACTAATGGCGGTGAAAGCATTCATGACCAAGAGCAGCACAGCTCCGATGAAGGCAGCAACAAGAGCCACCCCTCCACGAATACAAAAGGCCTCGAATCTGTCGCAGATTGGATTCCACCGCGCGTACTTGTTCCCATTCTTCCCCAA
Source organism: Zingiber officinale (assembly GCF_018446385.1). Lineage (NCBI taxonomy): Eukaryota > Viridiplantae > Streptophyta > Magnoliopsida > Zingiberales > Zingiberaceae > Zingiber > Zingiber officinale. The sequence continues at coordinate 110,178,156 of NC_055996.1, forward strand.
CTCCGCCATGGAGGCTGCAGCTGCTGCTCCAGTCGCTACCAAAGCAAACACCGCCTGCTCAAACATCACAATTAAACAAATTAATTAAAAGAGCTCTCTCCACGCACAGTCCACAGCGACGACAGAAGTTTTTCAGGCCTAATATATATATTTACCATGTCTGAAAGATGCACCAGTACATCACGTCCTCTGTTCTTTAAGTATGGCCCGAGCAGCATCGCCAGTAGGTTATACAAGCTCGCTATCGCATTAACAATCACAAAGTATCTGAGACAGAGCCAAATGTCAAAGTGAAACACTGTAATGGATCTCAAATCCGGATGCTAGAGAAGAATGCTCACACGAAGGCAGGTGTTTGTTGAAATGCCGCGGTGAAGGACTGGAGGATGGGCTTGGTGCCCACCACGGCCACTGTCACTGTTATCGTCTCCTTGTTGAATGCCATGAGCCCTGCAGCCGTGGAGGTGGCTACGAGAGCTGCCAATCTCAGTGAGATTAGTAACTGAGCCGCCATTTTCGATTTGAGCAGACGGCTCAGTGTGGTCTCCCTCTCTGTTTGCTTCCCGTTCTCATCTGCCATTGCCTTATCCGCCATTGCTAGAGAGGAAGAGATTTGGTTGTTGGAATTGTGAAGAGAAGTGTCCACGTTAAATAGGTGAAGTTGCTTGGTTGAAGTAAAGGAAGTTAAGGGTTGTTAGCACGCTTATTGAAACAGAGCAGATCATGGTGAAGCTGATCGGCACAAGTAAACAAGTTAAGGATTGTTAGCACGCTTGATTAAAGCAGAGCAGATCATGATTTCTTATGGGTTTAAATCAACTTCATGTTCCTGCCTGCTTCCTGCATTTTCACACCAAACTTAGTTATTATGTATGAGTATGCAAAATCGAACCGATTAAATAAATCAAAGATTTTTTTTTTAAAAATAAATCACCAAATCTATTAAATTTTTAATAAAAACTACTTATGAAATATCGATTAATCTAGTTTTACCGAATTAACCGAATTCATTTGGAGAGTCTAGCATCCACTGTTGCGGAGCCTATTTTCAAGCATCAATACAACTTTATGCTGATTTTTAAAAATTAGCACAATAATTAATTTTACAAAACCTTAATTTGGTTTAGTCAAACTTTTTTTTTACATATATATAGATGTATATATATTTAATTAATTATCTTACTAACAATTTATAAAGTTATAATTATATATGAATTCTATTTAAATTTTTATATAAATAAAAATTATTAATGTATCATTATTATTATTTAAAATTCATTTTTTAAGTAAGAGAAAACATAAGAGACGATTTACAATTAAAGGAATATATTTACATTCTAATTTATTTTAAATAAACATACCTACAGTAAAATTAATTTTAAAATAAACAACTTAGGAATACAGAAGATTTTTTTGCCCTGACAAATAGAAAAGAATGTTATTTTTGTGAACATCACATAAATTTTCCGTTGACCATTAGTTAACGATCAATTTAAGATAGCAATTAAAAGAAAAAAAAAATTCAATTGTTACCTTTTTTTTCTTTTGCATTGTCTTTTTTGCAATTTGACCGAAGTTAACCTTGGGACCCACCAGTCGCGCCATTTTGGCGTTGAAGGTACGATAGTGGGTATCCTCTTTGCGTTGGTGAACGACGAAATTGCCAAAATTGGCCCGTACGCCGTAGAAATATACGGATTTCTATTTTTATGCATATTTTCTCTTCCATCCTACAAATCCCTCTCGGTTCGACGTCGTCGCCGGCGGGCCTCCTCGTAGGCTCGTAACCTTTCGCGGTGATGTACGCCATTCTGTAGTTAAATGGATTCATGATTTAATTGTTGATTTATTCTTCCCGTCAAGAAATTGATAGCTGTCTTTTGCCTGTCGCGGTGTTGTATTGTTCTCAATCCGTAACCTTTTCTTCTTGTTTCTAATTTGATGAAAAAGTTCAGTAGATTGAGGGAAATCGCTAGAAAAAGACTTCCTTTGTGCTTTTGTCTTGATTAACTTCTTGCAATTTCATACACGCTTTATTCAGTATGGATTTTTTTATTATTATTTATTTATTTTATAATAAAAGGATTTAGCAAATCAGTCTTAGGTTTGTGCAATTTTCTATTTGTTATTTGGTGTTTTGTTGAAAAATATGACGAGAGTTGAAGTTATGCTTAGACTTGTATTACGTTGAAGACTTAATAATTCTAGTTCTGTGTATAGAAGCCTGAAAGATGGGTTTGAAGCTCCAATCGTTGAGTGCATTTCCTCGTGCTGAACAGCACCTTCTAGAAAAAACAAGATCTGGAGCTGTTGGTATGCTTTCTTTATGTATTACTAATTTTTGAGGTTGTACAATAGAAATTATCATAGATTCTTCATCGCCATTATTACCTGTTTTAGATGGTTGCTTCCATAGACTAGTTTCATTTTGCACCCTCATCTTCTTTATGGATTCTCTTGTCTTTTCTTTTGCAGTTTCTATCATTGGCCTCATTGCAATTGCAACCTTGTTTACCCATGAACTTAAGTATTATCTTACTACTTATACTGTACATGAGGTATGTAAACACGTTTTGTAGTTCTTATTTAGTAGTCTAGTGTTGGTTTGCAATTTTTAATTTAAAAGTTTTAAAATATCCCTTGAATGTTCATCACATTACATGTGTTACACATGTCTTCACTTGTCAAAGCTACTTGGCTATCTTCAAGGACTAATCTTTGTTATTTTGCTATCTTATCACTGGAAAAATTGTTCCTTAAATGAGTGATCTATCCTGGCTACGATCAGTAATAATATATAGGTCAGGATGGAACGCTACTCAGGACCAATGCTTACCTCTTGCTATCATCAACCATCTCCAATACCAAGTGCTATTTTTTTTTTGGGCAATTTCAGGGAAACTGGAATGGGAAATCATAGAAGTGTGATCTGTTCTTCATGATCTCATGCTCTTGATTTTACTTATGAAATATAGTTTTATCCACCATTTAACTGGAATTTTCAATACAAGCTTTATTTTTATTTACAAAAAATCATCTTCTTTCTCTCTTAGATTTTATCTTTTTTTTGCGAAGTATGTATTTACTTGGAGGACTTCTGTAAATTGCCATATTGTGTTAGATGTATTCTTCCATATAGTCCCTTTTAAATATATACAAAACATTGAATTCTTTATTAAAACTTAGAGTCCTTCCAAATGGGTCCTTACAAGCCCCAAAAATTATAATGGAGGCATATCCTATCTAAGATTTTGCAGATGCATATTAGATGTTTTAATTATTCAAGGTGCAGATGCAACCTATGGTATTTAGATGGTGTACAATGACAAATTTCTTAAGGTACATTTGATTTGTGTGTTTTCTATTTTTTTTTTTTTGAAAAATGTGTATTTTAAAAAATGATATTTGATTTATATTTTTTATATTTATTTTATAAAAAAATAAATAGCATTTTTTAAAAAATATGTATTTTTTAGAAAATAAAAATAAAAAATACATAAACCAAACACACTCTTAATTTTTAGAGATATTTTTGTCCGACTCAGGGTTGAAAGGAGTTAATTTGGATAAATAATTAGCAAGGTTACAGGTGTGTGCCTTTTGCTGGCCTAGCAAGATTAATAGACATAATAAATGTGTATAAAAGTTAAATTACAGTGGTTCTACACTCTCTGGCAGATCTAGTGAATGATCTCTCACTCAGACTTGACATACTCGGGGAGTGGGGGTGGGGTTAGGGGAGGGGTTGTGCCGTTGTAGGCAGGTGGACCCGATCCGATCTTCCTGGTCGGCAGCAACGCCGGCACTGAAACCATGTTGAATTCCGTGTAACAACGAAGGGGTCGAGTCCCTAATGATGTTAGATCCCACTCCCCAGCAACCAGGGGGGGGTGGGGTGAGATCTTTGTCGGCGTTGGGGCTTCTGGTGGTTGCAATGGATGATGAGCTGGCTAATACATGGACGGTGATTTTGACGACAGCTTCAAGCTCTAAGCTTGGCGTCCTCTTCATCCTCTATGGCAATGACAGAGACAGCTCTATGGCATGGAGGAGAGTTCCGTGTGCAAAGGTTTGAAGTTTGGTGTTCCTTTAAGGCAACTAGAGAGACAAGCTTTGTGGGATGGAGGAGATCCTGTGCAGAGGTGAGTAGTTTGACCTTAATCTAAGGCAGTGAGACTGTGAGAGTGATGAGGCATTGTGGGATGCAGGAGAACCCATGCAGAGGTGAGAAGTTTTGTGTTGATAGATTGTGGAAGGTGATATCAACGGAAGAAAAAGAAGAAAATGGGCCAATACATGACAGTGGTGGTGGGTCTGAGGAGGGGATTTCTAGTGGAGTTGTTGATAAAGAGATTTAGTGAGTAGATGGATGCGGGTGCTGGTTCAAGACTGGGCAAGCAAAGGTCTCGTAGTGATTAGGGTCAATGGTTGTGCAGAGCTTGGTTTGATATTGACACAAGAGATAGGAGATAGGTAACAGAATCTTCAGTGAATTTGAAGTTAAGGCTGATTGTGGGCGAAAACAAAGGTTGGGGCAGTTGTTGGGGAAACATCGATGTGGGTCTCAGCAGCCTATGGTGTAGGATGAAGGCTCCAGTGCACTAGATGGATAGAAGCTCCATGATATCAATTAATAGTGGTGTTCTGGGGAAGATTGTTTTTAGTAGTGATAGAATTAGTCTGGATTGGAGCGAGTTTTTAAACTGTCAACCGATATGGCTTGCTATGTATGATGTGTTTATATGGAAGCAAAGAGGAGGCGGAGGCTCTTGGCAAATGTTGTTTGATGTCTTGTCTCTCTACGTAAGCATTGTTGCTCTTGTTTTGTATTTTGAAAGGAACTTTTTACCCTTCTTAAGTCATATCTTATAGTTACCTAGATTGTATTGTGTTTGGATTGTTAGTTTTTTAGTTATTCTTCAACATAGTGCGACTTGATCACTTTTCAGGTATGTATTTCAAACCTTTAATATTAATGTTATATATAGTCACAAATCTTTTTTTGCCATTCTATCTTATTTTATAAATAAAACTAAGCTATATGTTTTCTTTCTTTTACTCCATTATCAAAACATTCAGCTACTGTCCTGCAATGACATACTAGGTTCATTGTGTATCTTAAACCAAAGTTTTCCATCTATAACATGATATTTTGCAGATGTCTGTTGATGTAAAGAGAGGAGAAACTCTTCCAATTCATATAAATATGACATTCCCTTCATTACCTTGTGATGGTGAGTTTTGCTTTTGAAACCCTCTAAACGTCTTAAGAAGACTTGTTATTTAAAGAAGCTTTCTCAATCATGGCAGTCTTAAGTGTGGATGCAGTAGACATGTCTGGCAAGCATGAGGTTGACGTCCATGCAAACATGTGGAAGGTGAGATCATTTTTCTTTCTCACGCATTTTTTAATATGTTCTCTGAGATTGCTTGGTTTTTGTTAAATGGCTTTTTTTGTGTTCTCACCACTAGAACTTGGATTGTGCTATAAGCTTTTTCATTCTTAATTATCTGCACCTTTCTTGGACAATCTTTAAAAGTTCTGTTTTCCTAGCTCAAGCTAAACATAAGATTGCAAAATTCATTCTTCATTAATAATTGAAGTTGAATTAGTAGTCAGAATACATAGTTCAAGTTTTAGCTTAATCTAAAGTAGCTATTGCCTAATGGACATTTTGAATTAAGGTGTCATCAATGAAATCATATGCTTATATGGGTTGGAATTGAACTTATGGAACAAAACTATAATGGGCAGCCCATTGCATGAGGTTTCCACCAATGGAAGGTTCCAAACAATGGGAGATCTAAGCTTAGGCACAGTAGGACACATGCCTACTAAAGAAAATTTGAGTGTATCCTCCACTGTCCACCTCATCTCCTACTCTCCATTTTGGGCACTAGTGAGTGTGGAGACAACCACGCCACTTCTTGGCAGCATCACGAATGTCTCTCCACCCTGTGTCATTCCTCTCTAATACTCGACCATATCGTTGAACTTTTTCTCATATTTATTAATAAAAATTTGAACAATTAATTTGATTGTCACACATACATGGAAGTACGGGCTAAGATTCAGTATAATTGCATATTTGCATGCTGCTACAACAACTATAAACCTCCATGAGTGAAACAAGATTCTACAAACTTGGTTTCTGCTTTTAAGTTACCTGGGTTAGAAATTAAAATAAATATTATAACTCAACATATTGGTATATATATATATATATCATGTTGATATTTTTTGTTATATTTATTTAGTGCCCTATCTGGAAAAGAAATCTTTCTGTCATTGGATGCTATAGACAATTCCTTGTTTGACGGCCTTTCTGGCTTGCATTACTATGGAATTATGGTTTTGTAATATTGTTGTGAGAGAAAGGAAAACAAGAGATTTTAGCCAAATAAAATGTATTAAAGATGAATGTAATAGGGTGTTAGTAAACGATGGAGAAATAAAAGAGTGGTGGAAGAGGTACTTTCATCAACTTTTTAATGAAAGTTTAGATGACCAACTTAACTTAGGTAATTTAAGTAGGCCAAATGAGCATAGAAATTTTAATTTTTATTGTAGAATTCAAACTTCAGAAGTAAAACAAACTTTAAATGAGATGCACAATGGAAAAGTCGTTGGACCATATGATATTCCGATAGAGGTATGGAAGTGTTTAAGGAAACAAGATATTGAATGGCTTACAAAATTATTTAACATGATATTAAAAACGAAAAAAAATACCTGATCAACGGCTAGTTCCCTTATATAAGAACAAGGGAGACGTACAAAATTGTGCAAACTATAGGGGTATTAAACTAATGAGTCATACTATGAAACTTTAGGAAAAAGTAATAGAAAAAATATTAAGGAAGGAGACCACGGTGACAGAAAATCAATTTGGGTTCATGCCTGGAAGGTCGACAATAGAAGCTATACATTTTCTTAGACAATTAATTGAAAAATATCGAGAGCAAAAATAAAATCTACACATGGTATTCATTGACTTAGAAAAAACTTATGATAGAGTCTCAAGAGAAATTATATGGAGAATTTTAGAAAAGAGGTGTTAACGTAACATATATTGAACTAATTAAGGATATATATGAGGATGTAACGACCAGATTAAAGACTTCAAGCGGAGTAACTGAAGTATTTCCAATAAAGATGGGGTTACATCAAGGATCAACTCTAAATTCCTATCTTTTTACACTAATTATGGACGAGCTCACTGCACACATTCAAGACATAGTACCGTGATGCATGTTGTTTGCAGATGATATTATTTTGGTAGATGAAACACGTGAAGGAGTAAATGTTAAAATAGAATCTTGGAGGGAAACACTAGAAGGGAAAGGTTTTAAGCTTTGTAGATTAAAGACGGAATATATGGAATTGAAGTTTAGCAATATTAGAAGTAATGGAATAATTGTTAAGATAGGAGAGGACGAGTTGCCCGGAACCGAGAGATTTAAATATTTAGGATCATTTTTGCGAAACGATGGAGGGATTGAGAGAGATGCCTTACATAGAATACAAGCAGGATGAGTGAAATGGAGGGGAGCGTCGAGTGCTTTATGTGACCGTAAAGTACCTCTTAAACTCAAAAGTAAGTTATATAAAACCGTAGTTAGACTTGCTATGTTATATAGAGCTGAATGTTGGGATATGAATCAAGCACATGAGCAGAAGATGAGAGTTGCAGAGATGAGGATGTTAAGATGAATGTGTGGACATACGAGGATGGACAAAATAAGGAATGAGAGCATTAGAGAGAAAGTTTTGCATCTATTGAGGAAAAACTCCGAGAGATACGTTTAAGATGGTACGGACATGTACTTAGACGACCAATAAATGCTCCAGTTAGGGGATGTGAAATTATGATAAACATGCATATCAAATAAGGAAGAGGAAGACCAAAAAAGACTTGGTTAGCAACAATAAAACAAGATAAAATTTATTTAAATATAGATGATGATATAAAAGGAGATAGAGCTCAATGGCGTAAAAGGATTGATACAGCCGACCCCACCTAGTGGGAAAAGGCTTGGTTGTTGTTGTTGTTGTAATATTGTTGTGTTGATATGGAAGAATAGTGTGTCCTAATTTTAATTTTCAGTTGTAAGGAGTTTGGCTTATTAAATTCTTCTTTTTCTTCTTAAATTAATCCCTTCTCCATTGTGTATAGTTGATGAGGCACAAGATTAAGTTATTTAAGGTGTTATATAAGGTTAAATATTTATTTTTTTGATATTGTAATGAATGCTAGGCAGCTAGTTATTTGCAAAGCTTTTCATGGTTAGATAATTAACATAAAAGTTGATCATCTAGGATTCCTTATATTTTTACTGATTTTGGAATATAGCTGAAATATTATTAAAGTTGCTTCAAATTAAGATCATTGCATATCTAAGGATCTTATCCTTTAATTGAAGCTTCGTGTGGATCCTGAGGGTCTAATTATTGGCACCCAGTATTTGACTGATCTTGTCGAAAAAGAACACTCGGATCACAAGCATGGTAAGTACTCATATCACTTTTACCAATTAAAGTATAGCGTTACATTTATTTATGCATGCTGCAACAATATAAGTGAATATTTGAAGACTGTTAACTGCAAATGTGTTGGCATGTTTTCCTCCAGCTAAAGCCAGAAATGCGAACAAATTTATCCTAATATGAGATTCATTGCTTATGTTGTGCATGTCATATTGTTGCTACTAATAAATAACTTTGGTTTAATTAACATTCTTATTATTCAACTGGTAGAAATTTCGTTGTTAAGTTTCAATTTGTTGTGGGATAGGTTGCTTTTTTTTTTCCTTCTTACACTTCCACGGTCTAAATTTTCGTTTTGAGGGAATAGCATTAATGTTTCCTTTTGAAATTTTTTAAGAATTCCAGCATTATGCTTATTTGAACAAAGGATTAATTTTTTCTTTGATTACTAAGATATCCATCATTAAACCTAAATGGCTAAAAAGGTCTCATACTGAACAATCAACAGATAAATTTGACCTGCCTCAAATCGTGATTGCAAAGGTTCCAGTTTGTGTACTCACATGCTTGTTTACAGTAGTTGTGCACATGGTTATTTTTTTCTACTTGCTGTTTATAAAACTAAAACTGATATTCACTGGAAAACATTGTTTTGATTAGGTGAGAACAAAGAACATAATGAAGGTTCCTCTGAAAGGAAAGATGAACAGAGTTTGAATTCACAAGATGAAGCGATGATTAAAAGAGTTATGAATGCAATGGAAAGGAGTGAAGGATGCCGAGTATCAATCTGATGCCTTTTTTGATTCCATCATCATCATCATTTGTTTACAGTTTCATTAGTACTGTTTCTAACATATTGCTTCTTTACTAACACAGGTGTTTGGGAATTTAGATGTCCAAAGGGTCGCTGGTAACTTCCATATATCAGTTCATGGATTAAACAGAAATGCTGCTCAACAGGTGATTTCTTTTTTCTAACGGTGAATACCTCACTAATCCTATGTACAAATTCTACTTATATATTTTATAATCAACGTAAATATACTTGATTCCAAAGATTTTCTCACCCTGAATCTATCATTGAGTAGCCTTATTTAGAGTAAATCTTTGTAATATCCAAGGAAACATTTTTTAAAAAATTTCATTTACAGTCTTTGCTATAGATCATCTTTTGTTGATCAGATGGTTTCATTTAAATTCATATTTTTCATAAATTGAATGGCAGGTCATCTTTTATATTTTACCTTACAACTTGTAAACTGTCGTAATCTACTCTGATGATTTGCCTGTAGTAAAAGGACTTGTTTAATGTTTTTTTTTATCTTTTGTTCGTTAGTCTGTATGATCATATTGATCCTATCCTGTTTATTCTGTTCATTCTGGACTCACACTCTGATGATATCTAATCTAATTGTTTTTTCTGTAAAGATTTTTAGTCGAGGCAACAATGTGAATGTCAGTCATGTCATTCATGATTTCTCATTTGGTCCAAAGTACCCCGGGATACACAATCCACTTGATGGAACTACTAGGATCCTACTCGATACAAGCGGCAGTGTCAAGTATTTCGTCAAGGTGAATTGCGATTTTTGTCTCGAGTTAAAGTTAATTTGGCAGTTTCGTTTCCTTTATAAATTCCTGTTTCAGATATTAATCACTAAAATGGAAATGAACAATGGCATCCATTAGAAATTCAGATCTAATATTTCTTTTGATGCAGATTGTTCCGACCGAATATAGGTATCTTTCAAAAAAAGTAATGCCTACGAATCAATTTTCCGTCACTGAGTATTATGTTCAAACGAAGGAGCACCAACGGACTTGGCCAGGTGGGCATACCAATTATTGACATGTCAGTTCCTATTCCAAAGATTTATAGTTCATTATTTAACATCATTTCCTGTGATGTAGCTGTTTTCTTCTTCTATGATCTTTCACCTATCACCGTGACGATAAAGGAAGAGACTCACAGTTTTCTGCATTTCATTGCTCGTCTTTGTGCAGTACTTGGTGGTACATTTGCTTTGACAGGTAAATTATGTGAATATACTTGGTCGTGCATTTGCTTCGAGTAACCTTAAATACACATTGAAGTACAACATTTGGCCTCCATCGCAATCTAATTTTTCTGCTGTTGGATGATGACAATAATAACTCGCTTTCTCCATGCTTCTCCAGGAATGTTGGATAGGTGGATCTACAGAATCGTTGCGGCATTCACAAAATCGAGGACCGGAAACAAACGGAGACAGGGAAAAACAGCTGATTGACAAAAAAAAAATCCAGGACCAAAATGGATATCAGGTCCATACTTGTTAAAATTTATCACTTGTATGGTCGATTGGGGTTTTGGTGGCATATTTGTTGGTATTTTTTAACCGGGAACTCAATATGCAGACTAAGATCGATATTATTAGTAAAAACTCAGAATTCTGAGAGATTTAATCTTGTTTTGATTTGGACATTAATTCTCCTCTGATTAATTGGCTATATGATTAATTGGTCGCGGTTTAAAATCATTTTATTTTATAAATATATTAAGAAAAATGATATATATAATGGAAAAAAATCTAGAAAAATTTAGGGATAGACGTATAAACTAAAAAAACGAAAATGATAGTGTCATAAATTTATATGTCTATCCTTTAACTTTTCTCTATCATTACTCATATATCAATTCATAATTCATATTAAGACACTTTAAAAAAACCCCGTTTAGTCATAACTTGGATTGTGTTATTGAATTGCATCGAATGTTAAAATCGTGTCATACTTTCTTAAAGGGGATAAATTATGAGGGTTCCTTCAACTATACAATAACATGAGATAGGATCTCTTGAACCACTTTTTGTGGTTCAGGGGATGGACTACTCATATTTACGGTTGAATCGTGGTCGCGATCCGATCGTAAATAGTTACGATTCCTTCTTGGATTTACCGTCCCCACCAAGTTATAATTTGGTTTGGAGCGGGCGGCCAAAGGCTGTCCGGAGAACACCTTCACTTGGCGCCCAGCAACCTGACAACTTATCCACCATCGGTGGCCTCCGAGCGACCGAAGGTCGCCTGCTTCGAACCAAACTATAACCTGATGGGAATGGTGAACCCAAGAAAGGATCGTAATTATTGTGGGATCATGATCCAATCGTAAATATGAATGATCCATTCTCTAGATCATAAAAAAAATGATCCAGAAATTCTGTCCTCCAATAACATATGCAGAAAGAAAGGATAAATTAAGAGGGTTCCTTCAACTACAATAACATATGCAGAAAGTGAAACAATAAACGGGGTATTCCGTATCGGAATCGATCCCAAATATCATTGTGTGGATCAGTCCGCGGAGGCAATTGCATTGAATATTGTGAACCTTAATAGGTGGTTGCCTGAGGCTGAGCGAAGTCAGATTGGTGTTCGCCCATTGCATTGGCTAGACGTGACTAGAGAGATTATATTTTAGTGGCTAAGTAAAAACGTTTATATAGCTAATATATTTTTTTTAATCAAGGACCAAATTTTAGGCACAGGCTATTTTAATTTTATAATTTTTTAAAATTATATTCCTTATTTTTTTTATAAAACCTAATTAAATTTTCCTTTTCTCATATTGAACTCTTGAAAAGCGTGTGATCCAGTAGTGGTCGATGAACCGGTATCTTTCCTGGTTTCCCTCTTTTGTAAGCGTTTCTGTGTCCTTTTCTTATTAGTTTTTCTTGTCTGCGATTGTGTGCCTTTCTCCCCCTTCATGATGATATTATCAAAGAAGTCCATTTCCTCATATCGATAATGTCTTTTTCTAGTAACAAGAAGTGGTTTTTTCAAATAAAAAAAAAAAAAAAAGCATTTGACGTAATGTAGAATGTTAATTTTTTCTAAGGGAAAATTTGTACGTAGTCCCCATTGGTAAATAAATCTTTGTATGTAGTCCCCATCTATGGAAATCTTTGTTTTCACTCTCCAATTAAATATATTTACCTAATTGGCCATGATATTTTTAAGTATAAAAAGTCCAAAAATTAGTATAAATCCTCTTAAATTCAGTATATTAAATTAGAATCTAGTATATTTTCTATCAAATTGAGTACGTTTTTTTTTTCACCTCAAAATATACTTAATTTTAATTTAATGTGCTGAATTTAATAGGAACTATACTCATTTTTAGACTATTGTACCGAAAAATATGAGAATTAATTTCGATAGAAAATATACTAGATCCTAGTATAGAATACTAGATTATAGTGTAAAGTGCTGAATTTAATAAGAATTATACTTATTTTTAGACTTTTTATGCCTAAAAAATAAGAGGGACAATTTTGATAGAAAATATACTCGATTTTTAATATAAATACTGACTTTAAGAAGAATTATACTCGTTTTTGGACTTTTTGTACTCAATTTTGGACTTTTTGTACCTAAAAAATCTGAGGGGGAATTTAGGTATCAATATTTGCATGAGGGAGTTGAAACAAGTAATACTTTGCATGCAGGGAGTGGAAATAAAATTTTTTGGACATGGGGATTGCATGCAAAGTTAATATTATGATTGAGAATTTTTCTCTAATTTACCGTTTTTCTAAAGATTTTTTTTTCTTTTTATTGATTACATAAATAAAAATTATCATTTTCAGATTCTTTATATTTTTAATAAAAAGAATCTAGATTTTAGACATGTCATGGCAGTTGATCCTGTCCGAATGCTGAATCAACGGACGCTAGGCACGTGGCGCTCTCCGGGTTGCTGATGTAGATCTCCGGCTAGTCTCACGAAACTCCGGCGAACCTGCACAGAAGTCGGGCCGGGAAGGCGTTCCCGGCGGCGACCTCCGACGCTCAAGTCAGGTAAGCAAGTGGTGGAAAAAGTAGCTCCAAAGCTTGTAGAACGTGTACCTCCGGCGAAGTCTGCGGCTCTTTATATAGAGCGGTGAAAGAGCTTCTACACGCCCACCGAGGCGCGTACATGTCCGCATCCCATACCTCGGTATGAGTTTGTCAGAAAGCTTACCTGACGCCATACTGCAACAGTCCCATCGCGCCTTCGATGGGACAACAGGACACCCCGTTGTCAGACTAGGAGTATGGCCTAGCCATACGACTTGACGGCTGTCAGCAGATGTTCCTGTCCCTATTTACCCACCGCCGGCCAGGACGTCCGTCCGGCCGGCTAGACGAAGAACGCCGTCCGGACGGCCCTAACTCCCTGCGCCGGCCGGGCGGCGCACCCATTACGTCCTGCCTTCTCTTAAGCCTTCCGCTCGGTCATTATTTACTGTTTCATTGAGCGTCGGAACCCCGATCCCTGTCAGGGCGCCTTTTACTATCAGATGTTTACTGGCAGACCGATCGGCCTGCCCTTTTCTCATGAGTCCGGTCGGCTCACCCTTCTTCGACGGACCACCTGGCCCTTTGACCTCCATGGGGCGTTGACCCCTCCTTTGACCTGCACGGGGCGTTGACCCCTCGTTAGGGGGTCCCGGGCTCTTACCACCGGATCACTTGCCTTCCCCTCGAGTCTAGTCGAAGGAGGCGAAGTCCGACTGACTGGACTGCCGATCTGACTGAGCAATGATCACTGCATTAGGCCGCTCAGCCAGGTATAGGGATACTCATCCGCTCGGCGGTATCTTGTCTGTGCCTTGTGTTCTCTTGGAATCCATGTCCGATGCTTTCCCCTACTACCCATCACGTGCGCTTCGCACGGTAAGGGGAGCTCATTAAATGCGGCCAGTATCCTGCTGACATGTGACGATCGTGCGTTTGTCAGCGTATGGCGGTGGTGCCACTTCCGACGGGACAACCGCCGTTTGAAATGAGCGGCTAGATGACGACCTTGATATCGGCGACCTGGATCGGACGGCTGAAATTAATAGCGGCCGCCCTTATAAAGCTCCGACTTCCGCTTTCCGCCGTATTTCGGCCTCATCTCCTCCCGACGTTTCGCTGCTCCTTTCTTCTCCGGCGACCTTGCGTTTCGGCTCTCCGGCGACCCTACAGCTTCTTCGGATCATCTCCCTTGCCTGTAAGGCTTCCTTTTCCTTGCTGCCTCTCCTTTCTTCTCTCTATTAGCTATTTCTTTTATCATCCCGCACTCTTTCCTAGCTTTATTTCTCCTTTCTTCCATCACGCGTCCATCCCTGGCCTTATACCATGACCAGTACCTCACAGCCGACCGACGATGCTCCTGGTCTTTGGTATTCGACCATGGAAAGTCGGTTCGATGAGGAGGACGCCTTGCGCCTCACTCGAACCTATGATATTCCTCCTGACCATCACATAGTGTTAGCCACATCGGCCGATCGGCCACATGAACCGCCGCCCGGCACCGTTCTTTTCTTCTGAGACCAATTTTTGGTCGGGCTGCGTTTTCCACCTCACAAGTTCTTCTTACAAGTCTGCAATTATTTTCGCATTCCGCTCGGCGAGGTAGTCCCTAACTCCATTAGGCTGCTGAGCGGAGTGATAGTCCTTTTTAAACTGAACAACATTCCCCTCGACCCTAAGATTTTTCACTACTTTTTTTATCCCAAGCAAGCCGAGTGGGGCACCTTTGTTTTCCAGTCTAGGATAGGTTTCGTCTTCTTCGATAACATGCCGAGCTCCACCAAACATTGGAAGGAGCACTTTTTCTATGTGTGTTTTCCCGAGCTGCCAACTTTTCATACCAAGTGGCAGACGGCGATGCCGGCGCAACCGGAGCTCGGCAAATTTAGAGGCGACGCGGCATACCTTCATGCAGCCGAACGGCTGGTCGGTCAACGCTATCATATTGACAAGCTGCTCCTCCCGGGAGTAATACACATATTCGGCCTGTCTTCTACCCCAGCCGATCTGCCCTGCAGCATGAGTAAGCGATTCTCATCCCTCCTTTTTCTTTTGTTCTAATTGATTTAATCTTTGTTTTTGCAGCTGAAGTTATGTGGCGTGCTAAGGCGACCGAGAAGCTCAAATTGAAAGCCGCTCAGATTGAGGCGGTGAAGAACAAGGAGGTCGCCGAGCGGGGCCTTGATCCAACCGATCCGACCAGCGAATTAGGCGAGGGGACTCAGGATGCCCCTGAAGCCTTAGCAGCTACTACCTCTCACGGCGAGGAAGCGGGCGGCACAGAACCTTCTACCCAAGTCGAGGTGGAGGGCCGTTCGGCCGATGATGTTCCGCTACTCACTCGGAAGCGCCGACGACCGGAATCCGCATCTGCCTCAACTCCACTTGATGAGCCACAGCCCGAGCGGGGCGCGGATGCTCCGGTGTTGTCCGGGACGGTTTCCCTAGAGAGTACCCCGACCCCACATGGCTCTCCGAGGGCAAGCTCTGAGGTGCCGCCGTCCAGCCCTTCAAGAACTCTGCGCCGTATCAGGCGTTTGGGCGAGCTTCCTGCCTCGTCCACCGGTGGGCCATCCGGTAAGGCCGATGCTTCTCAGAGCGAGCCGAGCGGCCCGAATTTAATTAAAACCGTCCTGCGCCTCCCCTCAGAGGAATACATGGCTGCTGCTGATCGGCCAGTGGTCCCCGAGCAGCAGATCACCTTGACGGGCCCTCTTGCAAAAGCTTGGGAGGACGCTCGGCGCCGAATAAAAGCGATGACTCCCGGGCAGCTCGGCGACAGCAACCTTCAACAGGCCACCGGGGTATGCTCTTTTTCTCTGTTCGTGTATTTGAATTAAGTTTTTAACCTGTTCACTTTTGCTCGTAGAATTGGGTGGAGCAGATTGCCGTTAGCAATAGGTTGGCCGAGCTGGAGGATGAATTGAAAAAACTCAAGGCCGCGGGAGACAGCCGACAGTCGACGGCCGCTCTGGAGAAGGCCAAAAAATTACTGGAAGCCGAACAGAAACGAGCTTCCGATCTGGCGAGCAAGGTCGTTCGGCTCGAAGCGATGGTCAAACAACGAGATAAGGAGATCAAGACGGCGACCACTCGGAAGTGCCAGGCCATCGATGACATGGACCGAATGAAGGTGGAGATCAGAGGGCTGGAGCAACACATCAAGGATCTGGATGCTCTTCTGACCACCGAGAAGGAGAGCCGCTCGGCTGATTTGCTCAAATTCGAAGGGGATTTAAAGGATCTCCAGGCTGCCAATGATGCTGCCCAGGCCACGCTTAAAGAGTATCAGGACGGGGAGTCGGCTCGTTCTGACGAAGTGAGGAAGGCGTTTGTCCGCTCGGACGAATTCGAAGAGAAATTTACCGACAAAATTTCCCTCACTTTCGAAGAGGCGATTAAGGCGGCTGTGGATTACTTGAAGACCAAAGACCACCTTCCCGCCGAGCTAACCATCCCATCAGAGGACCTGGCAACCGTGATGGGCGCCATTCCTGATGCTCTTTTTGAATTTGATGCGTGAGGAGGGTTTTTTACCAACTTTTTTTTTTTGTATCTTCGCCGCTTGGCCAAACTTATTTTTTACTGTAACTTTTTTCGTTTGCCCAGTGCTTGGCGTAAATAGATCATCTTCCCTTCCTTGCAACTTTTGTTTTGGCAAGACCTTTTTCTTTCTCCATGCGATTGCGCAGCCGCTCGGCGCGTGAATGTCACTCGTTCACGTGCTCACGTCTTTAATTCTAATTAACCATCTTTTGCTGTGCGCCTTACCTCAAAGGGGTTTTCCACAGATTTTGCTATGCGAGCCGCTCGGCTGCTCAGGGGTCTTAAAGAACGAGCTTTGTCGTCGATCGACTTCTTACCGCCAGAATATATTACATGGACGACTCTTCCGCTCGGACGTTTATAGACGCCGGCTCGTCTCTCGATATTTAACGTCGGAGCTCGACGGCCTTCCGCTCGGACGTTTATAGACGCCGGCTCGTCTCTCGATATTTAACGTCGGAGCTCGACGGCCTTCCGCTCGGACGTTTATAGACGCCGGCTCGTCTCTCGATATTTAACGTCGGAGCTCGACGGTCTTCCGCTCGGACGTTTATAGACGCCGGCTCGTCTCTCGATATTTAACGTCGGAGCTCGACGGTCTTCCGCTCGGACGTTTATAGACGCCGGCTCGTCTCTCGATATTTAACGTTGGAGCTCGACGGTCTTCCGCTCGGACGTTTATAGACGCCGGCTTGTCTCTCGATATTTAACGTCGGAGCTCGACGGTCTTCCGCTCGGACGTTTATAGACGCCGGCTCGTCTCTCGATATTTAACGTCGGAGCTCGACGGTCTTCCGCTCGGACGTTTATAGACGCCGGCTCGTCTCTCGATATTTAACGTCGGAGCTCGACGGCTTTCCGCTCGGACGTTTATAGACGCCGGCTCGTCTCTCGATATTTAACGTCGGAGCTCGACGGCCTTTACGGCTAACTTCGATACTGCCGATCGGCGGAACCCTTGGCCATCCTTTGAATTAATTTCGCTTCCTGCATTACAAGGACACGGGCGACTAGCATATACACAAAAATGAGTTACATTCGTGCACCTTTCATCCAGCTCGATAAGGCTGGAGATGATTTGCACTCCACGGTCGATCCAGCTGCCGCCCGTCTTCATCCTCCAAATAATATGCGCCCGAGCGGAGCTTTTCAATCACCTTAAAGGGGCCCGCCCACGGTGCCTCCAGTTTGCCGACGTCGCCGACCGGCTTGACTTTCTTCCAGACAAGATCGCCGACCTGGAATGATCTGGGGATTACGCGGCGGTTGTAATTTTGCTTCATCCGTTGCCGGTACACCATCAGCCGGACGAACGCCTTGGCTCTTTCTTCTTCGACCAGATCCAGCTCCATGTTCCTCCGCTCGGCGTTGCCCTCATCATAGCTTTGGATCCGAGCGGATTCGACTCCAACTTCAACAGGAATGACCGCTTCGCCATCATACACCAGGTGGAAAGGCGTGACGCCCGTCCCTTCCTTTGGAGCCGTTCGGATGACCCATAAGACGCCCGGCACTTCATCTACCCAACTCCCTCCCAAATGGTTGAGCCGAGTGCGTAGAATGCGAAGAATTTCCCGATTGGCTACTTCGGCTTGACCGTTGCTCTGGGGATAAGCCACGGACGTGAAGTGTTGCTCGATGCCGTAGCTTTTGCACCAATTCTCTAACATCTTCCCTGTGAACTGCCGCCCATTGTCGGAAACCAATCGGCGAGGGATGCCGAACCGACAGATGATGTGTTGCCAGATAAATTTTTTGACCATCTGTTCGGTGATCTTGGCTAGCGGCTCGGCCTCCACCCACTTGGAAAAATAATCAACCGCCACTAGCAAAAATTTCCGCTGCCCGGTCGCCATCGGAAATGGACCAACAATATCCATTCCCCATTGATCGAACGGACATGAAACTGTTGATGCCTTCATTTCCTCTGCCGGTCGGTGGTTGAAGTTATGGTACTTCTGGCATGAAAGGCACGTCGACACGGTCCGAGCGGCGTCTGCTTGTAAAGTCGGCCAAAAGTATCCAGCTAGCAGGATCTTCTTAGCTAGTGCTCGTCCGCCCGGATGTCCTCCGCACGATCCTTGATGTACTTCTTGGAGGATGTAAGCCGAGTCCTCCGAGCTCACGCATTTCAACAACGGGCGTGAGAAAGCCTTTTTGTAAAGCTGATCGCCGATGAGTGTGAACCGACCGGCTCTCCTCCTTAGCAGCTGGGCTTCATACTCCTTGGATGGTGTGGCGCCCGAGCGGAGGAATTCTATGATGGGTGTCCGCCAATCGCTTGGAAATGTGAGGCCTTCCATCCGGTCGACGTGCGCCACCAACAGTACTTTTTCAATTGGCTGCAGAATGGCGACCGGCGTTATTGAGCTCGCGAGTTTGGCTAACTCATCAGCTGCTTGATTTTCTGCTCTGGGTATCTTCTGGACAATAACTTCTCTAAAATCGGCTTTGAGCTTCTCGAAGGCTTCAGCGTAGAGCTTGAGCCGAGCACTATTGATTTCGAAGGTACCAGAGAGCTGCTGAGCGGCCAGCTGCGAATCCGAGTGGAGCGTTACCCGACCGGCTCCCACATGCCGGGCAGCCTGCAAGCCAGCTATGAGGGCCTCATACTCTGCTTCATTGTTGGTAGCTTTATAATCCAGCCGGACGGATAAGTGCATCTTTTCTTCTTGAGGGGAGAGCAACAATATTCCAATCCCGCTTCCAAGCTGAGTGGACGACCCATCCACATATATTCTCCACATAGCTTTCGGCTCCGGCCTTTGCACCTCAATCACAAAATCGGCCAAGGATTGCACTTTGATCGCCGAGCGGGGATGGTATTGGATGTCGAATTCACTTAACTCTGTCGTCCACTTGATGAGCCGCCCGGACGCTTCTGGGTTTAGTAACACACGACCGAGCGGGCTATTTGTTTTGACAATGATGGTATGCGCCAGGAAGTATGGACGAAGGCGCCGGGCTGCAAGGACCAGAGCGAAAGCCAGCTTCTCGAGCCCAGTGTAGCGAGATTCAGCATCTTTTAAAATGTGACTAAGGAAATACACAGACTCTTCTCCGCTCGCTCTTACTAAAGTCGAGCCGATTGCATGCTCGGTTGAAGACAAGTACATATAAAGTGGCTCACCCGCAATCGGCTTGGCAAATACCCGGAGAGAGTTCAGATATGCCTTCAAGTCTTCGAACGCCCGATCGCATTCTTCATCCCAGTGAAACTTAGTGGCCTTGCGCAAGATTTTGAAGAAAGGGAGGCTCCGGTCGGCAGTTTTGGAGATGAATCTGGACAAAGCAGTTATCCGACCGGTCAAACGCTGCACTTCCCTTGTATTTCTTGGAGGCGGCATGTCTTGGAGAGCTTTCACCTTGCTGGGATTTGCTTCGATTCCCCGCTCGGTCACTATGTACCCCAGAAAACGCCCTCCTTTCGCTCCGAACAAGCACTTCTGGGGATTTAGCTTGACTCCATATTTGCGCAGTGTTCGGAAAGTTTCCTCCATGTCTTTGAAGAGATTGGCCGCTCGGACGGATTTGATAAGAATGTCGTCCACATACACTTCCAGATTTCGCCCAATCTGCTCTCTGAATACTTTATTCATCAAGCGCTGATATGTGGCTCCCGCATTCTTCAATCCGAACGGCATCACATTATAGCAATAGGTGTCATTGGTCGTGACGAAGCTGACTTTTTCTTGATCTTCACGGGCGAGCGGCACTTGATGATAGCCTTGGTAAGCGTCGAACATACATATTAATTCGCAGCCGGCCGTAGAGTCCACCAGCTGATCTATCCGGGGCAGGGGATAAAAGTCTTTCGGACAAGCTTTGTTGAGATCCCTGAAATCTATGCATACTCTCCATTTGTTGTCCGGCTTTGAGACTAATACTACGTTCGCCAGCCAGCTCGGGAATTGCACTTCGCGTATATGGTCGGCTTCCAGAATCTTCTCCACCTCCGCCCGGATGATGGCATTCTGCTCGGCGCTGAAATCTCTTTTTCTCTGCTTTACCGGCCGAGCGTCCGGTCGGACATACAACTCGTGCTGCGCTATGCTTGGCGAAATTCCGGGCAGCTCATGTGTCGACCAGACGAAGACATCATAATTTCTTCGGAGGCATTGGATCAGCTCCTCTTTCTGCTTCTCCTCTAGATCGGACGCAATAAAAGTCGTGGCCTCCGATCGGGTTGGGTGAATCTGCACTTCCTCTTTTTCTTCATAAATTAAAGAGGGTGGCTTTTCAGTGATGGCGTTTACCTCGATCCAGGGCGCCTTCCGAGCGGAATTGGCTTCTGCTCGGACCATCTCGATGTAGCATCGCCGAGCTGCTAGCTGATCTCCCCGTACTTCTCCTACTTTGTCCTCCACGGGGAACTTGATCTTCTGATGGAAGGTTGAGACAACCGCTCGGAATTCGCTGAGCGCCGGTCGTCCCAAAATGACGTTGTAGGACGAGGGAGAGTCGACCACCACGAAGTTTATTGTCCTTGTCCTCCTGAGTGGCTCTTCTCCCAGCGAGGTAGCCAGCCGGATCTGTCCGACCGGCTGAACTTCGTTACCCATAAACCCGTAGAGCGGAGTTGTCATCGGTAACAGCTCGGCTCGATCAATTTGCAGCTGATCGAATGCTTTCTTGAATATGATGTTGACTGAGCTCCCTATGTCAACAAATACGCGGTGAATAATGTAATTGGCTATTACCGCTTTGATGAGCAGAGCATCGTCGTGGGGTACTTCAACTCCTTCTAAGTCCCCGGGCCCGAAACTAATTTCGGGTCCTTCCGCTCGTTCTTGGCTACAGCCGACTGCATGAATCTGGAGCTGCCGGACGCTCGCCTTTCTAGCTCGGTTGGAGTCTCCTCCGGTCGGCCCGCCAGCAATAACGTTGATCTCGCCTCGGGAAGTATTGCTTCTATTTTCCTCTTCCCGAGCGGACGGTCGGGACCGTTCTCTGGACGCTCGGCGATTCTCCTGCCTTGGAGAACGATGCCGATCGGGAGTCTGTTGCTGTGGCCTATCAGCTCGCGTCCGATCGGCTTCATGAGTTCTCTGTCGCCTGTCGACTGAGGGAGACCGTCGTCCGGCATTCCGGGGCACAGGATGAGTCACGAAGGGAAGACTTCGACAATCCCTTGTGTTGTGCGTATCCGTCCGGTGGAAGGAGCAGAACATCGGGGTCCATCTCTTCTTGGGCCGGGCGGCAGCTACCTCTTGCACATGGGACCTGGCGTGGGGGGATCGGATTGCTTCGGCCCTTGGTCCTCTAGGCGGCTGATGAGCGGCGTGCTGTTTCCGCTCGGCAGGAGGAGCCCGCTCGGTTGGAGTTTCTTTTTTCCTGGCCGCTTGCGCTTCTTCCACGTTGATGTATTCGTTAGCTCGGTGTAGCATGTGATCGTAATCTCGGGGCGGCTTTCGGATGAGTGATCGGAAAAAATCCCCATCCACTAGGCCTTGTGTGAAGGCGTTCATCATGATTTCCGAAGTGGCCGTTGGAATATCCATTGCCACTTTGTTGAACCGCTGGATGTAAGCTCGGAGCGATTCACGGGCTTCTTGCTTGATGGCGAACAGGCTCACGCTCATTTTCTGGTAACGTCGGCTGCTTGCAAAATGGTGGAGGAAGGCCGTTCGGAAGTCCTTGAAGCTTGTGATGGATCCGTCCGGCAACCTCCGAAACCACCGTTGAGCCGATCCCGAGAGAGTGGTAAGAAAAACTCGGCACTTTACTCCATTTGTGTATTGATGGAGAGTAGCTGTGTTATCGAACTTACCCAGATGATCATCTGGGTCGGTTGTCCCATTATACTCGCTGATCGTCGGAGGCACGTAGTGCTTCGGCAGAGGATCTCGCAGAATAGCCTCTGAAAATTGGCGATTAATCCTCTCGAGTGATGCGTCCGCTCGGGGGGCTTTCCCCTTTCTGTCATCTCGTCTAGGCATTTCATCCGAAGAAGATCCCCTATCTCTATGAGCTGATACGGCTTCAGGGGTGCGGAATAGGGCTCGATGAAATGCAACGGTGGCCGGTGGTGCTTCCGCTCTACCACCAGACGCTGATGTTGCTTGTTGCTCCGGCCGCTCGGCTGTGGCTTTCTGTTTTTGCTCCACGAGCTTGGCGGCCCTTATCTCGATCAGAGCGTCGAGTTCCTCGTTCGAAAGCGTCACCATGTGTTGTCGTCCAGCCTCGTCCATTGTTTCCGATCGGATGCAGGAGCGTTCCCACAGACGGCGCCAAATTGATCCTGTCCGAATGCTGAATCAACGGACGCTGGGCACGTGGCGCTCTCCGGGTTGCTGATGTAGATCTTCGGCTAGTCTCACGAAACTCCGGCGAACCTGCACAGAAGTCGGGCCGGGAAGGGGTTCCCGGCGGCGATCCTCCGACGCTCAAGTCAGGTAAGCAAGTGGTGGAAAAAGTAGCTCCAAAGCTTGTAAAACGTGTACCTCCGGCGAAGTCTGCGGCTCTTTATATAGAGCGGTGAAAGAGCTTCTACACGCCCACCGAGGCGCGTACGTGTCCGCATCCCATACCTCGGTATGGGTTTGTCAGAAAGCTTACCTGACGCCATACTGCAACAGTCCCATCGCGCCTTTGATGGGACAACAGGACACCCCGTTGTCAGACTAGGAGTATGGCCTAGCCATACGACTTGACGGCTGTTAGCAGATGTTCCTGTCCCTATTTACCCACCGCCGGCCAGGACGTCCGTCCGGCTGACTAGACGAAGAGCGTCGTCCGGACGACCCTAATTCCCTGCGTCGGCCGGGCGGCGCACCCATTACGTCCTGCCTTCTCTTAGGCCTTCCGCTCGGTCATTATTTACTGTTTCATTGAGCGTCGGAACCCCGATCCCTGTCAGGGCGCCTTTTACTATCAGATGTTTACTGGCAGACCGATCGGCCTGCCCTTTTCTCATGAGTCCGGTTGGCTCACCCTTCTTCGACGGACCACCTGGCCCTTTGACCTTCATGGAGCGTTGACCCCTCCTTTGACCTCCACGGGGCGTTGACCCCTCGTTAGGGGGTCCCGGGCTCTTACCACCGGATCAGCAGTTTTCATAGGTTTTTCGTAATCATAGTATTTAACCAACCATAATTTAAAAAAAAAATGATTAGATTTATAATAAAATTTAATCTTGAGAATAATCTCTTGCAATTTTTTTATAAAAAAATTATTATAGTTTAAATAGAAAGAAAATTTTTAAAAATTAAATTTAATAGTCTTATGTTCAATAACACCTCAAGAATTTAGTAATTTTATTATTTTAAAAAAAATATTATCAAAATTTTAATATAAAAATATATATTTTTTAAAAAATTAATATTTAAAAAAATTGAAAATTAAATCATCCTAAATCTCGGATGAAATAGAATAAAAAAGAAATTAATTTTAAAAATAAATATTAAAGGTCTACTTTTGTTCGCTTAGGCCTCAAATTTAATTGACACGGCCTGGTGTCCTGAGATCTGTCTCTACACGTTACGGGGAAAGAATGAAGGGAATCTTCTAGGCAAAGAAGAAGAGCAGAGAATATGAAAATCAGCTTGTGCTTTGCTTTACTCGACGAAAAAATAAAAAGATTAGTGTTCGAGTTTTAATAAAAATTGTGCACATTGCTGGTATAATATAATGCACTAATACATATAAATTAATGAACGTTATTTAATATTAGTATCATTTATTTTTTTAAAAATCTTAATCCTACAATAAATATTATATATCGAGAATATCTTATATCACTAAAAAAAAATCAATGAGATACAAATATGGATAGATGTAGTTACGATTTTTTTTAGAAAAATTAATGTGATATAGATGGATTGATATGACTTATCAATATGCAGAAGTGTTGAAACAGTTAAATTGATGTCTTGTAATATAAAAGGATAAAAACGAGAAAGTTATCACAAAAATTGGAGAGGGAGATAGGAGAAGAAAATAATGAAAAAATTGATGAAACTGAGACGACTAAAAGAAGTCATGCAGATAGTAAAATTTAAATTATATGCATATGATTTAGAAGGATAAAAAGTTAAATTATTAATAAAATTTTAAATTATTTTTTATATGAAAAAAATATTAACATAACTTAATTTTAGATTTCATTAAATCAATTAAAAATTCTATTAAAGGTCTAATTCTTTATCCACAGAGTTATCATGTCACGGTAGGATATTTAGGTTATTTCCCAGGTACTCACGGTTCGAAGCGCTTCCCGATTTATCTTGATGACCGATGAAAAATTTTTGTGGGATCAGATCGGTCACCCTAGAGATAGTCAATGAAACTAACTGAGATTATCATTTTTACTAAAGGTCTCATTCTTCGTTAAATAGTATAGTAAGATAAATATTTAAGAGTTCCGTTTAAGTATATAATTTTTCACATGATGATAATCTTAAGAGACAACTTAAATATTCTACCACGGTATCATCACCCGGGGACATATAATTTTTCACATGGTTAATGAATGAAGAGGTATCTTCAAGATTAATTAGATGAATATTTAAATTATTATAAAAGAATGGACGTTAGGAATAAAATATACGGAAGGATATTTTGGGAATTTGATGGGGGTGATTTTGATAATTTATTGGGTGCGATTGATTAAAAGGTTCGTTCGGCGTTTTATATCTTTCTCATTAAACCCTAGAGAACTCCATC
This sequence comes from Zingiber officinale, assembly GCF_018446385.1. Lineage (NCBI taxonomy): Eukaryota > Viridiplantae > Streptophyta > Magnoliopsida > Zingiberales > Zingiberaceae > Zingiber > Zingiber officinale. The sequence goes on from NC_055996.1 coordinate 110,203,675, forward strand.
TGCATGCTCGCCTCCTCGCCTCAAGCGCCTTCCTCGATCCGCTTCGTCCCTCGCCAAGTCATGCTCCAACAAAACGGCGCCTCCATGGTCAAAGTGGACGGAAAGGAGAGCCGGAAGGAGAAGAAGGAGAGGAAGAAACGCTCCTCGGAAATCAGCCGATTAGATGGGGCCAATGTTGGTAGAATGCCGCTCGAGGGACTGGGTCGAGATGCTCTCCTTAGATCGATTGCCGCGTTCCTCGACAGTAATGGCTTCTCCAAGACTCTCTCCGTATTGCTGTCCGAAGCCCAGCTCGAGGTAATCGAAATTCCTTTATGTAAGGGTCGATTAAATTGTTAATCAAATTATTGTGCATGACGCTCTTTGACGGGTTTTTTAAAGTTGTCTTTTACATATTTTTGGTCTTAGAATGACTAGGGCGAAGTATAGTCGATTGTAATGGTACTGTATGCATAGATCATTGAACAAGTAGGATGGAGAGTCTAAGTTAGCGTTGAGTTTCGAGCATTAAAATTCCACTCAGCTTCAATTTTATACTTACAGGTTTCGTATCAGAAGTAGGCGCTACCTTTCTAATTAGATGATCCGTGGACTATTTGAAACATAAGTTGTAGTTAATAATAAGGTGTTCTTATTATCTCCGGAGCTATTACCAGTAGCTACTCGTTTAATTTACTGGGTGGGTTCAGTAGGTATATCCGTATATGTAAATTGTCATATGAGGACTGTGTGCGTGCAATTTTTTCTAAAATCCTCACTGCTCTACAATATATGAGTCATGATATGTCTTGTTTTTCTTCTTGTAGATGTCTTGTTGGGAATATCTAATTTATCCATACACTAATTAATTTGAGAATTTCATTGCTTCTATATATAGTCATATGAGGGATATGTGAGTGCAATTGTTTCTTAAATTCTCATTCAATCTTCTTATAGATGGGTTGTTGGGAATCATCTTCTGTGAACTTAGAAGACCTATTTGGCAAGTTATTGGATCCAAGGTATGTGCATATACCTCTTGTATTTATTCTTAGCCAAAATTAGTTCTACTACTAATTTCTTTTCAAAATCTGAGGTAAATAATTTACAAATTCTTGTTGGATCATATTTAGTTGAATCATTATCCAAGGGGTTTAATTACTTTTTTTTTAATAAGGGAACTTATTAATTAACATAAATTTAATTAAGTTCATCACACCATTAAGCTGCTCTTGTATAGTCATAAAACTATAGATTTATTCTTGCAGAAAAATATCAATCTAATTGCCTAGTATCTTTAACCCATTTTTATCACATATCATGAATTTTCTACCATTTGAAAATGTGTAAATTCATCAAGATGGGTAATAGTGTCTTGTGAATATCTTGTAACATTCAAGATATTTGTCTCGAAAAAAGAAACATCCATTAAGTTTAATATGCAAAATGGATCTGAAGTTGACGTAGCATCATGGGAAGAAGACCTTACACAGGGGGAAAATCTTACATAAAATTAAAGAGGAATTAGTAACAATTAAAAATTGGCTTTGAAACATTATTGTAACCAAACAAGCAACGAAATATTACTACAGTAGAAATTAAATTTAGCCTATGAAACTCTACGAAAAATTAAAAAAAACTCTTCCACCAATAATGAAACTCAATTTTTAAATATAATATTGTCAAAATTCAATTACAATTCAAACCTAAATTCAAAATTTTAATTTCTTCCTATTTGATTTCTTTTATGCATCGTATCGTTTTCCCTATTAAGAACCCCTTGCCGTTGAGTGTGGAGATGAGATTTTCCAAAACAGGTTCTATACCACCACAATAGAAAATTGGTTAGTGGCTGTTGCTCCATCACCTCAAGCAGCTTGCGAGCAAAGTATATAAGTTCAACTTCATTAATCTTGGGAGTTTTTTTCCCAATGAGCTAGTTATTGTTGGATACTTTGATGGGGGCTTTCAATGTCTGAGTGCCATAAGTGCCTTTTATGGGCTAGATCTAAGTTGGTTGTGTTGTAGAGGGAAATCAACGAACAAGGAGGAAACTTCCTGTCTCTCAGTACGATAAAAGTCCTCAATAGTGAAAATTGGACTAATGTTCAAATCAAATGATAAGTGAATCCTTTACACATTAGCAACAATTTTTCTCACATCAAAAGGGGCCAGAAGAATGGATTGAAACTTTTTGATGGTGATTTTAGGAACGCGTTCAAGATTGATGCGGATGAGCACACTCACCTATATTATACTATTTAATTTACAATGTGCATCAACTTTGAATTTTATAAGCTTTATTACTCAATGCAATCTTCCTCTTAATATCAACAACATATATCTCCCTAATACACTCAACACAACTCTCAACTGATAGAGGAATGGGAAGCGGTAGGGAAAACAATTGGATCACAAGGTTGACGAGCTCTTAGAATCGTCTTCTACCAGTATATCACTACCAAATTGTCACAAGTAAATTTGAAAAGTTGTAAAATAGAAACCTGTTGATGTAGTATAATGGGAACACAAGAGCAACAATTTCAGAGAATTAGAGGAAATCTTATTAATCAAAAACTGAATACCACATAGAGATGGCGTCTTCTAAAGACTATTATTCCATCCAAACTAGTCTGAATACAACATAGAGACAACGATGTCTAAAGATTAATATTCCAACCAAACTAGGACAGAAATACCATTGTTGCAGAAATAAATTAACCCCATTTTACTATGGAAAAATAACACATTACCAGATCAGAAGATACCTGATCCCAAAATAGAATACTACCAAAATGCAATTATGATTCAAATCAAAATTTAAATTTCCTCTGATTTGATAGAAGCCCTTGTAAAGAGTTTATGCTTGTCTTTGTTCAAAAAATAATAAAAGCAAATTTATCACTTTTGAGAGCTTTAATTTAAACAGCTGGCTTTCATTTTTATGGTGAATGAAAAATGTTTGATGTTGTAGATTTTTTTACCTATGACTATTTAGGAATTTTTTATTTAGGCAAACTAGGGCAAAGCTAGAGTAAAGATGGGAAGAATGTAGTGGAAATGGAAGCAGACACTTGATTCAAGATGGGTATCAATACCTTTCAGTTTTTTTTTGTCAATGCAAGGACAACATATCATATACTTCACGTCTCATGCTGAATGGGCCAGATTGATGCTAGAATTGCATGGTCATTGGTTAATTATGAGATGAGCTGTTATTTCTTTCTCCCAATGTTCTAGTTGAGTCTCAGTTGGTTTCAATCAAACTCAGTTAATTGTGTTTCATTGTTAAATGAAGTGATACCTATGTAATCAGTATTAAATGGATTAACTAGGTGTAACAAATGTTAGCCCTCTTCAAAACTGAAGACTGAGTTATAGAAAATTCAAGTGTAACAAAAGAAGATGAAGCAACACCATTCAACAAAATTGCCACATGCATAACTTTTTAATTTAGCAGTTTTCTTCACTCGATACTCAAAAAGGGATTTGCCAATGTCATTGTTACATTTTTTATATTTTTCAAACTATTTGACATTGTGCATCCAAATCATAATTGCTTGCATGATAGCATGAGGAATTGGAATGTTAGGACATAATCTCCCATTACTTGTGATTGCAATGTGCATGTAGGTATTCATTTATGTGTGATATGCATGTACATGTGTGTATGCCATTTATAGATAAATCCAACTGAATGCATTAAAAAAATCTGTTATTTTGCACATGTCAGATCTTTTTTTTTTCTTCCTATTTTTGACTTATGCTTATAGACCCTCATTTTGAATGAAAACTTAAACTTGTGATTTTCAGTAAGTGTGATACAGAAGCTATCATTAATTGGCTGAGAGATCAAGGTAGGCACTACTTTAAATTGGGCTTTCTTCAGTTAACAAATGCTAGTCTGATTGTAGATGCATGATGCAGTGTCTAAAAATCTAAGCAATTTACAAGACGTGATTACAAATCATTCCTCTGTAAAAACTGACAAGAACAAAAGAAAGAAATCTCATCAAGTTGATGGCAATGGAATTGAAACACTTAAGTCTGAAACAGAGAAAGTATTTGATGAAGGTAGTAAGACTGTTGAGAAATTGGCCATTGATTTTGTTCAGGGAGAACTTGATGGGGTTAACAAAGTAGAGTCTGAATTGAGAGGTTTATCCGCTAACAATGCTGAAATTTCTGAAGAACATGTTCATGAATCCAATGAACAGTACAAAGTGAAAAAGAAGAAACGAAAAGAGGCGTCTAAAATCTGTGATGAGAAATTGGCCATTGAGGGGAAAATCAATGAGGGAAAAAAAGTAGAGTCTGAACTGGAAAATTTATCACCTAAAAATTCTGATATTCCTGAAAAACACCATGAATCCAATGAACAGCGCAAAGTGAAAAAGAAGAAGCATAAGGAGGTGCTGGAAGTATGTGATGAATTACCAAGGGACATTGGAAATCACAATGAGATAGTTAAAGCTAAAAAAGACAAACTTGTGGCCTGTGAAGACAATTCCGTCGCGTCAAATGTAAAGGAGAAAACTGAAAAGAGGAAAGCCAGAAAAGTTAAAGGTACAGATCCTGCTACCTTGGATCCCTTGGATGACAATGTTTCTACACATAAAATTAAGAAAAAGAAGCAGAAATCGGCTTTTGATGTGTCCAAACTGATATCTGGTGAGGCAGCAGAAAAAAAATCTGCTGATAAAGTGAAAGATGTTGAAATTAATACATCTGATTTTGGATATCAAAATGTTCTTGTGTCTGAGGATACAGAAGTTACAAAGGAAGTTTCTAAGAAAAGAAAATTGTTGGACTCTGAAAAGAATGATGGTGAGATTGTTAGTAAGAAATCAAAAGTTGACTCCAAGGTCAATGCGGAAAAAGTAGAAACAGGGAAAATTGTGGAATCTGACAGGTCAACTGTGGATATTAATACCCCAGTTCCTAAGAGGAATGCAAAAGAAAACAAGGATACTACTGAGAATGCTGGTGAGCAACTTCAGCACTCTGCTAAGAGTATGGAAAATGGTAGCTTGCACAATTCAAAGAATGAAGTGGTAGGGCAGCAGATGGAGAATGGAAGCCTTGGTAAAAAGGGAGGACGTTCAGTGGAGGTATATGCATCAGTTAGTACTTTTAACTTTTACTTTCATTAACTCATTTGTTTAAATCTAGAGATGACATTTATTCTGATTTTGTGTGCAAAACTAGGTTTTGTCAATTGTCTTCTGAAATGATAACTGTATGACAGAAATAGCATGAAGTTGTTCTTTTTCTATCATTCTAGGTTCAAGTAATTATTTAAATGTACTGGAGCTAACAACCATAGGTCAATAATCTATCAAAAGCCACTAAAAGACAACCTTTCTACATGGTTTTCTATGTCGCAAGAAGTTGATATTTATTGTGGCCTTTCTATTAATATTTGAGGGCATCTCTTTTAGTTCTCAACTCTTTAAGTTCATCAATGTGAAACTTGTTCTGGCATTTGTCAGAAATTTTCCCTGTGAATTTATTTACCATTTATTTTGTTCTAATTTGTACATTTCTGAACGGATAGATATTGTCTATTTTGCAAGTTGAACACCACTGAACTGATAGTTTCAATGTTGCACCTTTTGCACTTTGAACCAGTATTTCTTGTCAAATTTATGTCCTGCATTGCACACTGCTGAACTGAGCTATGTTTGTTTGATTAGATATATGCTGCTTTATCAGTTGCATTAAATGTCAAACATCTTCTATTCTTTATGTTGGTAGTTGAATCTGAGATTGTGATATATTTTTAAACACTAAATGGAGTATCTATTGTTCTTGCAGCTAAAAAGTAATACTCCATTTCAGAGGGTAAAAGTGGATGATGCTAAATTTGTTGACGAGAGACTCAAAGACAATTCTTACTGGGCCAAGGTAAATACACTTCAGATATTGGTTTCTGAAGGAGTATTAGTATTGTCACATTTCTTTAAATTCTCATATACTCTGTTTCTATAGGATGGTGCTGACAGTGGATATGGTGCAAAGGCTCAGGAAGTTCTTGGTCAAGTTAAAGGAAGGTAACATACTGCCTGTGAATTCTTACAGCTTTACTCACAATTCTTACTAAAGTTACATGATTCCTGACTCTTCCTATATAGATCATCAAGCTCAGTAGGGTTGGTGGTTTTGTTATTATTCATACAATTTTAGTTTACACCCTGGTATTTTCTTATTCTTTTTGCAGGAACTTCAGGCATGAAAAAACCAAGAAAAAACGTGGATCATACAGAGGAGGACAGATTGATCTGCAGTCACACTCAGTAAAGTTCACTTACTCAGATGACGACGAGTGATTGGCTAGTAGCCAAACAATAATAGTTCCATATTTTCTCCGACTTGGATATGTTTACCATTATCTAGTATAAGAGTAAAGTTTAGAGAAAATGTGCTTCAATATCCTGTAGCCCGGAAAATCAACCTGATAGTACGTTCAATTTTGCCAAATTATTTGAGAATCTCATATTCTTAGCTTTGGAACTGTTCTTGGTTTATGATTCTTCATGCTTTGCATTTGTGGAGATGTGAATCCTTTGCAATGCATCAAGTCAAATGTTTCCCTGATATTTAGACCTCTTATGAAAAACACTCTCTTGCTTGGCAAAATTGGTGACTTGCATTTTTCTTTTTCTTTGCATTTTTCTTTTTCTACTTCGATATAATGTGTGTTGATGGATTCTATCATAGCCAAACTTAATTAGTGATACTATGCCTCAGATACAGTAATTACATAGTTCAAATTTGAAATGTAATTTAACCACAAACAAGCGGTAGCAACATGATTAATCTCTCAAGGTTGGTGTACTATGGATGCAACGTCTAGTGTCAAGGGAGCACCTTCTTCCCCAATGATTGAGCCCACGCCGATTGTGCATTGCTGTATCATAAAAATTGCAAGCAGAAAAGGAAGTTAATAGGCATTTTGGTGGCCATTGTTCTCTCGTTTAACACGATGTAACAATTTAAACTCTTCCAGGTTTTGATATTAAGAATTCACGTTATTTTACATTGCTGCAAGGTAATGGTAATCTAATTTGTGCGAGCAACCGGTAAGACTACTATAACTATTATGACACCAAAGGCATTTCCATTGGATATTCTGTGCAGGGTAAACAACAAAAGATTTTATTATTTCGACTCCAGTGCCAAGCCGATGGAAAGGATTTCCTTTCTTGAGCTCTACCGCTCTACGGTCTCATTTTGAAGTTGAACCATTTTATTGGACTTCTTTAATTAATAGACTTAAACTAAAGTGGGTTTGTTACTAATGATGGTGCCTTTTGTGTGTGTTTTTTGTGTATTTTTGTCCATTGTTCATATTGAATTAACATTTAGAAGACATTATGTTAGCTTTTATGACATATCTTCGATCTTTTAATGATAAAAGATTATTATAAAAAAGATGAGTATTTTGATTTAAATTTCTCGAAAAAAATAACTCTAAATTACAAATTCTGATCAAATTTACTTTTACAGAAATTTAAGAAGCATAAATTTGATTTTTAATTTTTTTTCATTCATCAAAACAATTTAGCAGATTTAAATAATTTTAAATCACAAATTAAGATCAAATTTATATTTGTAATAGGGTGTGCAAACTTCAAATCCAATATTAATTTGTGATTTGAAACTTTTTTGTTCCATCAAATTATTTTGATTTTAGTCATCTTGAAAACCAAGGCTCAACTAAGATTACATTTGTGTCAAATAGAGAGAAATCACATCTTCTTAAAATTGTAAAAATAAAAAATAAGTATAATTCTTATGATTTATTACAAGGGATGTTATTTATATTAGCAATTCTAAATAACCAATATAAAGTTACTATAAATATAACTTGAATATTGAATATGATGCTTTTATTTTTTATTATCAAACAAAAAATTTCAAAAGTGTCATAATCAATAAATTAATATTAAGTGAATTAATTTTTAAAAAATAGAAAAAAACCTAAATTTTATTATTTTACCTTCCCAGGTCAAAGATTGAAAAACAAAATTCCAGAATCAACTAAATTATTTAAAATTAAATAAATTATTTTTTTAAAAAAAAATTAACTTATCAAATTTTTAAATAAAAAAGAATAAATTGAAACAATAAAATATCGATTAATTCGGTTGAAAATTGAATTAATCAAAATTTTCATAAAATATAATTATGGGAGATTTAATTGAATTGAAATTACATTTTTTTAATAAAAAAAGTTTTGTAGTCTTGTTTTTTTTATGTTTGACAACTTGATTCAAAATTAAGTTAAATAATAATAACTTTTTAAAATATCTCCCTTTCAAGTTAAAATTTTTCAACACACAAATATGTACAACAAATGTTTTAAAACTTAACTTTTATTTCACTCTCATTTCTCTCCGTTTTATATACATAAAAAATGTGAAAATATTATTCATAATTTGTCAACTCAATATTAAAAATAAATGATGTATGTTTCTAAATTGAAAGTGTATTTTCAAATATAAGAGTACAAAATGTTTTATGAAAATGCAATTCAAAATTCAAAAATAGTTTCAAGATAATATATTTAAAAAATGTCTTTCAATTTTTTTTATCAAAATATATTATTTCAAAATACATTTTCAAAAAAATGTTCAAGATGTTTTTTAAAATTGTGCTAAGTAAAAAATCTATTTTTTAAAAGAAATATTTGGAGAGTAAAATAAATGAATTTTCAACAAACATATTTTCAAAAATATTTTCCAATGGATTTTTAAAATATATTTTAAAATAGGTCTGTCAATAGAGTTTTCAAAATGATTGTTTTTAAAAAAAGTATCTATTTTCAAAATAAAAATATTTATGTTTTGAAAACTTTTGAAAAATATTTTTGAGGTATATCTAAATATAATTTTAAAAATATTTGAGAGAAAAAAAATGAGAAATATGTTGAAAAAAATGAAAGATAAATTTTTTAAAACTCTTTGTGCAGATCAAGTTTTTAAAATATATTTTTAAAAATATTTTATTTTGACCCTTTTTTAAAAATATAAAATTATAATTCTCTACTTAACCTAACATTCTCTTTTTGATAAGTATTTAACTTTAAATAACATATCCTAATGTCTAGGCATGCATAATAATACATATATCAAAAATATCAAAAAAATTTAATTAATTTACTTAGCATCTAGTACTAAATTTTTAAACATTGTCATGTGAGTTTTAAAAGATGCATAATTCAATAATTTGGATAAGGTAGAATTTTGATTTTTTTAATTATTTTTGGATTAAATTAGATTTATTCAAGTTAGTTTTATCTCAAAGATTCATAGTTAATTAATTTAATTTTGAATTTTGAATTAAACTTAGAAAAAAATTTATTTTATATTATTTAAGTTAGAATTTTTAAATTTAGATTCGTATGTTTAATTAAGTTTGATTAATTCATTTCATAAAAATTTAGTTAAAGTAAAATTGTTTGAGTCTAATTTAAATTTTATTTGAGCTTAAAATTGTTTAAGTCAATTTTATATTTAGTTAATTTAAAAATCAATTAATTGAATAGAATTATATTAATTAATTAATTAATAATTAATTAATTAAACTTGATTAATTGTTAATTAAATTTGAATTTAAATTAATTTAAATTAATTGATATCCTATTAATTTGGTTAAATTAAAATTGTTTAAAATAATTATGAGTTAATTCAATTAAATTAATTATGGATTAATCTTGTTTAAATTAATCATGAGTTAATTTTGAATTAAATTAAAAATGATTATTAATTAATTTCCTAATGAGTTAAATAAAAATTAGTTTAAGTTAATTAATTATGGATTTAAATAAAATCATTTACTATTAAAATAAGATTAATTTAATCAATTTTGAATTGAATTGATTAAAGTTTTAAGTTAATTTCATATTAATAATTAGTTATGTTAAAATTAATTACGTTAAGTTAAAATTAATTGAGTTAATCTTAGATTAATAATTAATTAAATTTGAATTAGTTTGATGAGTTAATTTAGGATTAATTAAAATTGATTAATTATTTATTAACTTTTCATTTTAGATTTATTATTAATTATTATTCTGATTAATATTAATTAATATTCGATTTTTAAATTGATATTAATTGGATTATGATTAAATTGATTTAAACAAGATTAATTAAATTAAGATTAATTAATTAATTAAAATTGATTAAGCAATTATTAAATTTTAGATTAATTAATTTATTATTTAAATTATGATTAATTTAAGTTTAACTGTAATTTAATTTAATTTAATTTTAATTTATTTATTTTAATTTTAAGTTTAATTTAATTTACTTTTAATTTAAATTTTTTAATTTAATTAAAGTTTTTAATTTACAGTTTTTATTTTACGTTTAATTTTAATTTAAGTTTAGAATTTAAAGTTTTTAACTTTAAAGTTTTTATTTTACGTTTAAATTTAATTTTAATTTTAATTTTAATTTTAATTTAATTTTTCCTTATTTATCTTGTCCAGTCTAATTTTTCAATAATTTATATTAGATTCAACTGAATCTTTTTATCAAATTTTCTTGAATAATATTTCAAATAGTAATAAGTCATTTGGATATTAACCATTTGCCTCACATAAAAAACTCAGTACTAAACTTCAATATTAATAAGTTAGAATTATTCATGATTTATCTAGTTCTAGTTATCTAAGGGTAAATTATGTTTTTGATCCTTTTGGTTAGGAATGAGAAGGATGGAAATAGAAATATTAGATAAGAGATCACCAGAAATCGGATCGGAATTGAGAATATCTTCTATATAACCCCTAGACTCCAACCCTACTTCACTCTCCCCATCGGCGTTCCCTCTCTCTCTTCCCAACGATGGCACGTCCTTCGATCGATTCTTGATCTCATCGCTCCCCGTTTCCCGCTCTCTACTAACTTTCAGATTCGTCGCACCTCCTTCATTGGAGCAAGACCCACTCAGTGAGTTATTGTTACCGTAGCTACACTCTCCAATCGATGATGGTTAGCGTTATGCTTTGATCCTGTGGCTTCCTCGTCCATTGATTTAGATGGGGCTACATAGAAGCAGTGCGGGTGTGGTGGAGAAAATTAGCCCTTAAGGTTATTAAGCTTGCAACAATATTAACTAGAGCTATGGTGAAATCAACCAAATCGGCTGAAGCTGTAGCTAGATCAGCTGAAGCTGCAGCTGAATGCTCCGCCGCCGAGGTCATCAACATGGAAATCTCTAAAACTGCAATGAAATCCTCCGCTGCCAAGGCCACTGCAGCATAATCTTCCAATGTCGAGTTCACTATTGAGGACACCAATATGGAGACCCGGTTGCTGGTTAAAATCAACCTCTGAACCTTACGTAGCCAATGTCGCCAGATCCGATAGTTTTGAACCCTCCGTCGTTGAGATCAGGTAGTTTCATCCATTTGTTGGTATGATTTCTTTTTATTTTTTTAGCATCAAGATTGACGTGAAATGTAAGTAGCCGATGTTCGTTATAGTATACTGAATTCAAATTGCTTACCATATATATACTAAAAAATTTGATATAAAAATGTTATATCAATAATGTACCGAAATTTTGGTATATCAACAATTCAATGTCAAATTTTTCAATGATATAAATTTCATATCGATTATCATAAAATTTTAATATCGTAATATTGAAAATTTTAATATAAATCTTGTACCATTTAGATATCGAAAAATTTTATATAATAATAATATTATTATAATAAAAATTTTGATATATTATTAAATTGATATATTTGATATATTTCAATACCAAAATTTTAATATTTATACGGCTACAGGGCTATTTTTGAAACAATCAGGCGGAATGGAAGAACCGACTAACTTTGCATAGAGTTCAAGGATGTAAACGGTGTACATTAAAAAAAAACAATAATTAAGGTGAAATCTAGTTAAGTAGCCGACTAATTTTTTTTTTAAAACAAATCTCTTCTGCAGTTTGTTTTCTGATTTTTTAGCCTCAAAATCGAGGCGAAATGTAACTGTATTTTTTTTTGTTTTTTTTAAACAAATCTTTTCGTGTTTTTTTCGTTTCGTGTTAGAGTTTTAGGTGAAATGTACGGGTTGGATAGGCAGGATCAAAAAGATAATTATATATAGGGTTGATGGATGTTTGCAAACAAAGCTGCAATGTGCAAACTCAGATGTTGTCATATTCACTAAAAAAATAAAGTAATGCAGCGAAAATGTACAGCAATGTGACCCCTATGTAGGATTGCACCAAGTTGGTTAGTCAAGATGTTACATATGTTTGAGTTTGGCATGACTACTAAATTCTACAATCATCAGAAAACATGCAGTAATTAATCCAATGAATGTTTCAATTATCGGCAACAATATGGTTACTGGCATGGTAAATATTTAAACTGAATCATTGTAAAAACAGAATCACTAACAAAATTAGATGTGCGAAGACAACGAATAACCTCTGTTGTGCTGCGCTACAGCTGCCTCCCAAATACTGATTGATATATCTGCTGCCGATGAAGCTAAACTCTGTGAATCAGGGACATGAGATTGTGTTACCTGCCTGTTACTTATTTCTTTTGTCTTTATGGGCATCGAGTCCACAATCTAATAACAGAAGAACATCATCATCCAAAAGAAATACATCAAAAACCTAAAACTAATAAGTGAACTATAGAATGTAAAGCGGTTTTAAATATATAAGCGCTAGTGAACAAGAAATAAAACAATCCTATTGAGAAAAAGTAAATACTGGCCCTATCATAGTAGCCAATAAGACCATAATAACTCTCTTTTTTGGTGTGTCAAAACAAAAAGTCTATGGATTAGCAACATGTTAAAGTAACTAACACTGGTAAAACTACATGAGCATGCTTTATTAAAAGACAAGTAAATTATTCTTGTCTTTTACCAAAGAATACTATGTTCTATTTTTTTTTTCTAGTATATATGCTATAGTTTTAATTTTTTGAACAAGCTTGGCACACGGGCAATTCCAGCCCGACATGCAGGCCAAGCCCTTGGTGCGAGCCTAGCACATCATGACAGACTGGGTTGCAGGTGGCCCAACCTCTTTGACACCTCTTCCTTCAATTTTAATTTCTCATTGATCCATCTTGTCTAACCAGTCTAAAACAACATGCAAATCACAAAGTGGGACTAGCTTATGTAATTGCCTTTTTTATGTAGGTTCAAGGTAACATACCATCACAAAATAATTAAACAGGTTAACTATTTGGTTATAGACAAGGAAATACAGATTGCTGATCTCAAAATTATATAACATGTTGTTTTTGACTATATATTTTACACATCAAAAGCAATAGATCCTAAATAGAGTGTTTTAAGGTTGCTAACAAGATGAAATAATAAATCTATGCAAAACTAAGAAGGTTATACTCAAAGAAAGATCAACACGATTTGAATTAGTAAACATTAAAAAATGAAGTTCGGGTGAGGATATTAATAAATCTGACCCAAGTTACAGAGGTTAAAAAAAAAATTAGAAGAATGTTTTTCCTAAATTGTGATGGACGGGTATACGTATATTTGGCGCTATAATATATTATGCTGTGCTCAAAAGTCATGCCCATTGGAACTTGAAATGTGAAAATACTTCAACATCCGTTTACAATGAAACTAGTGACTCTTCCTCTCTGAATTGCTATCATAGATTATCGACGGATGCACCAGGGGTTACGGTGCAATGGAAAAATGTCAAGTTGTCACTTAGATATTTACAATTCGATCCCCAACAACAATACATTTGCAGGGATTTTTCCTTTAAATAGAGCACGCAACAACAATATGTTGGGCTACCTGTTACGAGCGCTTCCCAATTTTCCTTAGCGGCGACCCGGGAGAGGGGCGAACACTACAAGAAAAAGCGAGATTAACGATCAAAATTATGCTAAGGTATTTTAGCGACAACATTAAATTTTAGTCGCTAAATTTAATGATGAATATAACTTTCTATCGCTAAATTTAGCAATGAAAACATTCGATAGGTTGTTTAAACTATGATAATAAACTCCTAAACATCCAATAACAACACTAATACATTCAGTATATGGATTGAAAATCAACATAATTTAACATTTAATATTAATAAATTTCAATTCACAACTGTTCATTACTAAATTGAAAATCATACATCATTCAAAAACCAAGTACATCAACTTCTAATAATTATCCATCATTCAAAATCCATAAATGAATACAAGTAAATTAGACACTAAAACTTGCAAAAACAATATTACAAAGTTGATACATATTATTTACATCCATTGCTAATACAAATGCAGCCTCCTCAATGTCAAGAGGAGGCACAGAAGAATTACCAATCAAAGATTAAAAAAAAAAGAGAAAATGGAAATAACAAAATAAAATTCTATTTTATCATGGCAACAACAAATATGATACAATAGAAAGCATCATAGTAAATATAATCAATCCAATTTATTTCAATTAACCTAAGAGATAATTTAAAGCAATCAAAAACTTACTTTAATGACAAACTATATGTTGGCAGCATTGTAAATAAATCATGATTCAAAAACATGAAGTTAATGTACATTTAATTAAGTATCAACTACAATTCTCTAACTAAAAAGAATTCGGACTTCTTTTAAATTTTTGAAGTCTTCAATGATAGCTTCTATGCTCACATTTCTAGCAATTTTTCTCTTAATATATACTATTAACGTGTCTAAGAGAAAAACATCCTCCATTTTGCTCCGAAGACTTCTTTTCACAATATTCATCGAAGAAAATGATCATTCTGAAGTAGTCATAGAAATCGAAAGAGTAAGCACAAGTATGATCACTCTAAAAATGAGGTTATATGTAACAGACTTGTTAGTCTTTACCAACCATTGACATAATTATGAAATGACAAAAAGATTTTTGCAGTTAAGCCTTTGACTACGTTATACTCATAATACTTCAATTGCATCTTCAATTGCTCTTTTTTTTTATCTCTTGTAAAATCTTGTAAATTAAATTTCTCAACTAATTTACATATATCTACAATTTTGAAAGACTCCATTGCATTTTGAGGATTTAAGGCATTACTAAGAATGAGCAATTCCATAGCATCATCACTAAAGCGACCATTAATTTCTTGCAACTATGAATCTATCGAAGCATAAAAGAGATCTATCTAATAATGATGTTTAATGGTGAAATTGTCATGATGAGTATAGGCTCAACCTCGTCTATTAATATATATAGAACATTAAAATAAGGAATGTCAATATTTCAAAGTTCACAAAAAGATTTCACTTTTACAAGAAAATCATCTCACTTGTTATCCCTATCTATTGAAGTAAATTCTTAGTAGATAATACAAGTTCCATTGTATTTATAATATCCTAAGTCTTACTTTGTAAAGTCTAACAAAGGCTATATGTAATTCTCATAATCTCTTTAGTAGGATGCAAGATGAATACAAAATAAAAGAAAGTCATTTCATCATAAATAGATGTTGCATTTGCTCGTTGAAAAGGAAGCCCATCATCCATAACCTTGAGCAATACTGTACACAATTCACTAAACATCTTAATTATGTCTTTCAATTATCTGAAATGAGAACTCCAATGTGTATCAACAACTCGTTGTAAAGTACCTATCTGATTAAGTCCACGCTCTATCTCAAGTTTATTAATAGCAATCAAATGTGCAATGTCATCTGCATGAGCAATTTTCAATTCATCATTACGCTTATATGAAGAACCAACAATATTAACTATAAAAGTTAATCTATAAAAAAATTGATGAAAAAGTGTCACATTTTTTGATGCTGCAACTAAAACCAATTGTAACCGATGAACATAGCAATGAACATAATAAACACTTCTACAATCTTTTATAATCAAAGCTTGCAATCCTTTAAACTGCCCTTCATATTAGTAGCATCATCATAGCCTTGACCTCTAATATTTTGAACATCCAAATTGTAGTGGGCCAAAGTAGAATATATAGTATCCCTTAAAGTTAAAGCCGTAGTATTAGATACATGAACAAGTCCAAAAAAACATTCTTGAATGAATCTATTAATATTCGCAAAACTCAATACTATAGATATTTGCTCTCTTTTTGATTCATCTAGGGCTTTATCAACAATTATGTAATACTTGGCAACTCCAATTTCTTCACGAATTGCGTATTTTCTCTCATCGAAAGCACATGAAGTACTTGTTTCTGAATATCGTGACTTGTATACTTGCCTACTTGGTATTTTTTGGAGTTTTAGCAATTGCTTTTGAAAGTTCATCATTGTACATGGTCAGCACATCCAAAAATTCAAGAAAATTGCTACGATTAGATGAACTAAACTTCTCATCAAGACCTCTAAACGGGATATATGTTGTGTTTGGTTCATTAAATCCTCACATGCCTTTTATGATGGAGTGAAGATACATTATCTTTACCCATATGACCTAGGAAAGCACAAGCGTTTCCATTTTGAACTTTCTTCCACTTATTAAATCCATCAATAGTAAATGCAATTTGATTTAAGCATCCTAATGGCTTGTTGAAGATAAAATATGAAAAACAATATTTTTTATCTTTAGCTGGTGAATACCCCAATCAAGGAAATTATTCATACCAAGTAGATTGAAATCATCGAGGATGCTTAATATTTTTTTTAATGGATATTCTCGAAGAATGGGTTGATATGCTTTTAGATTCAAATAATCTTGATGAATCTCCTCTCGCTAGTTAGGATGATATTCCCAAATTTGTCGACGTAATCTTGGATCACACCCTAAAGAATCGAGATCAACCTCTTCAGTTTCTATATTTTTGAATCTTTTAGGAGGAATTTCAAATGGAAGATCATTGTTATTTGATCTTGTCGATGAAGTTATAGGAGTAGCCGGATCAAGTTCTTTTGCCCTCTTACTTTGAAAAAAATTTATCAATCGTAATGGATTTTCTCATTTGATGTATATGAAACCTTATGCAAATTTTGAATTATTTCAAATAAGTGAATAATAATTAATAACAATAATATTAAATCAAACAGTAAGTCAATGATAAAATGTGAATAATAACAATATAAAAAAAATAAAAACATCAAGTTTTTGTCATTTCATGATCATCAACTATTAAATCGGTAATTTCAACTTCAACTATTTAGGTACTTTAATTTCTAAAATAATAAGATTTGATCTATCAAGGAATCTAGCAAAAAAAAAAAAGAGAAAAGCAAACAAAATCAAGAAATCTAAATTGTGAACTTTTGACCGTTCTATTCTTTAAAAAGAAATTATAAATGATAAAATGAAGTTATAAATCTGTGCTCAGCTAGTAAGCTTCATAAATTATAATCATAATGTGATAGATCCTATTTTACCTTTAAAATGCTATAGCATAGGTTGCGTTTTAAAACAATAATAAAGATTATCAAAATGCAATTCTTGTTGCTACTAATTGTTAGCACTAATAATTAACAATCAACCACACATAATGAAAGACAGAAGCAAGAAGAAGTGAAGAACTAGATCAAAGATTAAAATGATTATCAATTTATCTGACTTGTACTGTTGTACATCAGTACATGTTCATTGTTACACGAAGAACAGTGATATACTTTAAAATCTTATTGGTAGCCATTTTGTCCCTATGGAGCATAAACATCCTTAGTTAAACGGAAAAAAAAAAACAGCAAAGTTCTACTGATAGCACTTAGAAGGATGATCAGGAACTAGGGATGATCACGGATCGGGTTGGTTCGGTTATTGGGATAAAAAACTATCCGACCCTACTAGATCAGATACTGCAATATCAGGACCTACATCCGGCCCTATATCCGGCGGTTCTTATGTATCAGATATCTGACGGATTGTTAATTATTTGGATATCCGACCCTATATCCAATGAAATATAAAATATAAATATAAGTACAACAAAAAAATAAAATATTTTAAAATGATAATAGATATTACTCATTATACATTGTAGCAGCTAATCGGAAATAGCTAGTATAATATGTAGCAGCTTATCGGCAGTAGCTGCTACAACGTGTAGTTGCTTATCAACAGTAGTTGCTACAAGTAGGAGTGATCACGGATCGGGTTGGTTAAGTTATTGGGATAAAAAACTATCTGACCCTAATAGATCAGATAATGCAATATCAGGACCCTACATCCGACCCTATATCCAGCGGATTATTTTTTTTCGGTTCGGTTCGGGTCGGTATAAGCAGGTTAGTCGGTTTGGCGGGTTGACTGCTCACCCCTATCAGGAACGAGAAATGGAAGGTAGGATAAAGAAACGAATATGAGAACACCAAAATAATTTTTTTTTCCCTTCTCAATTTTAATGGTTTCAAAATCTTAAGGGTGCGTTTAGTTAGGAATTATTCTTGATAACCTTAGTTATCCATTCAAGGTTATCAACGAAAATTTTGTTTGGTTTAGGTAATCGATGATTCCCGAGTAATATTTCATGTCTGATACGTCAGCAAAAGGAACATGCAACTTGGAATCGGAAAACCTCAGAAAACTAAGGCTACGTTTGGTTTGGAAAATATTTTCTATTTTATGTTTTCTATTTTCTATTTCTGTTTTCCTATTTTCTGGCTCTGTTTTCAGAAAACAGAAAATGTGTTTGGTATGATATACTGGAATTCTATTTTCTGGAAAAGAAAACTGGAAAATGCGTTTGGTACGTTTATATTGAAAACAATATGCAAAACAATGAGAACCCAAAACAAATTGAATAATTCAGACATCATGTTTCAATAAAACGTTTTCCTCATTGACAATCTTATACGTGCCGTAATCGATTATCACATACCGTAATCACAGAGAACGAGGTAATCGATTACCAAACTCTCTGTGTCATTTCCAGAATCACAGAGAACTTGGTAATCGATCACCTGATCAATTACCAAACTCTCTGTATCGCAAAAGGGGACCTTAATCTACTAGAGAGTTCAGTTAACTCATAAGTCAAGTGAAGAGTTCAAATAGTGCATGATCAACACTAATCAGAATAGAACAAACAGTTCAAATAGTTCAATACATAGTATTAAAGCAAAGGCATGCATAATTTACAATAATAATGTGATAGATGTTTCTTCCACGTGATGTAATCAGAAAACAAAAATTATACCAACTAAGGAAATGGTATTGAACAATAAAATTATAAAACAGATTGTAACACAATATTCAATGGTAACAAAAACTATCTTTTCTATTCCTTCACAAAAATCAAGAGCCACAGATTATAACAAAAAGCTTCCCATCTGAGCTAATTACAGATTGTAACAAAAAGCTTCCGAACCAAAATTCAAAAACAAAAAACAGCCAATTATAACCGTCATTCATAACAAAATCAAGAGCCATAAAAGGCTGAACCCAGACATAAGCTAATTACGGATGATGCTCCACATAATCATTCCACATATGGCTTGCAATGTCATCACGAATGTGTCCCATCTGAGCTGTTTGGCTTGGATCAATTGGAATCGGCTCTTGATCACCAAAACTATCTTCAACTCCAGACATGAGCATATCTTCAGATGAATACTCCATAAATAAATTATCCATTGCATGATGCCGACGTATGAAATTATGCACCGCACAACATGCAAATGGAATTAATCTTTGGCTAGTAATTGGATAGTTTGGCATATCTTTTAAAATTCGAAATCTTGCCTTAAGCACCCCAATGCATCGCTCAATAATATTACGACATGTGCTATGCCTATAATTGAACAACTCTTCCTTCCCCCTTGGTCTACCTTGCCGTCGATAATCTCTCAAGTGATACCGTTGACCTCGATACGAAGCAAGAAACCCTGACATATTTGGGTAGCCAGAATCAACCAAATAAAATTGATCTGTGATAGTATTTCATATTAATTAATAATGTAAAATACCAACATAAATGAATATATATAGAGAAGTTTTTCTATTACTTACCACCGCAAGGTTTAGGAAAATGATTTTCATGCCTAGTCAAAGCGTCTATGAACACCCTTGAATCATTTGCTGTCCCCTCCCAGCCCGTATACACAAATGTAAAAAGCATATTGAAATCGCATACAAGCATCACATTTTGTGTGATAATAACCTTTCTACCACGAAAAGATGTTTGAATTGATGTCGGTGCCCATGCCGATACGTGAGTTCCATCGATAGCTCTAAGACAATTCTAAAAATACACAATGTCTTAGTAAAGATATGTTGTTAATGTAACTAGATACATTAGGGTAAAATATATACCTTAAAATATGGAAACTACTTTGGATTATGCAATATGTGAGGATGGACGCCTTTGTGTTCATATGGTCGAATAATATGTGTGCCCAATGTACAAACAGCTCGTAAAACTCGTTTGAACCACTTGCTACAAGTGTACAATGAATGTTGAAATCGATCTGCACATATTCGATGTCGTGTGTTGTGCCCGATGATTAGTAAGAACATAGCGACACCTTCTTCAACAGTAACTTTCTTTCCATCTTGTAATAGATTCATCTCTTTTAATGTCCTACAAAAATTCACGAACACATGTTTCGACATACGAAAATTATCAAAGCAAACTTGAGGGTGCCCATCAAGTATTTCTTGAATATACATCCTCCCAGTAAGAGATGACGTTCGGCAAGGCATCCGATCAATAGATCTATGAAACTGAGTCATTTGCATGACTCAAAATAAGAAGCAAATTGATATCTGGGCCTAATTCATCATATTCATCATCAGAGTTTGACATGATCTGCAATAAATCGATATTAAACTCAGCACACATGTATAGAATTAATTATGAATTGAGGCAAACCAATAAATAATTAAAATTTAAAAAGCATGACATAGTCATCAACATTAAATTTCAAAATATCAAATATGTCTTAAACATTCAATCCACAAAATAGCAAACATGTCTTACACATTCAAGTCACAAAATAAAAAACCATCATTACTTAAAAAGTCTCCGGCTAGGTAATAAAAGCAATCCCCATGAACTTGTCAACATATGACCCTACACATGGTCAAGATTGATGCAATCCAACCATTCAGCTCTCCTATTTGATGGAATTTTCATGAAAACCTCTCGTAGCCAAGGTTTACCAAAAGCTTCTGTAGCTTTTGTGTAAACTTGAGTAGATATAAGTCACCCATCTGATTTAAAATCTGCATGCACATGTCTATAGAGTAAGGATCACTGAACCCGCTCGTTCCAGTAGAGGAAGAAATTTCTTGTTCGCGTTCTAACTTAGCAGCCCTCAAATCCAGGTATTTTTGCCTAGCAATAGATTCTTGACTCAGGTGTTGCAAGGTATCACTCCACTTGTCCATATAAGCATCATATTTTTCAGTTTTTGAACGCTTAGGATCTTTACGTCGATGACTCTCAGTTGATTCTGTACTACGATGTCGCCGATTGTTAGGTTCCCCTCCGACGTCCTCATTCTCGTCATCGACAACTTCAACATATGAGCTGACACCTATGTTAATGAATGCTTCTTCGAGCTCTCTCTCTTCATCAGATGTGGGAAGTAATTGAGTAGAAGCTCTATGCATATCACCAGTTGCAGTTGTCCTGCCGAAAATTTCACTAAGAATGTGAAAATGATCACATCCTTCCTTTCGTATTGACTTATACTCCTTTCTATTTTTCTGTTCCATTGATTACAAAAAAATGCATTTTATTATACATAAACATACAATAAAATTATATATTTGATTAGATATAAGTATTTACCAGATAAAATTCTGTCCACACTTCCTCTGGAGCATTCACTTTATCGGTGTCAAGATCCATTGTCACACTAGTATGCGCAAGCAATGCTGCAAAAAGACGTTGTCTTGTGCGTAGACGATTCCATTTACCTTTGAGCCTTTCTACACCATAATTCTTATTCGTAACCTGATATAATTTTTTGTTGATCTCCTCCCAAACCGTATTAGTGAAGGTAGATGTTTGTAACTTATTGTGCTTCACTTTTTCATAAATGATATCGACAAACATGGCAACATTTGTCTTTGACCAATCATACTTCTCAATTTCGACACTTGGATTATGCCCTCCCATAATGTAATCTCTAAAAATTGCCAATATTAAAGCCTACATAAAAATGTGTTTGGTAACATATGTTAGAAAATGTAATACCCAAAGCAATACCCTAAGCAAGTTACATGCATGTAGAGAAAAAAAATTGGTATGTACATCCAAGTTTTAACCTTTTCATCTAGTAAGTTGATGCCCCAATGTAGAGAAAACAAGGCCCTGAGATTGAGTTGCAATAGACAATGGTACTTGTGATATGCATTGTTAGATATAAAGTAGATAAGCAATGCTACTGAAAAAGATAAGCAGTATTTAAATGTGAGAGAATTTAGTTTATAATCACTTGCTCTTCACTTGGTACTCTCCTTCCATCTCAAAATATTGTTGCATGCCTGTTCTAGTTTGTGTGCTACTTGGTAAAACGTTTCCCTTTATTAAATTAATAATTTGATACCTTTTTGGTTGTATTAGGAATTTAACATTGAAAAACTGCAACTTCTTGAGGCTGATAAAAAGAAGATCGGGCAAGAATATGAACGAAAGCAGAAGCAAGTTGAGATTCGTAAGAAAATGTAATGTGCCTTGCATCTTCATCCCAAACCTAGAATTTTGGGATCAAAATAGGAGAATGAATCCCAGCGAACAGAAAGGGTCCATTTGCACAAGAACAAAAAGAAAATAAAGGAAGCAAATAGAAGAACAAAAAGAAAATTTTCCCTTAAAGAAGAACCAAAAGAAAACAAAGGAAATCATGTGAAGAAGCTTACGCCAAGGGAACGAAGAGGCCGAGTCACAGCGAAGTGGGCATGAATCGGCGAACTCAGATTGGTTTGGAAAAGCCTGGAGCAGGAAGCAGCGAAGAGGAGGAGAAGACGACGAAGAACATGAGCACGAACCGGAGAAGACGGCGGAACGGGCTCGAGCACGAAGCGGCGAAATCGTGAATGAGGAGCTGGATCGGCCCGAGTTTCCTGAGGCAGCGCGTTTTCTCATGGAGGCAGCGCGTTTTCTCATTTTCCATATTTCAACGCCTTTTCCCATTTTCGTTAGAAAATGATAAAATATCGTTTTCTATTTTTCTAGAAAATGGCTTTTTATTTTCCAGAAAACGAAAATGGAAAACACACAACATACAGCTATTTCCAGAAAAAAAGAAAATGAAAATGGGAAAATATCAAACTAAACGCACCCTAAGATTTTTCTTCATTTCGGGATTAATGAAATTTTTTTATCCAAAATACTATCGAATAAGAGAAAAATATGATAAAAAAGAAAAATGTAAAGGAAAAAATAAAAATATAAAAAACTTTAAAAAAATTTAAAAAATATAAAAAACTTTAAAAAAATGTAAAAAAACATTAAAAAATAAAAAAAATAGGAAAAACGTAAAAAATTAAAAAAATAATAACAAAAATGGGGAAAAAATAAAAACATAAAAAATAGAAAATAGAAAATAGAAAAACCGTTAAAAAATGAAAAAAATGTAAAAAAATAATAAAAAATGTTAAAAAAATTTAAAAAATATATAAAAATAAAAAAATAGAAAACAACATTAAAAAAAAATAAAAAAAGTAAAAAAATAAAAAAACTGTAAAAAAAAAGCTTTAAAAAATTAAAAAAAATGAAAATAAATAAAAAAAATTGAAAAAAATAAAAAATGGAAAAAATAAAAAAAATGAAAAGAAATAAAAATAAAAAAACATAAAAATAAAGAAAAACATGAAAAAGAAAAAATAAAAAAAAAATGTAGAGTTTAAAAGATATATACGGTTGGTTTTGTAATTAAGGGTAATATAATAAAATATTAAATTAGGTTATTTATTAAAATTTTTAAACAAATAAAATTTTAGATTGAACATAACAACATTTGATTATATTTTATTTCTCATAATTTTGATTATGCGATTATATTATACATGATAATTTGAACTAAATATATCCTAAAAAATAAGGACTAATTAGGAGAAGAGAAATTGCATCTTTTTAATTGGGCTCGGGAACATTCTCGTTACAGTTTTGCACTCACACCGGAGATGTAGATCGAGCAGTCCCCGCCGCCGTGCCGCGGCGCCGCCAATTCTTCCGAAGTTTCAAACTTCCAAATCAAATATAGAATACAGATATTTGTCATTCTCCTAAATTAATTTATAAATAATAATAATATTAGTATATTACTGATAAGGTTTATACGTGGACAGGGGGCCATGGCTTCCCCCAGTTCACGTGTAAATCCACCCTTGCTAGCGGCCGATGAAAGTTCTTTACCTAAGGTAGCATCCTGCCCAACCAAAGTTTGCAGCTCATGACACAGGCATCCTCTTTGCAAGCAACAAATTGGAAGAATTTAACCTACCTCAGTAAGCTAATAAATTCCTAACACAAAAGCATCATGCATCTAGTTAAATTGATAAGGTTAAATGGTCAAAAATCGAGTTCCGTTAAACTCTACAAATCTCACTCAGACTCACAGAGGAACCAACCTAAGTGCCTTTTTTTTAGTAGTGTATGCAAGTCAGTATGCTCAATAGGGACAATCAGCGTATTCAAAAAAATTGTCCAACAGTTCATCAATTGAAACATGAAAGAGAATTTGGAAGTAACAAAGAGTAATGACAAAGTCCTCTTGAGAATCCCAGAAATAATCATTCTAAAACTTATTTGTGTAATTCAAATGAAACACAAGAAGCAAATTTCTTGCCTGACAAGTCGATAGCAATCAGAATCATGGTTGTTCAGCTTGGGATGCAATAGAACGAAGTATATCTTCCGGAAAGAATATCAAACTCTGCAATAATAATGTGCTCTCTTTGAGTGTGAGACATATCAAACTCTGCAATAATAATGAGAAACAAATTGTGGTCAATTTCCATAAGTCACCCAACATCACAATATCAAATAAATAAGATATAGCAAAGATAAGATTAAAACAAAGTGAATACTCGCTATAAAAGTGGCATATTGTTTTTATCCCCAGGGTGGATAATCTGTCAAGGTGGATAATCTACCATGAGAAAAGTAAAGGCCTTGATCTACAAATGTGGTCTAGCTAATTGCAATACTCATAATTCATAAAGCCTGTGAACCTCAAAAATGAAGTCACACTTGATCACACACTCATTGGTGGAGAATCTTTAGGGAACAACAGACACTAGACAGAGGATTGTTGCTTGATGATGCTTGCTTGTGTTCGAAATGATGACAATGGAGATTGTTGTAGATGTCTACACAGGGGTAGCGGATGGTGGAAGCTTGTAGCAATGCTTTGGTGTGATAACTTCGAATAGAAGTATCGCAACGACCAATGACTATTATCAAAGTTGAAATAATCTGTATGTTCCTTTCACTATCCTAGAGGAACTTCAGTATCTCTTACTATGTCTTTCTTGTTAACGACTTCATATAGTTAACTTTTAAATTCCTAGGATTAATCCTTGAACTTCTCGACTTAGACATTGAGATTGGTTCAAATTCTACCACCCACTTTTTATCTAGATAAAAACCACTAGACATTGTGTCGGAATAAAATTCAATTCTTTTGATGTGGAGCTAGTACCGCGTGCAAACTTTATGGACAACATCTTTTTCTTCATTATACTACAAAAAACAAAAAATAAACAAGGAAACTGAAATTACTAATCTTTAAGAAAGGGAATCCACATTAAATTAAGAAAACACAAAGTATCAATGATCTTCTATGATGGTAATTGGCATGGTCTAGCAGGAATGGAAGTTGACGGACAACAGAACTAGGACTGAAAAAACAATTTTAAGAGATCATTCAAAGTTAGATAATTGAAGAGGTGGGGGTGTGGGATGCCAATGCCAGAATTTGGAGGTGGGTACAACTTGGAAAGAGGAAGTGTGTTATAGTTGGATAGTGGATTGATGGCTCTAATTTCTAACTTTAGGATCCAAGGTCCCTTAAGATGTAAAGAGACAAGGGAAAACAGGAATGACCACTATATTGGGATTAGCTTACAGATGTTGATTTTTTTAAAAAATTAATTTGCTTCATAAAAGGTCATAGGTTGATAGTTTATAATTAAGCATCCATGAAATTGTCTAAAGGGAACAGAGTTATTTAAAAGAAAGTAAAGGGAATATATAGGAGATAGGGAAGTTAGAAGTAAGAGGAATTTTAGTATCTATTTCTTTTCAGGATTATCATTTTGTGAAAATTTCCATGTGTCGTTAAATTGATGGAAAACAAGTTAATCAGGTGATGTGGTGATGAAGTAGGGTCCGCCAAATGTAGGTGAAAGTAAAGAAGATCAACTAGCGTGGAGGCCGAGGTCAAAAATGGTTAAAGGGCCCAGTGGTTGACTGATCGGGCCGGATGACCGGACGAATGGGGAGCCCGATTGGCCAGGCAAGGGTGCCGAATGGCTCGCCTAATGCCGACAGGTGGAGTTAAGAGATAAACGACAATCCGCAACAAGCTTGTTTCGTCGATCGCGGGGCACGACTGATCGAACGAAGGTAACCAATGACAATTGAGAAAGGAGACGAGCCAGCAAATCTGAGGGACAAGGTCGAGCGGGGGTGCCCTGGTCGAACAAACACCGATTAGCCTACAACGGAACCCACTTAAGTATCTCGACGTATCCATTTGGGAGTTTACGCCATTGACAAAGGAGCATGTTCTGCAGGTAAATGGTACTTTGGAAGCTTCCAGTATGTCACATAAGAGATATGCATGCTTGCTTAAGGAAAGGTATCAGGGACATTGGCTTTTCATAGGACACTTGGGAAAATATACGCATACTTTGAGTACATGCACAGACACTGTTGGCGCTATAAAATAGAGGTTTCCATCTACAGACGGAGGTATGCGCGACTCTATTTTCTACACACTCTAGCTACAACATTCTTCTCGTTTTCTACATTGCCTGAAGCTGACTTGAGCATCAGAGGGCCAATGTCAAGAACCTCTTCCTGTCCCAGCACTAACGCTTTTGATGTTGCAGGATTACGTGGAGTCTTCGTCGTGTCAAACTTCCAATCACATCCTTAGCTTTTCATCTTTTCCGCTTGATCATCGGGATATTTCAAAAGTCCATCTAACATTAACATACAGGGATTCATCACCCATTTGTTGATCAATGATCTTTTTGTGTAGACCAAATGAAACAATGATAAGCTGGTCCAAAATACATATCACACGGACTAGTAAGTTGAGGGGAAAAAAAGGACAACTCATTAGCTGTGTTCTAAATAAATTGAGTTATCATAACAAAAGACAATTGTCTAAAATATCAAGGATTTAAACTTGAAGCAAACAGTATAAATGTTGACCTATATTGTGTGAACCAACATGTAAGGAAGAAAATGAAAATTTTGAGATATCTAACCTCTGAATTAAGTAGCAAAGGAGTTTACCGTCGTCCATAGGCACCAGACTAAGAATTGGGAATCGGTTGAAAGATCACCGGTCCAAGAATAGAGAATCGGTTGAACGATCTTCTATATAACCTCCCCCAATTAACCTTCCTCCTCTCTCCCCCCACCATCCAGTCGGCTTCTGATCCCGTCACTTCCTATCCGTCCATGAATATTGTTTTGGATGCGGTGTTGGAAATGGGGATAGTGGGGAACGTGGCCCATGTTCCCCACTACTCATAATGGAAAAGGACCATTATACCCCTAGTGGATTTTCCTATATAAAGGGGGTACGTCCAAGGCTCAGGGTGTGGAAATCGCAAGCGTGCGACGAGAGTCAAAGGAAAACATCCAAGGCGGCGGGATTTGGTTTGTGGAATTGCGGAGGGCTTTCCGATCCTGTGATCGCTCTTCCGATAGCGAGCTTCGTCATTGCCGATTGCGGATCTGCGGGAGATCGCTGTAAGTTTTTATCGCAGTTAATTCATTCGGATATTTGTAGTCCAATGAATGTGAAGGCTAGACATGGAGCTTCCTATTTCATTACATTTATTGATGATTTCTCTAGGTTCGGTCATGTGTATTTGATTTCTCACAAATCCGAAGCATTAGATTGCTTCATTCGTTATATGAACGAAGTTGAAAATCAAACGGAACGTAAAGTTAAAGCTTTACGCACTGACCGTGGTGGGGAGTATTTGTCTGATATGTTCAAGACAATATGTAATGATAGAGGGATTATTAGACAACTGACAATCCCTGGAACTCCACAGCAAAATGTGGTAGCTGAAAAAAGAAACATGACTCTTCTTGAAATGGTTAGGTCTTGAAATGGTTAGGTCTATGATTGCTTCATTCGTTTTATTGTGATGAACTTTAAGATTTTTATTAATATTTTATATATTAAAAATTTTAAATTCTTTTAGATCACATTTTTTTTATATTTATTATAGGTATTAGAGGTTTGAAGGAAAATAGACTTTTTTAGAGTTTTTGTGTGTCAATATTTTGCATACGAAGATACTAGACAAACAAATTCTGTTGTTGTAAATGAATGTTAATTTTACTGGATGATAATTAGACATTATGATATTCAATTTAATAATGTAGAAACAATCATTATGAGCTATGATGATATTTTAATATATATGGTGTTTTAATATATTATATTTAAATTTTTATTAGCATTCATTAATGAATTTATAGAAAAAATATATATTTTGACCGGTCTGAATAAATGATATTATTGTTATAATTAACGATGGTATTTTAAATATCATTAAATAATTAAATGATGTTAAATTACTAATGACGGTATACATAACTGTCGTTGTTGTTATTAACGACGGTACATATGACCGTCGTTGTTGCCTAATGACGCTATCTAAATTCATCGTTACTATCACTAATGACGATATCTAAACCCATCGTTACTATCACTAACGACAGAAGTGAATACCGTCTTTAAGAGCTTTTAACGACGGTGATACAATGATAAAGAGGGGCCCAACACCCAAGAGCCGGTTAAAGCAACGAGGACCGACTGACGTGGATGTCAAATTCAGACGGTCAAAGTGTAGAGTCGGCTGGTTCATGAGACTGCGGACTAGGCAGTGTTGGCCGGCCGGACCATCCGAACGGTCGTCCTCTACAATTGACAGAGAGGTTAAGAGCCAAATACTAAGTTATCTGACCCACCGTCCTTGTCGATTAGACCTAAGTGCCAATCGAACACATTGCGCCTCTCCCACAATCTGAAAGCCGAGTGAAGAACATGTTAGTAATTAATTGTATTGTACAGCCGAGTTGGCGATATTTACCGGTTGAATGGCCGTCGGTCGACCTATAGCGAAACTTAGATACCTGTCATATCATATTTTTTTGGAAGTTTGTGCTGGAAAGGATAGAGAATATCGCGCTGGCAAATCGTCCTTTAGAAACTTCCATCTTGTCAAGTCATAGCGATTTGCGAGCTTATTTAAGGAAAAGTATCAGAGATATTTTATGGTCTATCCTTTCTTAGAAAAGCTTTGGGAAACGTGTTACTGCTTTGAGATGCATGGATAACAAAACAGTGATACTATAAAAGGGGGTCTCCATCTACAGACGGAGGTATGCGATGCTTCTTATTTGTACATGTTATTTGCTATAGTTCATTACTTTCTCCTCTCAAATCGCACATTGACTTGAACGTCGAAGGGTCAACATCGGGGATCCCTTGCCTAGCCTGACAATAACGCTCTTGGTTTTGCAAGACCCCACGGAGTCTTCATCGAGTCAATAGCAGAGCTACGTCATAACTCACTACCTTCATTGATTTCAAACAGAATCAAACGATATTTTATTTCCCGCCATTAATCAATTCCCAAATAGTACTTTTAGCTATAATTTCCTACGATATTAAGCACCGTCGTTGGTAAGCTTTACAACGGGAATTGCCCCTTTAATGATGAGAAATCTTATCGTTAAAGAGTCCTTTTTTAGTAGTGATAATAATTATCTTGTGGGCTACCGATAAAGGAAGATTGAGGAGAAAGTAAATGAATCATCCTAAAACAAAGAAAAATACATCGTTTTTTTGGGTTTTATCACAATAAGAAATTTTATTATGAATAAAGGATAATTTCTCTACATCTAAACAGGACACTTATATAAATCACAATCTAAGACTCAAATAAAAGAAAGAAATTATAATTAATATATCTTAATTCCAATATGATAAAAAAATAAAATATATCTTTTACTTAAAAAAACAAAAGTATATAATTGAACGATTTTAATTTAAAACAGGATGCATATCAAGATAAATCCTCTCCTATAAATATCAAAAAATATCAAAATATTCTAAATATTTTAAAAATAAAAATTATCAAAAATAGTAAAATACTCTAAAAAGGATTTAAACAGTAAAATTTGGGGATCAAAATTTGAAAGTAGATTTTTAAACTTTAGACATATGACCTAACAAAGCCTGATTCTAAATCTTTAAGTCAAAATTTATGTCCTTTTTAAATTTAAAAGATAGCTTCATCGTGGATTGAGTGTGCATTAGTTCAGGCAAAAACATTGTATGTATTGACAGCGTTACTTTCTAAAACAACAAAAATTACCAATAGATCGAGAAAACAGGGTCTGTCCACTCGACTGTTCCAAAACCTGCAAAAAAACAAAAAAAAAATTAACATTGCATAGGCAACACCGCTAGTCAAGACTCTTAGTAAAAGGCATATTAAAATCAAGAACAAATGGTGACTCTACAGCGATAAGACCTGGTAAGACTTGTGGGAAGAAAAGCTAATGCTTTTACCATGAGATAAACAACAAACGGCTCGGCTTCAAGAAAATAAGAATGTGCAACTTTACAGACCAATATCTAGCAGATGGTGTCACATTCTGAGAGTATAGTTATTTATTAAATCAGATGTACCTCTAATGATAATATAAGAAATATGATCCCATTTAAGTCAATACAAATACTAATATGATATAAAATCACTAAACTCATAAAATTGATACGTGTATGTATACATGTACATGTGAATATACTAATCTACACAAGATAACAATTATACTATTATTATAAAATCTCGAAGGAAAGAAAATAATAAATAGCAACAACGTAACATAAAAATAAAACAACTCGATAGATATTCAAATTTGAGTGGGGCTGACAGCTAGGGCTTATAAGTGACACAACACGACACATCTTCTACTTGCTAACTTGGAAATAGAGGAAAAATAAAGGGTAGTGAGTACAAAATACTCAGCGGATATAAAAAAAAATAGTGCATGATCAATATATAAGGAGATCAAAAGGAAGCAGTCTCAAGTAAAATACTTAGTACAAAAGTAAGAATACCGACATAAAATCATCTACTAAATAGATCATGACCAACAATATAACCCATCACTAACATGCTCCAGTAGGTATAACCAATAAATCACCTACATAAAGCAAACACATAACGAGCACATAACATATATATATCTGTCCTGACTGCGCACAAACTCATGCTACCACTATATGGTCTAGTGGGGCAGTCAAGGTCACTGTCTACGGGCAAACTCATTCTACCACTATTTGGTCTAGTGGGCAGACAAGATAAGGTAGTTATCTAGCTCCTCAGCTACCACTATCTAGTCTAGTGAACAAGCAGAGCGTATAAATATCACTATCTGCGGGTGAACTCAAAGTACCACTATCTGGTTAGTGGGTAAATAGGAGTTGTAACTATCTAGCTATGGACTACAAACAACACTCTACCACGGATAGTCCTATGGACAATCATATGTATCATTATCGCCGACGACTCTCTCAACCACGAATGAGAGACAATGGTTGTCATGATATACCGACGTAACGATAAGCAGAATGAATAATCACATCCGCTATAACAGTCTATAACCATATCTCGATTTAATTTCACTAGCATATAGGCATGAGCCTAAATAACTAATAAGGGTATAGTAAAATACTCGATATCATATACTACAGTATGATCGTTTTAACAATAAACATAAGTTTAAATAATCAACCAGGGGTCAAGCACTATGATATGATGATATCTTACATATATAAAAAATCAAGCATAAAGAATCATGAGACTATATAGATATAAAATGGATCATCTCTAAGGTCAAGCAATAACAGTCAAGCTCAAGAGATAATATGAATATAGTCAAGATAAGCAAATAAATTGTAATGAATCGAGCCCATACAACAAAAGAGAATTTGAAGCCCATCAAATATAAGAGATACATGCACAACAGATTTAAAAGAAGGGTGCAGATCAAGAGAGTTGATTCAGTTCTAGTAAATTTTAGTAATTGATTTTATTTTAAGTAGAATTGAGTATAGCATCTTTTTATTTTTGTAAGAATAAACTTTTCTTATTCAGGGGTTGTCTTCTTCCTTCGTTAGAAAGGAACGTCCTAGTTGTATTTAAATAGCTAAAATAATGTAGTAAAGATTATCATTGAGTTTACAAAAAGAAATCAAATCCATAGATCGAGAGGTTCTCTAATTTCCTCGAGCCTCAAATACCCCTACTACCATAGGTCGTCAAAGTCGTAAAACCAAGAAGACGAAGATTGATCTGGCTGACCAGCCGGTAAACCATCCCATTACACAATCCATAGCCAAGGGTCTCAACAAATTGGTATCAGAGCCTATCATAATGAGTGGCTCACAAGTACTTCAACAACGTTTTGATGCATTTTTCAAAATCTACCAGGAGGACAAAGCTGCTAATGAAAAATTGCAGCAGTTCATCCATGCTCAACTAGAGGAATTGTCAAAAAGATTTTCGAATCTACACTCGCACAACAACCATGGAGGTGAAGAGAGTAGCAATCATCCCAATCGACAAGGGCACTACTCGAAAGGGTATTGTGGCCATGAGGACGGATCCTCATATATATCACGATATTCAAAACTGGATTTCCCATGTTATGATGGTCACTCTGATCCTCTGGGATGACTAAATCAATGCGACCATTTTTTTCACCATTAACGCACTTCGAAAGAAGAGAAGGTGGGCCTAGCCTCGTTCCATCTTGAGGGAGATGGCCAACTATGGTTCATCAAACTCAAACATGATCAACCTCATATTCAATGGGAGGAATTCAAAGATTAGTGTAATATGAGATTTGAGCCACGTATTCGCAACAACAAATTGAGCGAGCTTGCAAAACTTCGACCATCAGGATTTGTGGAAGACTACCAGCAAAAGTTCGAACAATTGGCGGCACAAGCGAGTTCCTTAACCTCAAAACAAGAAGTGCAAATATTCATTAGTGGTTTCCAAGATCACATCGCTGTGGAAGTTGAGCTTCACCACCTAGAAGATCTCACTTCGGCTATGAGTTTTGCATATCTTTATGAACGCTGCTCTAAACGATCTGAATCGACCGTCACACCACGGTGCACCCCCGTCCTGCCACCGAAGCAACCATTTATCAAACGATTAAATCGGATGAAAATGGAAGAACGATGTGCCAAGGGCCTTTGTTTTTATTGTGATGAACTTTATATTCTCGATCACCGTTTTAAACATCTTTTTTGGCTCGAGGGATTAGAAGATTATGATGAACAGGACCACATCGAGGATGTTGAAATTTCCCTCAATGTGATCACCAGCACCCGTGCTCCTCAAACCATGAGGATTCAAGGACGAATTAACCACACCCCCTTGTTGGTCCTCATTGACTAGAGAAGTACTCATTGCTTTTTAAATTCAACACTTGCATCCATCTTGAGCTTATCTATTGGCAAACATCTTGCACTCTAGGTGGCAATAGCCAATGGGCGAACTAATATGCCTTAGGGTCTGTCGTAATATATTAATCCATTCGGGTGACCACAAATTTAATGTAGAATTCTTCATTCTACCGTTGGGGGACATTGGAGCAGTGTTGGGAGTCAACTGACTTTGCACCCTTAGTCCCATCATTTGAGATTTCTCCCAGATGCACATGAGCTTTCAACATATCGGCAACGTCATTTATTTACAATGATTGGGTGCTACTCTAACAGCAAAAGTGACCTCTCTCACAACAACTACCCTTCCAAAAGTTTATGAAAAATAACTACGACAGATTATGGAAAAGTATGCTATAATTTTTGAGGAACCCATCGACCTTCCACCTTTCCACAAGTGCTGCCACAAAATTTTACTTGAACAAGGTACCAAACCTATCGTGGTGCGTCCTTATAGATACCCCCATGCACAGAAAGATGAAATTGAGCGTCAATACAATGACATGATTTCCAAGGATCTGATTAGACAAACACATCTCTTTTTTCTTCACCAGTTTTACTGGTAAAAAAAATAGACAACACATGATGCTTTTGTGTGGATTATAGGGCTCTTAATGAAAAGACAATTAAAGATAAGTTTCCTATCCTTGTGATCGATGAATTTCTTGATGAATTACATGGATATTTTTATTTTACTAAGTTTGACCTCAGATCTTGATATCACCAAATCCGAATGGAACTAACCAGCATTTCCATGATGACTTTTCACACTCACCATGACCATTTTGAGTAATGTCCTTCAAGCTCACCAACGCCCCCTCAACTTTTCAAGCACTCATGAATATTATCTTTGGCAATTTTCCGAGGAAATTTGTACTAGTTTTCTTTGATAATATATTGGTTTTCAGTGCTTCTTGGGAGGAACATCTCCACCATTTATAGCTCATTTTTGGGATATTACAGTAGCAATTTCTCTTCCTAAAAAATTCCAAGTGTTTATTTGCTCGGACAGAAATCACTTATCTTGGGCACATCATTTCTCGTTCAGGGATAGCCGTCGATAATGGAAAAATTGAAGCAATTCTCCAATGGCCACAAATCACTACTCTTCGTGCCCTTCGTGATATTCTATGGCTTATGTGGTACTATCGTAAATTTGTCCAAGGATATGGAATGTTGGCATTCCCTCTAACTAACCTCTTGTGAAGGAACTCTTTTGAATGCAATGAGGCAGCGGAATTGGCATTCCAAGAGCTAAAAATCACCCTTACTTCCACATCGGTACTTGGCTTGCCCAATTTCTCAGATCTATTTGTGGTGGATTGTGATAGGATCTTTGCATTAGGCTAGAGAGGGGGGGGGGGGGGGGGGGGAATAGTCTTTCTTCCAATTTGTGATCTACAATTCGTTAGCGGAAGCACAAAAAGAAATGAAATTGAAAAACAATAAGAAGACAAGGCTAACTCCTCGATTTACTTGGTCTCCACCTCCTAATTGAGGTGACTAATCCAAGGCACGCACACAACTAATCAAGCTTCACTAAGAACTTCTCCTTTTCAATTTAAGAACGAAGGTGGAGAAACTTTTACAAGATGATCTCTTCCTCTCA
This sequence comes from Zingiber officinale, assembly GCF_018446385.1. Classification (NCBI taxonomy): domain Eukaryota; kingdom Viridiplantae; phylum Streptophyta; class Magnoliopsida; order Zingiberales; family Zingiberaceae; genus Zingiber; species Zingiber officinale. The sequence goes on from NC_055996.1 coordinate 110,238,923, forward strand.
CAAGATTTAGAATGAGCTTAGGAAGAAGAGAATAAGAGTTTTTTTTGGACTTGAGGTTGATTGGAGAGCTTAACAGTATTTTTGCATGAGTTGTTTTTTGTCTCTCAAGCTTCTAACCTTATATATAGATTGCTGAAAAATGCGATACCAATCGATTGATGAAGCATGCAGTCGACTGGTAGCACACAACGACTAATGTTATCTTTCAAATATGCGAGGATTCTGTGCGTCATCATCTTAACGGCATTATACCAGTCGACTGGTAAAACATGCAGTCGACTGGTATCTGTGAGTGAACAGAATATTTCACACTCCTACCCATCTTCTCCGGAGTTTTCCTTGAAGCCTTCCTCCTCAGCCCTTGTCCCTCAGATGCACTCAAGCCTATACAGCTCTTCTTCGTGCCTTCCTTCACATTGCCTTGAGGTTTTACTTCCCTTCACTCCGTTGCTCCTTGTCCGTGGTCCCTCGGATGCATCATCCTTCACCAATCTTCAAGGACCTGAGCCATAGGATGAAACTTTCGAAGCCTGTGTAATTTTACCAATTCCTGCACCACTTAAGTATATATTAGAACCAATATAAAACCTAACTTAAACTCTTTGACACACACATCAAAAATAATGATCGTCCAATTAATCCTAGGTCGATTGTATCAACAATCTCCCCCGTTTTTGATGTGTGGCAATACGTTTAAGTTAGGCATAAAAGAATATAGACATAATGTAAACATGAAACATAACATCCATAACTTGAACATTTGTCATGAAGTAAGCATAGAGTATTTAAAGTTGTAAGCATAGTGTAATCATAAAGCATAAGATCCAAACTCACCCTTTACTTATACTCTACCACATAACGTTAAATTATGAAACATAAACTCCAAACTCCCCCTTTACCTATGCTCTATCAAAAAGAATAACTTCCTAACTTAAACTTGTCTCATCCTCCCCCTTTGAAAAACATCAAAAAATATAGGAAGCAACAATTCCAGCATGCCCTTTAAGCCAAAAGTACAAACTAAATGAAAATAAAGCATAAAGACATAGGGTACCCCCCCAAATAACCAATCAGAAAAATAATAGGCATTAACTAAGTAAACACAGGTGCATATGAATAGAAACTAACAGTCAACCATAAAAACCTAAAAGTCATAAACATAACAGTCATACACAGATAGATATGCAAAGTTCGCAAGAGACATAGTCAAAAGAGACAACAACATCCGAGAACAACATCAAAGGTGTTCGAGGTGATGGATAAGAAACAAGTCAGAGCCAAAAAGACACCCGACACCAAACAATAGAACATAGACACTATGCAGAAGCATCATCATGTGAAGAAGGAGGAGGAGGAGGACCCTGGTAGGCAAGATCCCAACACCGCATCATGTTAAACATCTCTGTCTGCTGCTGGCGGACACTCTGAAACTCCTCACGAACAAACTCCTCCAAGTAAAAGACTCGCTCCCTCAGGGACGCACGCGCCGGCTCTGCAGCAGGGGTAGGAACCTCCTCCGCATCATCATCTGATTCAGAATCATCCTGGCCAGGTCGGCGATGCCACACCATGATACCCTCACGCTGCTCAATCTGGGCTAAGGAGATCTGTCGAGGCCCTAACTGGTCAAAGTCCTTGGACAACTGATGCAATGCACCCCTAGTTACATCGATCCCTTTGGTTATGAAAAACGATGTCAAGACGTAACAAAAAGGCATGTATAACTTCCCTTGAACCGGTCGAGAGAAGTGGATGATGGACTCATAAACCTGAAGGGCAATATCAATATCAAGATGCTACTCCAAAGCATACATCATGACTAAATGAGGGAGTCTAATTTTGGCTTGTCCTTTAGTAACTATAGGAAGGAGACAGGCAATGACCACCTTATAGAAAATGTAACTAGGGGCTGACATACGTGTCGCATCAAAAATGCACTTAAGTGGAGCCCTGAGAGCATGAAAGTAATGCCGATGAATCATATCAATGGAGACATGGGAAAGTGACTCAATGAGGGGCTCAACAATCTGAGGAAAACACTTGAATGGGCTAGCTGACCGCCTACACCCAAAGAAAGACCTCAAGACATTAGGGGTGAACTCAATGGATATCCCTCCGACCGTAGTGACATATGCTTGACCCCCGATTTGACATGGACTCAGATTATTATAGAATTCCTTACAAAGATATATATTAACCATAGTCATGAAATGAAACAACTTGTTTGAACCATAATACACACCGAGATCTATGATGTCGTGGGCAATCCTAGTAAAGTACAAATGATTGAGATACCGACAACTCATCATCTGAAAATCGATATTCTCAAAGCATTGCCAGCTAGCCTCGGATGGAAACTGACCCCCGGAAGGTGGTGGTTGAGGTTGCCGAGAGGAACCCTCACCGACATGACATTTTTGCCTAACCCTAACCCATTTAAATGCAACACAAGTGTCCAATTTGAACCAAACAAAAGGAGAAAACAACCATATAAGATTGTGAGCATGAATCAAACAGAAATTTGAAGACTCAAGATGGAAGAATGCCTTACTGACGCTCCTGTTGGTTGCTACTCGGAAAACCTATAGATTCCACTGTACAAAAATTTTGTACAAAGATCTGAACCTTTTCCTAGCTACCATGTGTTCTTTTAAATTAAATTTTGGATCGCCTGCGGAACTTAACACGTTTGATCCAAAACTTAATCTATTTGTTCTTTTAGGTTTTGACTTGGATCTCCTGCGGAACTTAACACGTTCGACCCAAGTCTCCTTAAGTTATTAATTCCATTAAATATTAATTTCCATAAAAGGTTCCCAGTACTGACGTGGCGAGGCACATGGCCTTCTTGGATATGGGAGCAACCACCACCGACTAGACAAAACCTTTAATAGAAAGCTAATATTTAATTTCCTAAAATAACTTTAGGTTAACCAAAGAGAACAATCAAATCACAAGGAAAAGAAAGAAACAAAAGAACACAACATCGAAAAACATATTCGAAATACTAGAACGTAAGCCTCTTGTATTTGGTATTATTTCCATAAATAACTAGCATGATGCGGAAAAGGAAAAACTACTAGTTATACCTTCTAGAAAGACCTCTTGATCTTCTACCGTATTCCTCTTCTAACCTCGGACGTTGTGTGGGCAACGATCTACCAAGATGAGAAAACACCAACCACCTTCTTCTCCTCCAAGCAAGGTTCGGCCACAAAGGAAAAACTTCACCAAGGAGGAAAACCAAAATACTAACCAAGCTCCAAGAGATGCTAGCTTTCTCTCCTTCTTCTTCTTCTTCTCCAAGTAGTATCCGGCCACCACAAGAGCTCCAATGGAAGAGGGAGATTCGGCCACCACAAGAGGAAGAGAGGGAGAGGTTGGCCGGCCACACCAAGGAACAAAAGAGGGAGAGAAATAATAGATGTTGTGTCTCATGAAGGCACCCTCACCCCTTCTTTTATATTCCTTGGCCTAGGCAAATTAGGAAATTTAATTATAATAAAATTTCCTCAATTTCCTTGATATGATTTAATTGAGAAAAATAAAATAAAATTTCCCCAATTACAATCACATGGCCGGCCACATCATTGGAGAACAAATTGGACAAGTTTTAATCAACAATTAAAACTTCCTAATTTGTTTCCGGAAATTTTAAAAAATAAAATTTCTCTTTAAAATCCCTTCATGGTTGATAAAAGGAAATTTCTATAATTTTAATTTTATCAACATGTGAATAATTTTTTAAAGAGAAAATAAAACATCTCTCCAATCTACAAATAAGGAAAGAGATCTAATCTCTTTCTTTAATCTTTTGTAGATCTTTTACAAGAGAGATATTTTAATTTTAATTCTCTTTAAATTATATCTTCCACATAATAATAAAAATTAAAATTAAATTTCTTTTTTAATTTAATTTGGTCGGCCCTACTAGCTTAGGTTCAAGCTAGGGCCGGCCACCCAATTTTATACCTAGGCCGGCCCTAGCTTGTTCCCAAGCTAGCTTGGCCGGCCTCTATTGGGTGGGTATAGAAGGTGGGTATAGGTGGGTATAGAACTCTACAAATAAGAGGCTACGATAGGGACCGAGAGGAGGAATTGGTTTTGGTCTCCCGATAAAATTAAGCATCCCGTGTTCGCCCCGAACACACAACTTAATTTTATCAATGATAATTCATTCCACTAGAGAACTATCATTGAACCACCGCACCAATCCCAAATTACATTTTTGGGCTCCTTCTTATTATGAGTGTGTTAGTCTCCCTGTGTTTAAGACATCGAATGTCCACTAATTAAGTGAGTTACTGACAACTCATTTAATTAATATCTAAATCCAAGAGTAGTACCACTCAACCTTATTATCATGTCGGACTAAGTCCACCTGCAGGGTTTAACATGACAATCTTTATGAGCTCCTCTTGAGGACATTATCAACCTAGTATCTCTAGGACACAGTTTCCTTCTATAATCAACAACACACACTATAAGTGATACCATTTCCCAACTTATCGGGTTTATTGATTCATCGAACTAAATCTCACCCATTGATAAATTAAAGAAATAAATATCAAACATATGTGCTTGTTATTATATTAGGATTAAGAGCACACACTTCCATAATAACTGAGGTCTTTGTTCCTTTACAAAGTCAGTATAAAAGAACCGATCTCTAATGGTCCTACTCAATACACTCTGAGTGTACTAGTGTAATTATATAGTCAAGATAAACTAATACCTAATTACACTACTACCTTCTAATGATTTGTTCCTTTCCATTTTAGTCGTGAGCTTCTGTTTATAATTTATAAGGTACTGATAACATCATCTTCTGTATGTGACACCACATACTATGTTATCTACAATATAAATTAAATGAACAACTACAAACAAATGTAGACAATTAGACCAAATGTGATTCTTTATTCATAATGAATGTTTACAAAGCTTAGGCTTTCAGTATACACTCCAACAGCTCCATATGCCTCTAAGCAACAGATTTGAGGATATTGTGGCAAGAAAGTCAGCCCTAGGGTCAGAGTGGCTGTGAAGCTTGAAACGGAGAGGAATGGAGGGTGACAAGGAAATAAAAGAGTAGATCCGAGGGTTTGGAGAGGCTTAGGAGACAAAATGAGGTTGGGAAGCCTGAGAACCACCGAAATAGACGAAGAACAGCGGGCGACGACGAAAAAACTAGGGTTTCTGTCGCCGCTCGATCGGGCGCACCTTATATAGAATCGAGGGCACCAATCGACTTCTAGAACATGCAGTCGACTGCACCCCCGAAATAAAACTTACAGAACCATTCTGTATTGTGGAATAGTGATATCAGTCGATTGCATAGTTGATTGCACCAGTCGACTGCTATATGTATCAGTCGACTGACACACAGTGTGCTGGAGTTATTTCAGATCTCAACTTCAGAAATGCACTAAGTATTCTTTAGACCCTCAAAAATACTCAAATTTTAGGAAGAGGTCTGTTATGTTGACATCTATTTGGGAAAAATACGTAGAAAATTGTATCCAACTTGGATCCCAAGATAGATACAAACTTCATAACTATCAAGATTACACAAATGCAACCTTGATCTAAAACACTAGTTGGAGTTTCCTCTTACTATACTTAACCTTGCCAAGCCCGAGTACATTTCTAGCATATATTTATATGATAATTATGCATTGAGGTCATAATTTAACACCTTTAGAATCATAACGCATAATTGCATACAAGATTATATTATTTGAAATATTCAATCATGTTCTAAGAGCAATGAGCACATTGATTGTACACAAGCCTTCCCAATGATTGATTCAATGAATAATTGATATTTCTAGATGTCATTTTAGCTCAAGGTAATGCATCATAACTAACATTATGAGTCAAATACATCTTCCTATTATTACATATGAAGACTACATACAAACAAGACATCCTAGGTCCGATGTGAAATACGACTTACCTTTTAGGTCATGAGATCATGCAACGCTAAATTCACTATTCTACAAGACACATACCAAGGTCTCTCCTAGTGGAGGTGAATTCCGCTTCGTGTAAAGGCTTGGTAAAAATATCGACGAGGTTAGATTTAGATTCAACATAACTTAGTTCAATGTCTCCTCTTGCCACATGATCTCTAATGAAGTGATGTTTTACCTCAATGTATTTTGTCCTAGAGTGATGCACCGAATTTTTGGTTAAATTGATAGTGCTCACATTGTCACACAATACCTTGACCTTGGAATAGTGTAGTTCATAATCTTCTAAGGTATGCATCATCCAAAGTAATTGAGCTACACAACCACCCATGGCCACATACTTGGCCTCGGTTGTGGACAAGGCCACACAAGGTTATTTTCTACTACTCCAACTCACAAGAGAAGATCCAAGAAATTGACAACCACCGCTAGTACTCTTCCTATCTAATTTGCAACCTGCATAGTCGGAATCGGTATATCTAATTAAATCAAAATTTTTTGTTCTAGGGTACCAAAGACCCACATTAAGAGTGCTCTTGATGTATCTCAAAATTCTCTTTACCGCTACTAAGTGTGACTCTTTGGAACATGATTGGTATCTTGCACACATTCCTACCGCAAATAATATGTCCGGTCTACTAGCGGTTAGGTATAGCAAACTACCAATCATGCTCCTATATTGCTTTGGGTATACTACTTTCCCTTCTTTATCACTATCTATCTTGGTATTAGTCCCCATAGGGGTAGATGCTCCTTTAGCATTTTCCAACCCAAACCTCTTGATAAATTCTTTAGCGAATTTGGTTTGGTAGACATAAGTTCCTTCACTAGTTTGTTTGACTTGTAATCCCAAAAAGAAACTCAATTCTCTAACTAGACTCATTTCAAACTCACTTTCCATGTGTTTGATAAAGTCATGAAGAAGGTCATTATTTGTTGAGCCAAAAATGATGTCATCAACATAGACTTGAGCAATAAAAATGTCTCCATCCTTAGACTTTAGAAATAATGTTGGGTCAATTGTTCCTCTTCTAAAGTTCTTAGAGAGTAAAAAGGATGAAAGTCTCTCATACCAAGCCCGGGGACCTTGTTTTAATCCATATAATGCTTTCTTGAGTTTATAAACATGATTTAGATAATTGATGTTTTCAAATCCGGGTGGTTACTCTACATAAACTTCTTCCTTAATAAACTCATTTAAGAAAGCTGATTTTACATCCATTTGATGAAGTTTAAAACTCATGTAAGTGGCATATCCTAATAAGATCCGAATGGACTCTAGCCGAGCTACTGGAGCATAGGTTTCATCATAATCAAGTCATTCTACTTAATTGAAACCCCTAGCTACCAACCTAGCCTTATTTCTAGTGACTCTCCCTCGATCGTCCAATTGTTTCTAAAAACCAATTTTGTTGTAACGATTGTACTATCATTAGGTCTTGGAACCAACTTTCATACATCACTTCTTTCAAATTGGTTCAACTCTTCTTGCATTGCTAGAATCCAATCCGTATCAAGTAAAGCATCATCAATTATTTTTGGTTCAAGTTGTGATATTAGACCAATTTGACTAGTGTGATATCTAAAGTAGGATCTAATTCTTACCCCTTGCGCAACATCTCCAACGACTTGATTAATAGGATGAACTTGATGATGTCTTAAGGTCCTAGAGGGTACGAGATCATCTTCTACATGATGTTTATTATTTTCATTGCTTCTCTCATCATCCGAAGCATTTCGTCCCCCTTGATCAATACCGCCTAAATATAGATCTTCTATCCCTTGAGTAAGGTTTCATTTTTGTTCAATTATATCCTTATCAATAGATGATTTTCTAGGATAAGTGCTAGTAGACTCATCAAATTTAACATTGGATGATTCCTCAACGGTTAGAGTCCTTTTGTTGTAAACTCTATATCCTCTACTAGTAGATGAATATCCAACTAGAATTCCCTCATCGGACTTGGCCTCAAATTTTCCTAAGTCATCGTTGGTATTAAGAATGTGGACCTTACACCCAAACACTTTGAAATAATGAATTGAGGGAATTGTTCCATTCCATAGTTCAAAGGGTGTTTTTCCTAAAAATTTGTGAATCAAGATACAATTTTAGATATAACATGCGGTATTAACTGCTTCGGCTCACAAGTAGGTAGGTAAGGAGTATGCATTAAGCATGGTCCTAGCCGTTTCTTGCAAAGCCCTATTTTTCCTTTCCACTACACCATTTTGTTGAGGTGTTCTTGGACAAGAAAATTCATGCTTATAACCATTTTCTAAACAAAATCTAGAAAAGTTCAAATTCTCAAACTCTCCACCATGGTCACTCCGAATTCTAGCAATTTTTATGTTCTTTTCATTTTCTACCCTCTTGGTTAATCCTATGATTGTTTCTAAAGTTTTCCCCTTATGTTTCAAGAAATAGACCCATGTATATCTAGAGTAATCATCAACTATCACCAAACAATATTTGTTACCCATCAAAGAAGGTGTTATATGACAATCAAAAAGATCCAAGTGCAATAATTCTAGTGGTAATGAAGTACTAGTTAAAGTTTTACCTTTATGTGACGACCTTGATTGCTTACCCTCCTGGCATGCATCTCACAATTTGTCCTTGATGTACTTGATTTTTTGTAGTCCTTTTACAAGTTCCATTTTGGCTACCTTGACTATGTTCTTCATGTTGATATGTCCAAGTCTTCTATGCCATAGTCATCCTTCCTCTTCTTTTGATATTAAACACTTAATCGAGGAGTTAGAAACATATGAAAGATCAACATAATATAGATTTGTTTTCCTAAATCCCTTTAACACAACATTTTCAAGACTTTTGTGCTTAATTAAGCACTTATCGGGGTGAAACTCTACATTGTATCTGGCATCACATAATTGACTCACACTAAGCAAGTTAAACTCCATATTTTTAACCAATAGAACTTTATGAATGGTAATTGTAGATGATACTTCAATTGTACCTTTACCTATAATCTTAAGCTTTCCACTATTCCCAAATGATACATTTCCTTTCTTTATATAGTTTATTGTGGAGAACTTGCTCACATCACCGGTCATATGTCTTGAGCAACCGTTATCCACAATCCACATACTTGTATCCTTCTTCTCTTTTACCTAAGTAACATAAAACATACAACTCTTTGGTACCCATGCACTTAATACAGAAATATCATTCAAATATTTCTTAGGCACCCAAGCTTGTCTTACCTTTCCTTTAAGATTCTTCTTAACTTGGTTTCTAAGTGCATCATTTCTAGTACCATTGATTAAAGACATATATGCAACTTCCTTTTCCTTAGGTCTATATCCTATTTCGGCTTTGTTATAAACGGCTCTTTGGTCTCTAATGATCATATTTAAATATTTGGATCCATTTGTGAACTTCTCTAGACATGTTGTTAGCTCAATCACATCATTCTTCAATTTTTCATTTTTTTCCTTGATCATACTTGATTCACTAGAAGAACATGCATTATTTCTAATAGACTTAAGCTTTCCCTTCAAGGTCTTCACCTTAGATTGTGATTTAACAAAGACATTTTTAAAATGAGCAATAGTTTTATATAGAAATTCTACTTTGGGAGATTTTTTTACCTCATCATCACTTGATGATGATTCATCACTCGATTCCTCTTCATTTGATGAATCTTCTTCACTTGACACTTCCTCTTGACTTGATTCATCTTGTCATCTTTAAAAGCCATAAATGTCATATGTCGGGTGACATGGCATAGTTCATCTTCATCCGATGAGTATATGCTTGGTGTATCCCATGTAGCTTGGGCCACCATGGCTTCCTTCTTCTTCTCCTTTTCTTCTTTCTTCTTTAATTCCGAGCAATTTAGCTTAATGTGTCCTTTCTTATTACATCCATAACAAATGACATTAGTGTTAAAACTTGAACTTTGACTACTTTTACTTTTTGAGGGTTGGAACATTCTCTTCACATCCTTCCTTGTGAATTTCCTTGATCTTCCCATCATCTTCTTGACATAATGAGTCACTTCACTTGCTGACATTTCATCATCACTATCCGATGATTCTTGCTCGGATTCGGATGAAGAGGATTCAACCTTCTTTTCTTTCTTCTTTTTTCTTCTCCTTCTTTTCTACAATAAGAGCTATACCTTTCTCTTTTGAAGCCATATTAGCTTGTTGATGAAGTTCAAATTCACAAAATAATTCATCAAGCTTAACTAAAGAAAGATCTCTAGAAACCTTATATGCATCAACCATTGATGCCCATAAGGTGGTTCTAGGAAAGGATTGAAGAACATATCTTACTAGGTCCCGATTATCAATTTTCTCACCTATTATATGAAGCTCATTTACTATCTCCTTAAACCTACCGTGCATTTGACTCACGGTCTCATTGGTCTTCATAGTGAAAGTTTGAAGTTGCCCCAACAAGAGATCTCTCTTGGCTCTCCTTGATTCACTTGATCCTTCATTTAACTCAATGAGTTTTTCCCAAAGCTCTTTGGCGGAGTTGAATGGTCTGACTTTGCTTAGTTGTTCCTTTGAGAGTCCACATTGTAGGATTGTTGTGGCCTTTGCATTTGTTTGGGCCTTCTTTGCCATCTCTTTTGTCCAATTCTTGGTTGAAAGAGGAGCTCCCGACCCATCTTTCGGCATCTCAAATCCATCTACAACACTAAACCAATTTTCAATGTCATTCATTAAATAATACTTCATCCTACCTTTCCAATATGCAAAGTCATTGCCAATTTGCCATCAAAGAAAGGTGGTCTTGCGGTGCTATATCCCTCTTGAAATGTCATTTTGATGCTTTGGTTGACGGTGAGTTCTTCCGATGCGATCCTTGCTCTGATACCAATTGATAGGATCTTTGCGTTAGGCTAGAGGGGGGGGGGGGGGGGGGAATAGACTTTCTTCCAATTTGTGACCTACAATTCGTTAGCGGAAGCACAAAAAGAAATGAAATTGAAAAACAATAAGAAGATAAGGCTAACTCCTCAATTTACTTGAACTCCACCTCCTTGAGGTGACTAATCCAAAGCACGCACACACTCAATCAAGCTTCACTAAGAACTACTCCTTTTCGATTTAAGAATGAAGGTGGAGAAACATTTACAAGATGATCTCTTCCTCTCACAAGATTTAGAATGAGCTTAGGAAGAAGAGAATAAGAGTTGTTTTTTGGACTTGAGGTTGCTTGGAGAGCTTAACAGTATTTTTGCATGAGTTTTTTTTTTGTCTCTCAAGCTTCTAACCTTATATACAGATTGCTGAAAAACGTGATATCAATCGACTGATGAAACATGTAGTCGACTGGTAGCACGCAACGGTTACTGTTCTCGTTCAAATCTGCGGGGATTCTGTGCGTCATCATCTTAACGGCATTATACCAGTCGACTGGTAAAACATGCAGTCGACTGGTATCTATGAGTGAACAGAATGTTTCACACTCCTACCCATCCTCTCCGGAGTTTTCCTTGAAGCCTTCCTCCTCAGCCCTTGTCCCTCAGATGCACTCAAGCCTATACAACTCTTCTTCGTGTCATCCTTCACGTTGTCTTGAGGTTTTACTTCCCTTCACTCCATTGCTCCTTGTCCATGGTCCCTCGGATGCATCATCCTTCACCAATCTTCAAGGACCTAAGCCATAGGATGAGACTTTCCAAGCCTGTGTAATTTTACCAATTCCTACATCACTTAAGTACATATTAGAACCAATATAAAACCTAACTTAAACTCTTTGACACACACATCAAAAACAATGATCGTCCAATTAATCCTAGGTCGATTGTATCAACAGATTGTGATGCCTCAAATATGGGTATCGATGCAATTCTCCAGCAAGGATACCCCATTGCTTTTTTTAGCTGTACTTTGGCCCAACGACATAAGAAGCACTTTGCTTATGAGAAAGAGTTCATCGAATTGGCCAAAGTTATACGTCATTGGCATGCTTATATTTGGGGACACAAGTTCCTAGTTCGAACTAACCATTATAGTCTAAAATTTTTATTGGAACAGCGGATTACCACCTCGCCTCAACAACACTGGATTAGTAGGTCGTTGGGTTTTGATTTTCTCATCGAATATTGAGCAGGCTGAAACAATGTGGCAGCAGATGCACTTTCACGTCGTGACAATAATAATGGACAATTGACCGCCATCTCCATACCTAAATTGAATTTAACAGAGGACATCTAATCTGAATACTCTACTTCTCCAAAAATTCAACACCTTATTCAAGTGTCACAACGAGACGAAGGTGTTGGAACCCCAAGGTTGTTTTGGTGTGATCAACAAGTTAAGTTAGGTCCTGTGTATTTTTAACCTTACGTCTAAGTGTGTAGGAGCTTAGGAGCACAGAAAGTCGAGCGGAAGACGCAACTAGCGAGAAGGAAGCGTGCAGTGGTTCCGAGGGACGGGAAGTCGAAGCGGAAGACTACTCGAGGAGCAAGAGAAGCAGCTAGCGAGAAGGTCGACACGGGGTGCGACCGAGGGACGAAGATTGCGGATGAGTACGTTGGCGGATGAGAAGGAAGCACGCGGTGGGACTAGAAGCCGGAGCGGAAGCTTGCTCAAGAGGACTGAAAGTTGAGTTTGGGTGAGCCCTATTCCGGATGGCATAGATCACCCAAGCGAGCGGAAAACTCGGTCTGAAGCAAACGGTGCCGGAGCAGAAGACCTGGGCTGAAAAAAAGTCAACTGGTTGACTTTCCTATCCAGGCCGCTCGGAACAGTCCGGGGCGCTCGGAACCCTCTGGGCGCCCGGAACCCTTCTGGGCGCCCGGAGTTGACTTTTTGACCGAATCAAGTTTTGACTCGAACTGAACATTAGGGGATAAAATTTATCCCCCCAAGGCGCCCAAAACCCTTCGGGGCGCTCCGACCAAAGTTATAAATATAGCCTTGGTTCAGAAGCTTTTGAACAACCAGAACAACTCAGAAATTGTAATTCCAACACTTGTACGCTCACTTTCTAGATTAGCTTCTCTTTTCTGCGCTTCAATGATGTAAGAGACTTCTCCTCCTGAAAGAGTATTTAGTGCTACATTTTCCTTGGATTAACAACCTCCCCGGTTGTAACCAAGTAAATCCCGGTGTGCCTCATCTTTTCTATTTTTCTGTTTAAGTTATAATTTGTGCAAGTGTTCTGTTAAAAGATCGAGAAGGGTTTCCTTTTTATTTTGCAAGCTATTCAACCCCCCTTCTAGCCGGTCGCCAACAGTCCAACAAGTGGTATCAGAGCCAAGGCACTTCAGAAGGACTAACCACCGACTGAAGTAATGAGATGGCCGAAATGAACATCTACCCACCAACGTTCGAGGGAGAGCTCATTTTTTGGAAGCGACGAATGCAAATTTACTTTAAAACTGATTTTAATATGTTATTAATAATGGAATTTGGTTATGAAGCTCCAAAGGATGCAAAAGGAGAACTTGAGAAGTATCAATGGACTGACAAGTAGCGCGATGAATTCATGACAAATGGTAAGGCCGAGTCCAGTCTTTTAAGCATACTACCTGCCAAGGATCTCGACAGAATTGGAAAATACAAAAGTGCAAAAGAACTTTGGGAAAAGTTCTTGAAGCTCTACGAAGAACCACTTGAAGTCGAATCCAACTCCTCGATGGACACCGAACCACCGTCAGAAGAATCCAAGACGGAGGAAATTGTCGGAACAGCACTCACCGCTGAGTATCTACCAGATGACGCAATCAGCTCTTCCTCAAAAAGCATCGAGAGCATCAATGAAGGGGGAGTAACGTCAGGAAAAAGAACCTTAGCAGGGGGAGAATTAACAGCCGAAAAGGTAAGTCAGGTATGGTCTTCACCTTCTTACCAACTGCTTAATTCGATCAATATATTATCGAAACATTTTTGTGAATTAGAAATTCAAAATAAAATAAAGAATATTGAAATAAAGAAACTCTAACAACAGCTTGTCGATTAAAGGATTTAGACAAGCTAAAAATAGAAAATGACATGTTAGAGGAACAAATACAGATTATGCAATTTTTTGCATGCTCAATATTTTTTACTTCAAACTTGAAAAATTGTGATTTGAGAGATTATGATAAACTAAAGTGGAAATTTAAATATCACAATGTAAAAATTAGAAAATTTGATCTAAATTAAAACTTTAGACTTAGCGCTTTTAGTGAGAAAATTAAATGTTAAATTTCTTTATGAGGCTTTGTCTAAGGAAGTGGTTGTTACTCCAATAACCAAGAAGGCTAGTACCTCGCCACGACCTAGAAACCAAAATATGGAAATAAAATGTTTAATTAACTATCTGGTAAAGTATTAAAATTTAATAAATGCTTTAAAAAGTTTTTAACATTTATTTTTGGAAATCTTTCTAAAATATTTTCATACTTAGAAAAATTTTCATGCGTAAATTTTTTTTTAGAAATTGTTTAACTTAGAATAATTTTTTGCTAAAAATTATTACAAATTCTCCAACTTAGAATTTATTTAACTTAGAATTCTTGTTAAGAAAGTTAGAAAAAAAAATTAACCCTTAGATTTTTTTCGGAACCCCATTTTTTATGTGATCAAAGGGAGAGAATGAAAAGTATAAGTGTAGGGGGAGGTAGACCAAAATCTAAAATTTTCTATCTTTTTGCACTTAATTGCAAAATTAGTTAGTTTATTTTTTATGTCTATTTTACCCTAGCTTAACTTGGATTGCTCACATCAAAAAGAGGGAGATTGTTGGAACTCCAAGGTTGTTTTGGTGTGATCAACAAGTTAAGTTAGGTCTTGTGTGTTTTTAACCTTATGTCTAAGTTGTTGGGATCCTTCGTATGGCTAGAGAGGGGGGGTGTGAATAGCCGACTCCAAATCGTCGCGTTTCTTTCTACAAACTAGGGTTAGCGCAGCGGAAACTAAATGCAGAAAGAAAACAGGAGAAGAAATCAAACCTCAACGCAAGGATGTAACGAGGTTCGGAGATGATACTCCTACTCCTCGGCGTGTCCGTAAGGTGGACGAGCCCTATCAATCCGTCGGTGGATGAGTCCCCGGAGAACCGGCTAATATCAACTCCTTGTGGGTGGAGAAACCTCGCCACAATCACTTGCAACAGCAAGCTAAGAGTACAAGAGAATAGCAAGAACAAAATGAATGTAAAACAAACAAGCTTGCCTTCTCGTCGACTGGGGTCCCGGATGAAGTAGCAACTCCACGGACAAATGCAACAAGCAAGCAGTCGAAAAAGTCGCGGAAGCTCACGCCAAGCTTCAGAATGGTTGAGCTCAGAAGCTCGAGCACCGTAAGCGTAAGCTTCGTGCAAGAGAGAACTTCCAAGGAAGAAGAAGACTCGTGAGAAGATGCCTCGATCCTTTATACCGCCAAGAAGAAACAATGAAGAAACTAGCCGCGTCGAACGGCTAGAACCCCGATCACCAGACCGATCGCCCTAGGCGCATGAGGCTTCGCTTGTCACCGATCGGTCCCTCGCACCGATCAGTGTCGCGATCAAGCCCCGATCGGCCTGGACCGATCAGGAACCTCTGATCGGTCCATAGACCGATCAGCCTATCGGTCTTAATGGTCGATCGGTCCGCCGACCGATCAAGTGAGTGGATCGGTCGCCAGACCGATCCACCGCTTCTCTCAAGGTTGCGTTGCCTCCGATCGGTCTCCGCATCGATCGATTGCAACCGCGAGCCATCGATCCGATTCGACGGTCACCGCACCGATCGGCAAACGCAGATCACCGGATCGGTCACCGCATCGATCCAACTCCGGTTTAGAGTGCCCTCTAACCTAGTTCGGAGAACGAGCCACCGAGCCCTCTCCGACTCCATATGCCAAGCTTCACTCACTTGGACTTCTCAACACTAGATGTCCGATCACCCTTGATCCATCTGGATTTTCCTTGCCCGCTTCACTCACCGGACTTTCCACCGCTTCCTCACCAGGATTTCACACCGCCTAACATCCCAGCTTAGGACTTTCTCATCCACCTAGCTTCACTCACTAGGATTTTCACCGCTTCACTTCCAGGATTTTCCCAATGCCCGGCTTCACTCACCGGACTTTCACCTTCACCTAGCTTCACTCACTAGGATTTTCACCGGATTCACTCACCAGGATTTCCATTGCCCGGCTTCACTCACTGTGACTTTTCCCTGCCAACCCTCTTCGACTTTCCCTGCCAAGTCTCCATACTTGACTTTTTCCAGCCAAGTCTCCATACTTGGACTTTTCGCGTGCCCCCTGCTTGACTTTTCCGTGCCAAGTCTCCATACTTGGACTTTTCCGAATCAGTCAACCAGTCAACCTTGACCTACGGCTGCACCAATAATCTCCCAAACATCTATTCTTGTCCCACATCAAGAATAGAACTCTCTCACGAATGTCAAACATCAACATGCAACACAACTAGGTCAACCTTGACCTAAGGTTGCACCGACAATCTTCCCAAGTCAAACATCAAAATACAACTCGAGTCACGTCAACTCGAGTCGGGTCAACCAGGTCAACCTTGACCTAAGGTTGCACCAACAATCTCCCCCTTTTTGATGTTTGACAAAACCATAATCAAGTTAGGTTAACCCGATAACCTAACTTAGGTTTTCCAACCATCTTCCAATGTCCAATGTTCTTTCCTTGAACATTCTCTGGACATTCTTCCCTTAGGTTAACCCGATAACCTAACTTGGGTTCTCCAATAATTCTTCCCCTTTTTGACACACATCAAAAAGATTACCAATGTTCTTCCTTGAACATTCCTTGACATTCTTTCCCTAGCTTAGGTTAACCCGATAACCTAACTTGGGTTCTCCAATAATTCTCCAATGAACACTCTCCCCTTTTTGACACACATCAAAAAGAAAAAAAAAAGGAGGGTATCAAGGTCAAGAGTTTCTTCCTAATGAAAGTCCCATACCTTTCATTTGAAACTCTTAATTTCCCCCTTGATACTAAACTCAACAATCAACTTAGTGATAATCCCATATCACTAATCCTTAAAAGTCTTTTGGAGTAAAAACTCCCCCTAAAAGTCAACTCCCCCTTGACAATTAGGTAAAACTTCCCCTAAAGGTCAACTCCCCCTTGACCATTGCACCAACAATGTCTTGGCGAGTTTCAAACCTTTAGAAATCCACAAAACCCATCTTCCAGCTGAAATTTCAGACCAACAGCTGAAAATCAGAAACTGGCACGCACTAATCGGTCCCCAGACCGATCAGAATCCCCCTGGATCGGTCCCTAGACCGATCCACGCTTCACTGATCGTACTGGATCGTCACCAGACCGATCAGAACTTCCCTGGATCGGTCCGGTGACCGATCCACACTCTGAAATCAGAGATTTCTGATTTCCCTTCCCGGAAATTCAGAAACTCCTAATAAATTCCAGAAAATTCCAAAAATCGTAAAATTTTGAGGATACACTCCTCATACCATATACTATCACGGAAAAATAATTTTCTATGAAAATAGTTTCCATTTTTCAATCTTGATACAAAGTTCAAAAACTTTGAAATAGTTCAAGTTTAACTCAACTTTGTATCACAATGTTCAATGATGAATGCTATCACTAGGAAAGCTTCATCAAGGTTTTTCAAATCAATTTTAAAATGCTTTTAAAACCATTTGAATTTAGGACCATAATCTTAGGGCTAGATGTACATGACTTGTACACAAGCTTTCCCTATGATCCTCCTTTTCTTGAATTAGGCTCATCTAGGTACAAGAACTATGCACCTTGATCCTAACTCATGATCCTAATATCTCACACACATCTAAGGTGTATCAAACCACATTCAAGTCAATTTGATGTGAGATATGGGTTAAGGTCAACTTAGGCTAAGTTCTCATGTATTTTCTAAACATCAATTTGATCTCAATATCAAATTATATGTTTGTCCTTAAATCAATTTCATTGATTATAATGCAAGAGATGATGACATGGCATATAATGATATCATAAGTAAAAACATGTGCCAATGTCATGATGTCATGGCATAAAGTTTGAAACTAAACTAACACATGACATATAATAACCTAAGCATTATCATGGCATTTCAAATGATCATTAATTAAATATGATGTCATGACATGGCATATGGCAAACAACCATGGTAAGTTAACACAAATAAAATACCTAGATTACCTATCTAAGTATCCTTAATCACTTAGCTAACTTAAATTCTAATCCTAGATTGCCCAAAGTGCTCCAAGAAAATGTCAAAACCCAAATTGACATTTCTTGATCTCTTGTTTGATTTATACCATTTAAAATTCTACAAGAGTAGCACTTCTAAGTTAAGGCCCGGATTGCCTTGATTACCTAAGAGAATATCAAAATCCCAATTTGATATTTCTCTAGGTTTTTCCAAATTGTGTCAATTTAAAGTAAGATTAATATATTCTCACTTTGGTACAACTTACTCTTCCAAGGAGTGAATGACAAAGATTATTCCATTTCATTTTCAAAGGTTCCCAAAAACCTTGAAAATGCTCCTTGAGTGTCAATTTCCTCAAAGTTGGGTTAACTACCCTTCTTATTGGAGTTGACACTCTCTAACCCATCTATGGGGTAGAGAAAATGCTCCTAGGAACCCAATACCTATTAGAGCTCATTGGGTTCACTAAATATTCACTAGGATGACTTCCCTAGCAACCCTCCTAATGACCCTCTTAGGCTTTAAAGCCTTGGTCATTTGGGTCTCATCAAGGTCAACTATAGGGGTGACTTCCCTTGTGACCTTGGTGGTGGTCTTCCTAGTCCTAGATTTTGTTCCATAATCGAATGGAACATTATGGTAAGTGGGCTTGACCAATTGGGACTTAGGTTTGTGACCCAAACCTTTCTTGTCCTTGGGCTTTGAAATTTGACCCTTAAACCCTAGAGATGACTTCTCCAAGTTCTTAAGAGCCTTTTCCAAAGTATCAAGTCTTGACCTCAAGACTTGATTCTCCTTCTCTAATACCTCAATTTTTGATTTGTCATTTTTCTTTGAGGCATTCCTAGGCATGTGTCTAGTTGATTTGGGATTCCTACCTAGGTTCTCCTTAACCTTAGATGAGGTAATTCTAGGGTTGGCATTCCTAGTAGTATCCCTATCTAGGTTGACATGTTTAGCACCTAAGCACATGTGTTGATTTCTAGTGTTAACATGCTTATCATTATTTGCAATAGCAATAAAACTACTAGCATGTTTCTTATTTGAATTGCAATAGTATGCCTTAAAAGGTACCTTAGGGTTTGCCTTAGCTCCCCCTATCGATGTGCATCCCTTGTCCTTGTGAGGTTGCCTCCCCCTTGGACAATGGCTCCTATAGTGTCCCCTTCGCTTGCATTGGAAGCACACTACGTGCTCCTTGCCTTTGCGTATCGGGACTCCGGCTTTCTTGACCTTTGGTGCCGGTGGAGTCTTTCTTACCCTCTTTGGACACTTACTCTTGTAGTGCCCAAATTTCCTACACTCAAAACACATTATATGCAATTTACTTGAAATTAACATGTTTGAGTTACCTAGGTTTGAAGATGGATGAATGCTCTTTTCTTCATCCCTTCCGGAGGTAGATGCTTCTTCTTCTTGCTCCAATCTTGAAGAAGTGCTCTCATCCTCTTCTTCCTTAGATGTTGAGTAACCCTCAACTTCTAATTCCTCTCCTCCATGGTGTGAGCTACTTAGCTCACTTGACTCCTCTTCATGGCTTGAAGTGGAGCTCTCCTCATGGAACTTGGCCAAGTTGTTCCACAACCCCTTGGCGTTGTTGTAACCACCTATCTCACACAAGATGTCATTAGGTAATGAAAACTCAAGAATTTTCGTTACCTCATCGTTGATCTCGGATTGGTGGATTTGTTCCTCCGTCCACTTCTTCTTTTCTAAAGGTCCTCCTTCTTTATCCATCAGAGGATTGAACCCTAATTGTACACAACTCCAATGCACTAAGTTAGTCATAAGAAAATACTTCATTCTTACCTTCCAAAACGCGAAATCGTCGCGGTCGTAGAAAGGCGGAATTGTGACATCTTCTCCGAACCGATCCATTCTCTAGCGCTTGTGCTCCCACGGGTGTGAATCCGATGAAGAGCGACCTCGCTCTGATACCACTTGTTGGGATCCTTCGTATGGCTAGAGAGGGGGGGTGTGAATAGCCGACTCCAAATCGTCGCGTTTCTTTCTACAAACTAGGGTTAGCGCAGCGGAAACTAAATGCAGAAAGAAAACAGGAGAAGAAATCAAACCTCAACGCAAGGATGTAACGAGGTTCGGAGATGATACTCCTACTCCTCGGCGTGTCCGTAAGGTGGACGAGCCCTATCAATCCGTCGGTGGATGAGTCCCCGGAGAACCGGCTAATATCAACTCCTTGTGGGTGGAGAAACCTCGCCACAATCACTTGCAACAGCAAGCTAAGAGTACAAGAGAATAGCAAGAACAAAATGAATGTAAAACAAACAAGCTTGCCTTCTCGTCGACTGGGGTCCCGGATGAAGTAGCAACTCCACGGACAAATGCAACAGCAAGCCAGTCGAGAAAACTGTCGGGGAAGCTCACGCGAAGCTTCAGCAGCGGTTGAGCTCAGCAAAGCTCGGAGCACCAGAAGAAGCAGAAGCTTCAGGCAGGAGAGAACTTCCAGAAGGAAGAAGAAGACTCAGGAGAAGATGCCCTCAATCCTTTATACCTGCGAAGAAGAAACAGCGAAGAAACTAGCCGTTGCGTCGCAACGGCTAGAACCCCGATCAGTCTGCAGACCGATCAGCCTAGGCGCATGAGGCTTCTGTTTGTCACCTGATCGGTCCCCAGACCGATCAGGTGTCGCGATCGAAGCCCTGATCGGTCTGTGGACCGATCAGGGAACCTCCTGATCGGTCCATAGACCGATCAGCCTCTAGGCCTGAATCAGTCGATCGGTCCGCCGACCGATCGTTATGGGTGGATCGGCCAGACCGATCCACGTTTCTCTCTCAAGGTTGCGTTGCCCTCGATCGGTCTCCGCATCGATCGATTGCAACCGCGAGCCATCGATTGATTCCGACGGTCACCGCACCGATCGTGGCAAACGCAGATCACCGGATCGGCCACTGCATCGATCCAACTCCCTGCTTAGAGTGCCCTCTAACCTAGTTCGGAGAACGAGCTACCGAGCCCTCTCCGACTCCATATGCCAAGCTTCACTCACTTGGACTTCTCAACACCGGATGTCCGATCACCCTTGATCCATCTGGATTTTCCTTGCCCGCTTCACTCACCAGGACTTTCCACCTGGCTTCACTCACCAGGATTTCACACTGCCTAACATCCCAGTTAGGACTTTCTCATCCACCTAGCTTCACTCACTAGGATTTTCACCTGGCTTCACTCACCAGGATTTTCCCGAATGCCTGGCTTCACTCACCAGGACTTTCACCTTCACCTAGCTTCACTCACTAGGATTTTCACCGATTCCAAACTCCCCGTTTGGACTTTCACCGTGAATTTTCGCGTGCCAAGCTCCCTGCTTGGACTTTTCCGTGCCAAGTCTCCATACTTGGACTTTTCCAGTGCCAAGTCTCCATACTTGGACTTTTCGCGTGCCAAGCTCCCTGCTTGGACTTTTCCGTGCCAAGTCTCCATACTTGGACTTTTCCCGAATCAGGTCAACCTTGACCTACGGTTGCACCAATAATCTCCCAAACATCTATTCTTGTCCCACATCAAGAATAGAACTCTCTCACGAGTGTCAAACATCAACATGCAACACAACTAGGTCAACCTTGACCTAAGGTTGCACCGACAATCTTCCCAAGTCAAACATCAAAATACAACTCGAGTCACGTCAACTCGAGTCGGGTCAACCAGGTCAACCTTGACCTAAGGTTGCACCAACATAAGTGTGCAGGAGCTTAGGAGCACAGGAAGTCGAGCGAAAGACGCAGCTAACAAGAAGGATGACACGCGGTGCGTCCGAGGAACGAGGTGTTGTGGAAGAGTACACCAGCGAACGAGAAGAAAGCGTGCGGTGGTTCCGAGAGACGAGAAGCCGGAGCGGAAGACTACTCGAGGAGCAAGAGACGTAGCTAGCAAGAAGGTCGGCACAGGGTGCGACCGAGGGACGAAGACTGCGGATGAGTACGCTGGCGGACGAGAAGGAAGCACGCGGCGATTCCGAGGGATGAGAAGCCGGAGCCGAAGCTTGCTCGAGAAGACTGGAAGTTGGATTCGGGTGAGCCCTATTCCAGATGGCAGAGATCACCCAAGCGAGCGGAAGACTCAGTCTGAAGCAAACGGAGTCGGAGCAGAAGACCCGAGCTGGAAAAAGTCAATGGGGTTGACTTTCCCATCTGGGGCGCCCGAAACTATCCGGGGTGCCCGGAGTTGACTTTTTGATCGGATCGAGCTTTGATTCGATCTGAACGTTGGGGGATAAAGTTTATCCCCCCAAGATGCCTGGAACCCTTCAGGGCGCCCCAACCAAGGCTATAAATATAGTCTTGGTCCAGAAGCTTTTGAACAACCAAAACAACTCAGAAATTGTAATTCCAACACTTGTACGCTCACTTTCTAGATTAGCTTCTCTTTTCTGCGCTTCAGCGTTGTACGAGGTTTCTCTGCCTGAAGGAGTATTTAGTGCTAAATTTTTCTTGGATTAACAACCTCCCCGGTTGTAACCAAGTAAATCCCGGTGTGCCTCATCTTTTCTATTTTTCTCTTTAAGTTATAATTTATGCAAGTGTTCTGATAAAAGATCGAGAAGGGTTTCCTTTTTATTTTGTAAGCTATTCAACTTCCCTTTTAGTCAGCCGCCAACAGTCCAACAGAAAGTCGCAAGGAATACATGGAAGGGCTTTTATTCTTCAAAGGCAAAATCTATCTTCCTGTTGTATCTCCTCTCACTTCTATAATAATAACCATGATACATGATGAGTTTTACGAAGGATATTAGAAGACATTATATCAAATTACACAAGAATTCTATTGGCCTGGGATGAAATAGCATGTTCACACGTTTGTGCGTGAATGTCCAATCTGCCAACATAATAAAGTGGAGCATTTGAAGCCCGTGTGATTACTACAACCCTTGTCCATTCCTCACCAAGTGTGGTCGGACATTTCCATGGATTTTGTTGACGAGTTGCCTCTATCTCAGGGTAAAACTGTATTGTTTGTTGTTATGGATCGCTTCTTTAAGTATGCATATTTCATCCCTTATCACACCCATACACAGTTGTGAAGGTGGCTCGAGTTTTCTTTGATAACATTTTAAGGTTCACGGTCTTCCATAAACCATCATCAGCGACAGTGATGCAGCCTTCACTAGTTCTTTCTAGGAGTTATTTCGCCTTAGTGGGACACAACTTTGTTTCTTGTCCGCTTACCATCCGCAATCGGATGGCCAGACCCAAGCCGTGAACAAGGTAATTGAGATGTATTTGCGTTGCTTTACGGGAGAATTTTCAAAGAAGTGGATATATTGGATCTCTTGGTGAGAATTTTGTTACAATACTGGTTATCACACATAGCTTAAGGCCACCCCCATTCAAGGTTGTGTATGGACGATTGCCTTCACGCCTATTATTATATTTGGCTGGTACTTCTCATATTGAATCAGTAGATCAGGAGTTAAAATCTCAGGAACAACTTCTGAAGAATCCACGAGAAAACTTTCTTACTGCCCAAAATCGCATGAAACTTCAATATGATTCATCCCATCAGGAGGTACGGTTTGAGATAGGAGATATGATGTTGTTAAAGCTTTAGCCTTATCGCCAATTAAGTTTGATGTCCAAGAACAATTCAAAACTGTCTCCCTGCTTTTATGGGCCTTTTAAAATCATTGGCCATATGAGTCATATCGCTTACAAACTCCAATTGTCAGACCACGCCAAGCTCCACCTAATTTGTGTCCTGTTTAGATAAATATCATGGTAGCATCCCTAGCTTCCCCACTCTTCCACCCATACATCAGGAAGAATTACATTCCTTCTCTTCTAGCAAATCTCGGCTATCGCTTACATCGTGGACGCTCTCAAATTCTTGTTCATTGGAGGGCTTATCCCCTGCCAAGGCTTCATGGGAAGGTGTAGTGGCTATCATGGAACATTATCCATTATTTGTGTTTGCGGACAAACTTGTTTCTCAAGGAGGGAGTAATGTTATGGACCGAGCTCATACAACAAAAGAGAATCTGGAGCCCATCAAATACAAGAGATACATGCATTGTAGATTTAGAAAGAAGGGTGTAGATTAAGAGAATTGATTCAGCTATAGTAATTTATAGTAATTGATTTTATTTGAGTCAAGTATCTTTTATTTTAAGTAGAATTAAGTCTAATATCTTTTTATTTTAGTAAGAATAAACCATTCTTATTCGGGAGTTGTTTTTTTTCCTTCATTGAGAAGGAATGTACTAGTTGTATTTAAATGGTTGAAATAATACAATAAAGATTATCATTGAGTTTTAAAAAAGAAATCAAATTCATAGATCAAGAGGTCCTCTAATTTTCTTGAACCTCAAATCTCCGTACCAGCATAGGCCATCAAGGTCGTAAAACAAGAAGAAGATTGATCCTGTCGATTAGCCAGTAAATCGTCTCATTACGCAATCCATTGTCAAGGGTTTCAACATAAATGCTACCTAATCAATATATAAACAGATATAATTATGCACTAAGATCAAAGAAGAAGACAAGTAGAAACTACCCACCTCATTATAGCATATTGTAGTCATCTTCAAATCATAGAGCAAGCATCGTGCTCAAATCCTTTAAGTACATGATACAAAATAAAACTAATTACCAATATAATCCTAATAATCATGAATGGTAAAATCATTTATTTCCCCATTTAGCATTCGTCTAGATTTTCTCATTGCTATTAATGATTCTGTAATTTAATTAGTCATCACTAATCTAATTAGAATTCCATTAACTACCAAGTTAATTAAACTAGCTTAGCTAACACTTAATTGATATCAAGTCAATTATCCATTTCATTAATTTCTCTTTAATAAATTATTAAATTGATTACCAATCTAGTTACCTAAAATTAAAGTAGTTATCATATAAATTAATCAGCTAGTTAATCAAACGTATCAAGTAACTATTAATTACCTCAATGTTCATGAATTAAATCTTAAGTTAATTAATCCTGATTACTCATTAATAATCTACGTTCAAATCAAATGCAAACTAATTTAATCACAGCTTACCTATCCTGCGGCCTTTCCCTTCTAGAAGTGATTCACAGCGATGAAGGCAAATGCAAACTAATTTAATCACAGCTTACCTATCCTACGGCCTTTCCCTTCTAGAAGTGATTCACAACGATGAAGGCAGTGGCGGTGGTTGTCGCCGGCAAGAACTGCCCACGGTAGGGACTCACGAACTGAGGTTTGGAAGTCGTTTTTGATCGGTAAGTCAAGATCGATGCAAAATTATTGTACAGTCGTCCGAGAGTGGCTGTAGGATGGACAAGGCGAGATCGGGTGCGCGCTGTTGGAGAAAGGTTGCGTCGTCGTGTCGGCGCATCTGAAAATGGCATAGCGGTGCCGGCGGGCTAGCTGGGTGGAAGGTCAAGGACACCGACAATGAGAACGTGTGTGCCAGAGGAGGGAGGAAGGCCGGCGGTCAGCGCGCAGGGAGCGATGCTACCGTCGCGCGTTTGGTCGGCCCAATCAATTAGGCAGAAAAGAACCAAACATACCCGAACCCAATAACCAAATCCATCGTCAAATGACGATAAACGAGCTGATTTGGTCGGCCCAATAAATTAAGCCGGATTGCTTTGATTCAGGACATTCAATTAGTTGATGGAATTTGATCAGAATAATACAAATAAATAAATAAAATTATTTATATTTTTTATTAAATCGATACTTCAAAAAAAATCATTCGAATTTTAAATATGATTTATTTACCACTAAATAAAACGATTATCATAAATAAAGTCATTTAGTTATCACTTCATTGTCATGTTAAGTCATTTATTATCCTAAAAGTTAAAACGAGGAAGTGGTGTTTTGAAAAATTAGAAAAATCATAGTCGTAAAATTGAGTTTTCCCCTCTAAATTAACAGGAAGCGTGCTAATTGTTCATGGTCGAGCCTCAAAACCAAAACGAATCCAACCCGTCGGAGCATTTTGAACAAAGAACCCTCGGCTGCTTTCTCCGGCTGCCAGAGATCGAAGCGCGGGAAAGGCGATTGAAGAATTAAGTGGCAATAGCATGATCCCGTCCTAACGGATGCCGTTGTTTTCAGTTGGCTCAATAGCCACCGCTTGATGCCTAGATGGCGAGTGCTTCAATCTCTTCCTCAATCCGCGGTTCACGTACGTTCCTTCTCAAAATTTCAGTGTATTACTCGGCATTTGCACGGCAAATGTTATGGTCGCTAGACTTTGTTGAAGTGGCCTGAGCCTCTCTGTGCAGCCCTCCACATCGTCTCTTCTCGACCCTCGGATATATGCCTTGAAATCAATCTGAGTTATGGTGTCAAAGACTTAAGGCATCCGCTACGCCTTTAACACTAGATCGCGTTAATACTTTTATTATTTTTTTTTAAATCTGTATGTATTAACGCATTCAAAGAATTAAATGCGTTAATGCTACAGTAATAGTAAAAATCTGTCACGTTGGCATTAACGTTTCACATTAACACCCATTACAGAAGTCCCTAGGGCAAAATTGATATCTTCGTATTCGTTGCGGTTAACATGCATGCTCATTTTCTTTTCATTTTAAGATTTTTTTAACTAATGTTCTTTTAAATCCGGGTTTTGCTTTGGTTTTTCCTAACATGTTAATATTGTTAATTATATTTTGCATCTATTAAGCAAATGGAAATTTGTTTCTAGGCAGAATTATTTTCGTCTAATTCTCAACAAACACGCACAGGTTTAGAGAGAGAGAAGTTGGTTAAAACGGGACAATTGGGAAATTTACTTCAATTGTGAAACGGTGACTTGGATAAGCAATGAGTATTTGTGAAAATGGATATTTAAGTGTGGCTAGGACAATGAGTTCTTTTCAAGAATCATTGTAGTTTAACATACTCGGGAACTTGGGATTCTATGGATGAGCATAACTGCAGATTAGATTAAGAGTAAAACCTCCATTTTTTCAATTGATTATGTAAAAGATGAAATTTATCATTAGAAAAGAATAAATTAAAAAATAAAAATTAGCCATCACATTAAAATTTAAGATTTATCTTTTACTTCTATTAGAGTTGTGCTATCCTCCTGAAAAAAATTCCTATCTTTCAATCATTTGTGCTATACTACTGAAAAAAAATCTTTATATATCTTTTAATTATAAGATGATAGATTATAAATTAACTTTTAATTTATTTACATAATCTAGAAATGAATTATAAAAAAATCTGGAGTAAATGTAATCATTTTTGCTATAATAATACTATTCTTATGTGCTAAACAATTTCTCCCACGGATTAAAAGTTTGGACTCAAATGCACACTAAAACACACAACACAAGTAAGGATGGAAAATTATTAAAAAATTAATATACCTTATTCAAATATATTAAATCATATATATTTAACAAATATCAAAAATTTTAATACGATATTATACTTTATTAAATTTTTCGGTATGAAATATACTTTATTAAAATTTTCAGTATGATTTAGTATTTCAGGACCATATATATTGTATAACATTAAAATTTTAATAGAAACAATATAAAATTTATCTTATACTAAAAATTTAATATATTAAAATTTTAGTATATATATATAAAAATTTAATATGATATTATACTTTATTAAATTTTTCGGTATGAAATATACTTTATTAAAATTTTCAGTATGATTTAGTATTTCAAGACCATATATATTGTATAATATTAAAATTTTAATAGAAACAATATAAAATTTATCTTATACTAAAAATTTAATATATTAAAATTTTAGTATATATATATATATATATATATATATATAAATAAAGTGAAGATTTTTAATATTTGTATTTTTAAGACCTCCTAATTCTGCCCAGGGTTGTTTTGTGACACAAAGATGTGCATTTTATTTTATTTTTTTTATATTATAAATCTATGTCGGTGCATATTTAATAGAATATTGTTCCGAATGTGAAACACTTTATTAGAATAAAAAAATCACAGTTGTAACAAAAAACATACTTGGTTCGCAAACTTGCTCAAACCAGAGTTCAGTATTCAGTTAAACAAAGGGAATTGAATTAATGAAATTATTTGAAATTAAATAAATATTTTTTTTAAATTATCCAAATCCATCTAATTTTTAATAAAAATAAAACTTAGATTAAATTAACTGATAAAATATCGATTAAAATAATTTTTTCCTCTTGATCGCCTTATTCGGGTTTGAAATGGTTTCAACGGCAACAGTAGATGGACATGAAGCTACTAACGCAAGGCGAGTCACGTGGGGTTGCGGCACTCATCAGGGTGAACTAAAGGCTTGAGTAGGATTTCGCAACCCAAGTTGCCCCTGGCTAGCTTCTCAACTATACTATTTGAATGAGGGAAATCAGAAATAATGAGGAATCAGGAATATGGAGAAATAACTTCTATATAACCATAGTCTAACTTTCTTTCTCTGACGCTCACCGATCTCACTAACGTTCCTTCTCTCCACCCCCCACGATGACTTGTCGTCCGTTCAGCTCCAAATCCCTTAGGTCCAATCTCCCCCGCCACCTCCACCATCCATAGAGCTATAGATTGTGTCGCCACCTCCTTCAACGGAGCTTGAGCCGCTCCCTAGCCAGTTTTCAATGCCGCAGTTTCTCCCTCAATCTGATAATGGCCATGATTATTGCTTGATTCCATCGGAAGTGGATGGGGTTGCAGAGAAAACCGGTAGCACGATGGAAAAAACTAGAAGTTAAAGTAAATGAAGCGGTAGAGAAATCTGCAAAATCGACAATGAAATCGACCAAATCAATCACAACTGTGGCAAAATCAGCTAAAGATGTAGCTAAATCGGTTGTTGTAGAGTCCACCCTAAGTCCAATGGAGATCTTGGAACATATTGCTGCTGAACCTTATGATGATGAGTGTGTCGCCTCGAGTCCGCCTCCACTCGCAGCCAAAAAGCAGCTACAAATTCATATCAACTACTGAACATGAACACTACGTCGCCGATTACATTTTTTAGTTTGATCCTAGGTACGGTTTATTTTGCCGATTATATTTTTTAGTGTGATCCCTATATAGGTAGGGTTTATTTTGCCGATTACATTTCTTAATTTGATCCTAGGTACAATTTATTTTGCTGATTATATTTCTTAGTTTGATCCTAGGTATAATTTGTTTTATCAATTACATTTCTTAATTTGATCCTTACATATGTAAAATTTATTTTGCCGATTACATTTTTAGTTTAATCTTAGGTACAGTTTATTTCTCCGATTAAATTTCTTAGCTTGATTTTAGGTGTAGTTTATTTTGTCGATTATATTTTTTAATTAGTTTGATCCCTATGTAAGTAGAGTTTATTTTGCCGATTATATTTCTTAGTTTGATCCCTATGTACGTAGGATTTATTTTGCCGATTACATTTCTTAATTTGATCCTAGATATAGTTTATTTTGTCGATTAAATTTCTTAATTTTATCCTAGTTACAGTTTTTGTCAATTACATTTCTTAGTTTGATCCTAAGTAGAGTTTATTTTGCCGATTATATTTCTTAGTTTCATCCCTACGTATATACCATTTTTTTACCACTTATATTTCTTAGTACGAGTTATTTTGCCAATTACATTTCTAAGTTTGATCCTTGCTACAGTTTATATTTTACAGATTATATTTCAAAATTTAATCCTTCAATTTATTTTGCCAATTTTTTAGTTTGATGTACAGTTTGTTTTTCAATTTCTTTTGCCAATTTTTTAGTTTGATGTACAGTTTGTTTTTTTCTAAGTAGCCGAATACATGTCAGATCAGGCTAAGTAGCAGAATACATTTTTTTTCTTTTTTGTTTTAAACAAGTCTTTTCAAAACTTGAACCAGTTTCACTAATCTAAGCGCAAGAAAAACCTGCATTGCTATACCCACCACCTTGTCCAGAAGATGACCCATAACTGCCAACTCCATATCCACCATAATCATCGCCTCCACCCCTACTAAATTTAGAATCCTTGCACAAGTCCCGACCACCAAATCGAGGTCCACCATCAATTTCTACCACCAACGCTGCCACCACCAATGAGCTACTGCATATTGTGTAAGCCATTGTGGCACCTCTTGGTTAGCTTCCTTGACTTAGCCAGGGATATACTGCTCTCATTGAAAAATGCAGTAGCCAATCCAGTCTTTCCTGCTCTCCCAGTTCTTCCGGTGCACATAGTCGTCAAATCATTAGGTAGGTCAAAGTTGATAACATGTGCGACATGGGGAATATCCAACCCTCGAGCAGAAACATCTGTTGCGACTAAGATAGAAGTCACACCACACTTTCTGCATTGGAAAAACAGATCAAGCTTGCAACAACTAAAACACACACACGACTTAAAAACCATAAACAAATGTCTTGAACCTATTGAAAATACTAGACCTTGTAATTATTGTAATCAACACTATCGCATCTCAGGATCATTGTAACACTGATTCTGAAGAACAAGTTATGATCAAATCTACCTAGTTCACATCTTCATTGGTTGCGGTATTAAACAACTAAACACGGTCATCAGCTGCCATAGTTAGAACAATTGCTATTCCAATTTATAATATAGTATTGCAAAGCATGTGAGGCTTCTAGTTAAAAAAATTAGGCAAAGTAGAACAATAGCTAAAATATCAATTATACATGACATGAATATCGTAAAAGCAGCATGCATATCTGTTGAAATCACATGTAGCTTTACATTATGCTTTTATATTGCAAGAATTCAGAAACATAAAAGGGAGTTTTAGTATGCCATTTATCAAAAGAATAAGAAAATAAAAAAAACAACTACATAAAGTGATTTTACAAATAAAATGAAACAAAACATCAAATAATACACTGTTTGGCATGTATGACCAACCTGTATCTCCTTTGGAAATGTAGCACTAAACAGCATTGTCTGCCGCTGACCTGGTGGAGGCATATCCATTTGCTCCACAATTCTCCTAATTTGTAGCTCAAAACCCATATCGAGCATTCTATCTGCTTCATCCAATGTTAAATATCTAATATTTTGTAATGACACTCTCAAGCAAATCCACTAAACGACCTGGAGTTGCCACAAGGATGTCAACTCTTCTCTCCAAGTCCCGCAACTGGCAAAAGAATATTCTGTGAACCAGTATTCCATTAAAGACAAACAAATTCCAGCATAAAACATGATGTACCATTGCTAATCTAGTTCACAAATGTTGTTCAAAAGAGGCATAAAAGCATAGAGGATTGAAAGGATAAATGAACAAATAGAAAATACGCATCTGATAATCCTGTGATACTCAAGCAAGTATAGCAACCTTCAACAGAAGGGAAAGGTAATGAATGGCAGTGACCAAGATAATGAATGAGCATTCTCAATTCTGAGTAAATAGAAACAACAGTGAGCATTTGGCTCATTGTTAAGCAGGCAATGATGTATACTCAACAATAAGCCAAAAACTATACAACATGGTCTGGGTAATGAAAATAACCGTCTGCATGGCATGCTGCAACTTGCAGAGATAAGCCAGTGAATGCATAAAATTGATCAAAATATTTTTGAGGTCCAGAAATGAAACTGTAATATAAAAGGCATCTTGATGCTAGTAAGATAACATATAATACAGACATTTTGTACTCTACAAGGATGCCAAAATAGCATTCAGTGAATAAAGGATGCAGTATTTCCTTTTCAACACAAAAGTAGTCCTCAAGAAAATTACATGTATACACCTAGGGAAAAAACGGTAGTGATACATGGAATCCATGTCACATACAATATAATAACAGTTTTACAGCTAAGCTAGAACAAGGACAACGTACAGAACACCAAAGAAACATTTAGTGAATAAAATATGCAGTATTTCCTTTTCAACGAAATGGTAGTTCTCTGGAAAATTACAGGGACACGCCTAGGGAAAAAAGAAGTGATACATCGAATTCGCATTACTTGCAATATAACAACAATTACAGCTAAGCTAGAGGAAGGACAAGATGATATAGTAAGGTATATACTAAATTTGTTGTTGGAGCAAAAGGGGAGATGGATGAGGCGGGAGCACTTGAATAGAGCAATTACAAGGTTGAGCTTTTTCTTTGTTTAAAAGTCATTCTGCAAATGGAGGGGAGAAAGCTTGGTGAGACTGTTTCCTTTGTGGTCTCAACCATAATGAGAGCATTAGTGTGAGACCACCTTCAGAATTGACATTTGCAAGTCATCAGAGCTGATCTTGTATGAGAGAAAATGATCTCAACTTCTTTGGATTACGTTGAGAAAGGAGATATGATCCCCTTCTCTTGGTTTATGTTGGAACAAAGATCTAATCAAATAAGAAGAACAGCTGCTTGCATCTCAATGGTGAAGAAATAAATGTTTTACATAGAACATTGGATTATCAATGCAATGACGGAATGGGGATGAGCAAATCAATGCTAGGATAAGGATGTAGTGGTTGCAATGAGAGAGAAACATAATAAAAGATTAAAAAAATAATTATGAAAAGAAAGAAAAAAAAATCGTGGGGATGAAAGAAAATTAGAGATTTACAATGGTGAAGAACAAAAAGGTCACAGTTTCACATCAAACTCAGGCCTCACTTAATGTGATTGATGATGAAAATCTCAGCCCATGGGAGATCCCACACAGACACTAGTTGAAAGTGAAAATATTGTAGTATTATTCCTATTCCAAGATGACTATAGCAATTGAGGTAGGACTCTGGAGTAATCCTAACAGCTTTAGAAAGCCTGTGGAACTAAATCTATAATCTCAATTATAACTCATATAAAAGTATAACACTTATCAACTGCAAAATCTGATTCAAAAATGGCAATGACAACACACCAAAAATAGAGCTTTAACTACTTCTAAAAAAAGTATGGATAAAATTCAGAAGAATCATACAATTTCATACCTTACAATAAAATCTATATACCAACAACACCACTTGATCAAAGGCACAAAGTTCATACAATAGGACCTATTATACCTAAACAATTATAAAATTGAAAGGATCTGACTGTACTAACTAGCTAGATTTTCACAGTAGGTATAAAATCACAGTCACATATTTGTGCCGTTCGAATAACAAGGTACTTTTCCTTCAAATAAATCAATTGCACAGATTGTCGATGAGCTGTGTATATCATCAATTGTCTCATTACCTCAACGTTATCAAGTTTTGGCTAATAGAATTTTGCACTTCAAAGACATAATGAGGTCAGGGAAACAGAATGAGAACTTGTTGATTAATCGAAGGACCACCATAGGCAACAACAACCTTTACACCAGTTTGATAAGAGAACTTTCTGGCTTCCTCATGTATCTAGGGCAAATAATCATCAATTGCCAGAAAAAGTTGAAGTCAAGGATTAAGGAGGAAATCAGGAAAGAAACAACTGCCGACAAAACATGATTTAGGTTCTCAAGTGAGCATACTTGGACAGAGAGCTCTCGAGTAGGTGACAAAATCAAAGCCATGGGATAGACTCTCCTAGAGCCTCTTTGCCGTTGTGATGGTGGTCCTCTCATGATCCCACGGATTATTTGAAAGCAGAAGGCAGCTGTCTTTCCAGACCCACAGGCCATCAGGTCCCTACCAGCAACGGATATCGGGATGGCGTAGCGCTGGACTGGGGTTGGCTTCACCAGAACGACCTATATCACGGGAAGGAGCGGACCAGCGGCTTCCAGTAGATGCTTGTGGAGGAAAAGCAGAAGGCAATCTAGCTGCAGAAGGGCCGTTCGCAACCACAGGGGCCTCTGAAGCTTGTGGCCGGTTATGAAGATGAGAGGGAAAGTAGGAGTTAGTTCGACGAGGGACAGTAAGTGCTGCCGCAGACCAGAGGATCTGCTCTCTCTAAACAGAGGCTAATTAGCGGATTGAGGGGTGTGTTCACGTGTAAACCTGTAACAGATGGTACAATTGCAGACGTTACTTACTCATCCCTCCTCAAGGAAATATTACTTCAGTGGCATAAACATAGGATTAACTTAGTTAATTTAGTATTAATTTATATAAATTTTTTTATTTTAAAATAAATTTAAATAATTCGCTGTTAATAGGAATAATTAATTTTTAATTTAATTTGATTTTAATAAATAAATTTGATTCGATTAGATAATATTAAATGGATTTTTGATTAATTCAACTAATTTAGGTACCAAATTAAACGAATGTTTAAAATTCCTTATTTGCCAGCTGATTGGTTTACGTCCTATAAATTTAAGACTTAATTTTAAAAAAAAAATTATAAAAATATGTTTCAAATATTCATTTTGTCTCATTAAATGAGGCTATGCTAATTTAGAATTGTATTGTTTCAAAATTAGTGTTTTGTTTTTCATTCCATGTAAATTTTGATTTGGTATTAAAATGATATGTTATGACCAAATCACGGGCTATCTTTTACAGCGTCACCGGCTATTTTTGTACTTTGATATAGAATAATAATTTTACATTTTAAAAAAAATGTCGAGATGAATGAGAAAGGAAAAAAGAATCATCGTCTATCGAAAATTATCTTGGAAAAAAATAAATATGAAAGATAAGGTAAGAAAGAAATTTGTTTCTCGCCTGAGTGGGATAGATCGGCGAGGCTATGGCCTTCTGTGAACTTACAGACTCTTCGCGGCCAACAAGCATGAGATCACAGCATCATCTTAAATTTGTAACGGTAGATTTAAATGCATGAAATAAATTTTGAAAAACTATAAACGCTTGCGAAGATCGAACTGCCCTTGTTCACAAGCTAAATCTCTCACGTTCTCTTCGGTGATATCAAATAATCAACTGCCAACCCTTTCAACTTGAACGAACTCCTCTTTTAAAGAAAAAAAGTATCCCACTACTAACATTTTCTATTCGTCCAAGTTAAACCACAAAGATCATGTAAAAATCAAGTTATAAAAATCATATCAAAACATTTAATCCATATTTAAGAAAAAATTATTTGTATGACAATAAGCATACTAAACGATTGATTCTTAGAAAATTATTGTACTTTACATGGTCACTCATCAAAACAAATTGAAAACATTAATATCTTACATTTATCCTAGATTAAATCATTTGTATAATATGAACATCCTTAATCTCTCATAAAGAATATTATATCGACAACATTTCAATATCTATAATCAATATAATTATTCAATCATATTTTATGTACTCAACAAAAAAAATTATAACTAGTCAACCAATGAAATAATGTCGAATATGTAAATCTATTTTAGTCTTTCTTTTTAGCTAGAATATATTCATTCTAATCAGCCGCTTTCTTAGTTATGCTCCATAGATCGAATTATCCATAGTCAATAGGTTACATGTTAAATTAATAGACACTGATTAAAACTTTAAGTAGATAACTAAATAGTCAATAAGGGTAAAACTGAGATTAACTTATAATCTCAAAAGTCTCATATAGTAGAGAAGCATATATTCATTCTCCAATTTATAGGTACATCTTTATTCATAGCTTTATTAGCTATGTCATAAGTAATGGTTTACCTCTATTTATACTAAACAAGTATAGATAATTGTCCATGTGAGTAGATCAATCTTAACCTGTCAATATAATCACCGAGACTTTATCAAAAAATGTAACAACAACCTATACACTGAATAGATTATGACATTTTCATATATCTAATTGTCTTTATAATATGTTATATTTTACGAAGTCCCAAAAACTTCACATATCCTTGAAATGACTCTTTAGCCAAAGATTTAATAAAAGGATATGTAAGCATAACACATTTAGGATTGTACTCATAAATTATCTTTTTCTTGTCAACAATATCTCTTATAAAATTATATTTAATCTTTATATGGTTGTCTTTGCCGTGATATTTGAGATCCTTAGAAAAAATCATAGTAACTTGATTGTCACAGTACACTATAACAGGACTCTCATTGTCCTCAACAACTCTCAGATACTTCAAGAACCTTCTAAACCAGATAGCTTTTTGCACAGCGGCTGCTCAAGCCACATACTCAGCTTCCATTATCAGCAGGGCTACACAAGTCTGCTTCTTACTATTCTATGAGATGACGCCACCATTCAGTAAAATAACATAACCAAATGTGGATATTTTGTCATCAAGGTCTCCTGCCCAATCTACATCTATGTAGCCCTTCAGGCTCATCTTAGATTCTTAGGAATAGAGACAATAATGTGTTGTCCCTTTGATATATTTGAATATCCTTTTCACCATTTTTCAGTATTTCAATCTAGGCTTTGACTGGAAACGACTAACTAATCCAATAATATAGCTTATATCAGAACATATACACAACTAGTGTACATTAACCTACCAATAACATTAGCATATGATTTTTTATCATGTCAGTTATTGCCTCAAGAGTCTTAAGGTATATACTCTTGCTCAGAACAGTAACTCTCACTATAGGTGTTTGTTTAATGTTGTAATCTGACATATTAAAGTGTTATAGCATCTTAGTGACATAAGCCTCTTGAAACAAATCTAAAAATCTTTTTTATTGATCTTTAATGATCTTTACTCCTAAGATGTACTCAGCTTTTCTTATATCTATTATGTCAAATTTTGATGAAAACTATTATTTGACTTTTATAACAAACTTTATGTCATTTTAAGCTATTAACGTATCATATATCAACATATAATGATAAGATGATCAACTTTCCTTTTTTCTTTCTTAGGTAAATATAATGATCCTCATTGACTATTTTGAAATTATAAGATAAAATGATTTCATTAAATTTTATGTTCCAAAAAATGTCAGTCTCTCGATTGATAGACGGTCAAGAAGAAATACAAATTCATCCCAACTAGTCGGAAGGGATCACACGGGTGGCCACAGATCTCCATTCAGGACTGAGGCGGAATCTAATTGCATGCCTCTTGCACAATCAAGACATCTTCGCTTGGTCACCCAAGGAGGTGGCAGGCATATCCCTAACGATGATGGTGCATCGCCTCAACGTAGCCCCCAAAGCTTAGCCAATCAAGTAAAACAACGACATTTTGGCCCAAGCAGGACAAGATAATTCAAGAAGTTAATAAGTTACTAAAGCAGGGCACATTCGGGAGGTCCAATTCTCGACCTAGCTAGCCAACGTGATCTTGGCGTCCAAGTCGGGAAGCAAATAATGAATTTGTATTGACTTCCAAAACCTCAACAGAACATGCCCAAATGATTATTATTCATTATGTAGTGTCTTAAACCCCTTATTTAATTAAGAGATTTATTAGATTAATGGTAATTAATTAGTATTCATATTAAGAATTTAAAAATTATATTAATAAGATAATAAAATATTTTTTAAAAAAATTATATATTAACATCTAAGCCTAAGTGCATCTATATAACATATAAGCTAAATATTATATATAATTTCAATACTATTCCATCCGAATTATCTATATAATTATGGATACGGATAAAAACTCAGTATAAGTTCTATATAAAATTTAGAAATAAAATTATATGGTATATACGAAATTAAGTAAAGAATTTATGTATGCCTAATTAACGTGCAAGATATATATGTAATATTATCCCATATGAATTACATAGCCATGGATATATATATATGTAATATTATCCCATATTAACGTGCAAGATATATATATATATATAAGATTTAGTAGATAAAAATCTAGATCAAATCCTAAAGCCTCCATCTTATATAAAACTCTCACCTAGAACTCTACCTTGTCTTCTTGTTGCTGTCGGCCCTAAGGAGATTCCCTCACCCTTTCTGTATTCCACCGGTGCTAGAGTTTCAAAGGAAGACAAGGAGTAATAACTAAGCACTTAAGGTATGTTCTCAACCATGTTATTGTTTTATTTAGCTTCTATGTCTTGTGAATTTTGGGTACCTTAGATTGGGTTGATGTTTCATAGATGTTCTGGAATTATTTTTGACTCTGCTGCTTTTGGTTCTGTTGTGGTGTAATTTAGCCTCAATGGGTGAACAAATTTTATTTCAGTAACTTCTATTGAAATGTAGAAAATGTAGTTAGATTTCATTACCAATTTACAGAACTATTTTTAGATGAAAGATGAATTTCATATGATTTTTATACCACTGACTGATGAATCTAGAATTATGCTATGACCCTGCTGTTTTTAATTCTGTTATGGTGTAATTAGCCTCAATGAGCGAACAAATTTCACTATAGTGTCTTTTGTTGAAATGTAGTAAATTTAGTTAGTTTTCATTACCAATTTACAGATCCTTTTCGGATCAAAGATGAATTTCATATGATTTTTATACCACTGACTGACGAATATGGAATTATGTTGTGACCCTGCTACTTTTGGTTATGTTGTGGTGTAAATTAGCATCAATGGGTGAGTGAATTCCACTATGGTGTCTTCCGTTTAAATGTAGGAAATTTAGTTATATTTCATTACCAATTTACATAACCCTTTTTGGATCAAAGATGAATTTCATATGATTTTTATATCACTAACTGATAAATCTGGAATTATGCTGTGACTTTGCTGCTTTTGGTTATGTTGTGGTGAGTTTTAAATTCTGTTTTAGAGCTTTAGTCATCATGATCTTGCTCAACGAGTTGTTTCATATTTTACTAATTGTAAATCCTTAGGAACTAGAGAACTACATGTTCAAAATAAGTTATAGACCTTGCAAGTTTCGGACATGATAAATGTAGGTTTAAATTTTGTTTTAAGAGTTATGAATATAAATGTTGCATTACAATTTGGGTTATGCTTCTGTTGGGGATCTTGTGGCCGGCTAGAAGAGGGTTGGATAGACGGTGCCCCCAATCGATAGCATCCTACGTATGTTAGCTTGCACAGCGGAATAATACAAAACAAACAAGCTAAACACTAAAGCAAATACAAAGACTAAGAAAGAAAAGCAAACCAATACACGTCGATGTAACGTAGTTCGGAGATTAGGGCTCCTACTCCACGGCTATCCTTGAGGTGGACGATCCCTATTATTCGGTGAATTAGCCCTCGGCAAACTCCGGCTAACTCACGTAACTCCCTGTGAGTGGAGAAACCTCACCACAACTCTCACAAGAACTCTTGAGAAGCTAGGGCACTGGTAGACTACTAATAGGGGTTAACCACCTCTATTTCGTCAGCCTTAACCAAGCTCCAAATCCTTGGTTATATAGGCCATGGTTTAGAAAACCCCGCCTACCAGTCGACTGCCAAATCATCAGTCGACTGCCCTCTGTGGAGATTCGACCGTTACATCCCAACGGCACGATACCAGTCGACTGGTAAAAGTACCAATCGACTGCCCTATACTGGTCGAGCGAACAGAAGCATTTTGTTCGCTCCCAGTCGACTGCACCATTCGATTAATGAAACCACCAGTCGACTGATACTTGAGTACAATCTCTCAGTACTCTGACCCTCACCCTTACGACTCACTTGACTCTGCGTTGCAACTTTGACCTCTTGCCTTCAAGCCAACTTCCTTTGGCTCTCGTCCCTCGGATGCACCTAAGCCCGCGGCTCATCCCAATGTCATCCTTCGCGCATGCCTCGAAGTCGCTTCTCTCGGCCCTTGTCCTTGCTGCCTTGTCCACGGTCCCTCGAAAGCTCCATCCTTCACCGGACCCGAAGCCATCAACCTGAGTCATATGTGTATCCTGTAAACCTACACACTCATATACACATATCCGATATAAGGGTGAACCTAACTTAAACCCTTTATCCAAATATCAAAACGCATGATCTCACAGACCATTGGGATTGCTCCAACAATTTCTAGCTGTCTTCCCTTAGAAGATTCATGCTTAATTTGAATTATAAAACATGTAAATTTTAGATTGATAGGAGTAGACTAAATTCTGTTTTTAAGGGTTTAATCACCATGAAGTTGCTCTACAATGGTTTCATATTCTTCTATTTATTTTCCATTAGAAACTAGAGATCTTTGGATGCTTATGTTTAGGTTCACGATTATGCCATGT
Source organism: Zingiber officinale (assembly GCF_018446385.1). NCBI lineage: Eukaryota > Viridiplantae > Streptophyta > Magnoliopsida > Zingiberales > Zingiberaceae > Zingiber > Zingiber officinale. The sequence continues at coordinate 110,278,940 of NC_055996.1, forward strand.
TTATGTTGCTAAGCATGCACATGCTAAGCTGATGCACAAGTCTATGCTTAAGCTTACGATATAAAAATTACATGCTTACGTTTAGGTTTACAATTATGTCATGTTTTTGTTTATGCATGCTCACGCTATATTTATGCATGCTCACGCTATATTTATGCACATAATGACGTTGAAATACATTTTTAAGCTTATGTTATAAATTTGCATATTATGTTAAAATTTATGATTATTTCCATATTTGAGTAGTGAACAAGTTTATATTAAGTGCATGACGATTATGATTATGCTTTAAGTCCATGTTAACGTAATGAATGTGGTCGAGTGTGATCTGTGTCCTCAACTCGAGAGCTCGCCAAATCTACATGGTCAAGTGTGACCGGTGTCCTCAGCCCGGGAGCTCACCAAATCTACGTGGTCGAGTGTAACCGGTGTCCTCAGCCCTGGAGATCGCCAAATCTACATGGTCGAGTGTGACCAGTGTCCTCAGCCCGGGAGCTCACCAAATCTACGTGATCGAGTGTGACCGGTGTCCTTAACCTGGGAGCTCATCAAAATTCTAAGTGGTTGAGTGCGACCAGTGTCCTTAGCCCAGGAGCTCACCAAACTATGTAGTTGAATGTGACCAGTGACCTTAACCCAGGAGCTCACTAACTCTATGTGATTATGATCTTTCCCATGTTTAGATTATTTACATGCTTATGCCTATGCTTATGTATATACTCATGATTATATGTATTTCATGCTTAGTTTAATTATATGCTTATGCTTCTATTCATCCATAGTATGTACGTTTATGTCAGCTAGTATACTTATGTCTATGTCTATATGCATGCTCATGATTATGTCTATTTCATGCTTAGTTTATTTACATACTCATGTTTATGTTTCTGTTCATGCATAGTATATACGTTATACCTTGTAAGTATGTTTATGCCTATATTTATATATATGCTCCTGGTTGTGTCTATTTTATACTTACCTTATGTACATACTTAGGCTTATGTTTATGCTTGTATGCCTATGTAGACGTCTATGCTCATGTCCATGATGTGCCAGTAGATAAGTCTTAAGCTACCTAGCATGTGTTTCCCTCAGTACACTAGGTTATAGACGCTAACTATTGCATAATAAAGTTTGGAATATGTTGAGTCTCTCGACTCACATATCTTAACTATTTCAGGTAGTGAGACGATTGGGACAGGAGGTAATGACCAGTGAGCCAACTCGGGACAATGGCATTGCAACCCGAAGACCTTCCAGTTTAATTTCCGCATTAGCTACATGTTCCTTTCATAGAACAAGTTCTGGGACTATATAACCAATACCAAAGTCGCTAGTAGTTATTTGTTTATGAACTAAGTACCTCATTCAATTTGAGAATATAAAATGGTTGTAAGAGCAATTATGAGTCGTGGCGCCCGCATGGTAAAAAAAAACTTAGGATGTCACACATTATCTTACATTGACTAGTTGATGGATTCTACTTCCGATTGCAAGTTCATAAGCATATTGGACGCCTACCAAAGCTATCATCAAATCCCCTTAGCACCTGTAGACCAAGACAAGGTCAATTTTGTCACCTCTGATGGAACTTTTTTGTCACAATGCTATACCGTTCGGACTGAAAAATATAGGAGTTACTTATCAATAGCTTATGGACCAGATCTTCAACCACCAAGTCGGGAGAAATATTGAAGTATATGTAGATAACATTCTCATCAAAATCGCTCGAGCTAAGAATTTGATCTCAGATATCAAAAACACTCACGATGCCTTAAGGAAATATAGGTTGAAGCTGAATTCAAACAAATGTCTGTTCGGGGTCAAGAGTGGGAGATTCCTCAGGTATATAGTAACTAAGTAGGGAATAGAAGTTAATCCCAAGAAAATCCAAGCACTCCAAAACATGTCTCTGTAGGATTGAAAGCACTAGGGGTGAATAACGCTCATGACTTTTTCACATTTTCGGAAATTGATCGCGTAAATAATAAGTGCAGTGGAAAGAAAGAGAAGGAAAGTAAAACAATACTAACAAGATCAATTTTTACATGGTTCAAAACTTGTGGCGACTCCTACTCCAAGGCTCGCACTCGTTAAATGCTTTTGATTGGTAATCACTAATCAATCAAAAAGATTACAAATACAATATCAATTTAAGTACATGCAATTTGAAATGTAAATAATACTAACAACTTAGAAGCGGATGGATCAGCCTTCGGATGTCGTAGAGACCTCTTCGGAGCAACACGCAAGAGCGTAAAATCTTTGAATTGATGTGTTCAAGGTGTTGGTCGAAGCCTCCTTTTATATCAAATCCGGGCACCTGGATCCCTTCCCGGGCACCTGGAGTGTGATGACATGGCAACCTCTCGTTGAAACTTCATCCTGGAAGTTTATCCATGTCCAGGCGCACGGACCCTCGTGAGCGCCTGGACTGCTGACGTGGGTCAGCCAATCATCGTGCTCCAACTTAGAATAAAGATGACTTTTCACTGGTCCGGGCACCTGGAGCAACTCCGGGTGCCTAGACTGTCCAGGTGCATGTCCAGGCACCCATCCGGGGCACTCCCTCATCACTACTTACCCGAGCGCCTAAAACAACTCTGAGCGCCTAGAGCTCTATTTTCCAGCCACCAACTTCCTAAATCATAAGGTTAGCACAAGCACAAATATTATGTAAAGTAAAATGATTTTGACAATCTCTGAATTGTCCGGTCCTGACTTTAAGTTTTGCTAAAACTTTAGGTTCGACCAAGGTCTACTATTCCCTCTTCAGGAAATGCATCATCATCTACTCCTCTCAAGAGATATTACCTTTTGCCAGACCAGTCCTCCAGACCATCTGGACTTTTGCTCAACAACCGAGACCTCAAGACTTTCACCTAGTGTCCTAAACCCTAGGATTTTCCACATGGTGTCCGCGACCCCCAAGACTTTCACCTAGTATCCTCGATTGTAGGATTTCGCCCAACGTCCTTGACCTACTAAGTCTTTGCCCAATCTCATGAACCAGGACTTCGTTACCTAACCGCAGCTAGAACTTTTCCAACTTTTGCCTAGTCTCAACTATAACTTTCACTTTACCTAAGATCATTTGGGGCTTTCCCGCACACTTAGTTCACCTTATTAGAACAATAATAACACTTAACTTAGAACCCTTTTTCATTATCAAAATTAATGTTTGATCATCTAGTACTCCCTGCACCAACAGTCTCCTCCCCAACAATCTTAAAGAGGTACAAAGACTGGTCAGCTGCATCATGACACTTTCCTTATTCATTTCTCGATTGACTGACTAAAGTTTGTCATTCTTCAAGGTATTGCAGAAATCTTCTAAGTTTGCGTAGAATGATGACGTGATAAAGCCTTCAATGAGCTCAGAGAATATTTGTCTCAACTATCGCTCTGCTCCAAATTGATAACGAGAGAGATGATTTAAATATACTTATTAGCATTTGAGGGAACAATTGATTTAGTCTTGATCTGACAAGAGGGTAATATATAGTGCCCTATATCTATTTTTTTGACCATTTGTTAAAGGAGGCTGAGAGCAAATACACCACTCTAGAGAAGTTAGCTTTAGGATTGGTCCTCACAGCTCATCAGCTGAGTCCCTATTTCTTATCTCATCTAATTATAGTTCTCACCAATAGCACACTTGGCCACGTATTAACAAACCCTGAAGCCTCAGGATGATTAGTCAAATGGACCATCGAGCTGTGTGAATATGGTATATAGTACCAGCCTCAAACAATAATCAAAGCTCAAGCCCTAGCAAATTTTATGACTGAAACTCCAAGACAAGAGTTGGAAGAAATATGGAAGATCTATGTGGATGAATTATCTACCCGACAAGGCAATGGCGTTGGAATCTTACATATATCCCCCAGGAGGATGTACTCCAACTCTATGTACAGCTAAACTTCTGTGCATCTAATAATAAAACCGAATATGAATCTCTGCTCACGGGCCTTCAAGAGGGAAAACGAGTAAGGGTTTCCCGAGTCATCATCCACTCAGATTCTCAACTAGTCACTCAACAGTTAGAAGAAAATTTTAAAAAATAAAAATGACAGACTGCGGAGATATGAAAAAATTTTTAAAAATTAAGGGTTGATTTCCAAGAAGTCACTCTATAAAAGATTCACTGAGTAAAAATCAAAGGGTCGATGAACTAGACAAAATGGCAAGTGCGCTGACCACTTGGACTTTCTTAGATTTAGAATTCAGGCTCCATTGATAGCCTAGATTGACCAAGCACCTGAACCAAATGGACCCATCAACTGGAGAGTTAATCTCAGTTCCTTTCTTCAACATGAAACCTTTGCTGTGGACATGGAATAAGCTTGGATACTCAAAAGGAGAGTCACCCGATTCACCATGATCAAAGATAATTTATATTGGTGAACTTTCTCATGACCACTCCTCAAAAGTCTTAGCTCGGAAGATGCTACTTATGTCATGAAGAAAATCCACGAAGGTATTTGTGGGAACCATTAGGGGTCGTATGCTCACCAGAAAAATATTATTAGCTGATTATTTTTGTCAACCTTGAAAGTTGATACTACCCAATTCGTCGCCAAGTGCATCCATTGTCAAAAGCACCAGCATCTTTTACATCATCCAACTGAGCTCCTCAAGAATTGGATCATCTATTTCTCCTTTGACCAATGAGGAATGAATATTGTCTATTCTTTTTCTACTAGACCACAGTAGAAAAAGTTCCTCCTGGTCATTGTCGACTATTTCTCTAAATGGGTGGAGGTAGATATCTTGGCCTTGATAACTGAAGATAATATCATGAAATTCTTATGGAATAACATCATTTTCCAATTCGGATTACCTCACAAGCTCGTCTCTAACAATGAGCAATAATTCCAAGGTCGAAAGCTCAAAGAGTAGTGTGAATATGTCATTTAGTAAGTATTCACTTAGATTACTTATCCTCAAAGTAATAGACACACTGAAGTGGTTAATCGAGAAATAGTCTAGGGGCTCAAAATCAAGTTAGATCGTGTGAAAAGCAATTGGGTGGAGAAATTGTCGAGCATTATATGGGTTTACCGAACCATGCCTTAGGATAGCACCAGAATGACCCCCTTTCATCTCGTTTATGGTAGAGAAGCAGTTGTCCCTATTGAAGTTAGGGAAGAGTCCTTTTGGCAAAGTACTTATGACCAAGACAACTCCAATCAACGACTCCTCGACCTCGACCTCGACCTTGACCTGATCACCGAGGTTCGAGAAAGAGTAGTCGTCTGACTTGTCACCTACTGGCAAAGAATGCACCAGACTTATAACAAATGAGTCATCTCTTGCGCCTTCCAAATTAGGAATTTGATTTAGAGGAAGGTCAAGCTCATTGGCGATGTCAACAAACTAGAACTACAATGGCCAAGACCTTATCAAGTCATTAGCAAGCTTAGTTCAAGATGCTATTACCTGGTAGACATTAGAGGTAAGGAGCTTAACAGGTCCTGGAGCACAAATTATCTAAAGCCCTATCACACCTAATGAGTGAATGTATCCTTCGAGTATCCTTTGTGTACTATCTAATTTTGTACATATTCCCTCTTTTATTAATCAAAAAACTTCTGATAACTTAGTGACTCTGCTCTACAACGTGTGTATGTGTGTGTATATATATATATATATATCCTGGTCTTGAACCACGGATCTCCATCAGTAATTGCCCGTTTTGAAGCCAAACTCCCCTAATTGAATATAGTTAGGGTCGAGATCCAAAGATATTCTGGTCACTGACCACGAATCTCCTTCAGCAATTGTCCATTTCCAAGTTCAAACTTCCCCGAACTTAGATATAGTTAAGGTCAAGATACAAAAATATATTGGTTCCAAACCATAGATCTTCATCAGCAATTACCCATTTTCTTATCCAAACTCCCCCAAACTGAGATATACTAATAGTCTAGATCCAAAGATATCCTAGTCTTGGACCATGGATCTCCATCAACAATTGTCCATTTCAGGTTCAAACTCTCCCAGACTAGAATATAGTCAGAATCAAGATCCAAAGATATCCTAGTCACGAACCACGGATCTCTATCAGTAATTGCCTGTTTCTGGATCCAAACTCTCCCTAACTGTGACATAGTTGGGATCAAGATCCAAGATATCTTGGTCATGAACCACAGATCTCAATCAATAATTGCTAATTTTTTAGTCTGAACTCTTCTGGACTGGGATACATTCAGGCTTAGATCCAAAGATATCCTGATTCCGAACCATAAATGTCTATCAATAATTGCCCATTTCTGGGTCCAAACTCCCTCGAACTAGGACATAGTCGGGGTCGAGATTCAAAGATATCCTGGTCCCGAATCACGAATCTCCATCAATAATTATCCTTTTCTGGGTCTAAACTCTCCTGAACTAGGACTAATAGGGGTCGAGATCCAAAAATATCCTGGTTATAGAGCACGGATCTTTATCAACAATTGTCCATTTTCAAGGTCAAACTCTTCCGGATTGAGCCATAATCAAAGTTGAGATCCAAAGATATTCTAATCATAGATCACGAATCTCTATTGGTAATTGTCTATTTTTCGGATCCAAACTCTCCCAGAGTAGGACATTGTTGGGGGAGACCCAAAGATATCCTAGTCCCAAACAACGGATCTCCATTGCTTGTTTCCTGCTCCAAACCTTTTGGAACTGGGATATAGTCAAGGTCAAGATCCAAAGATATCCTGGTCATGAACCATAATTCTCCATTGATAATTGCCTAATTCTGGATCCAAACTCTCCTGAACTAAGATATAGTCAGGGTCAAGATCTAAAGATATCCTGCCCACACTCCACAGATCTCCATCAGCAAGTGTCCATTTCTGAGTCCAAACACTCCCAAACTTGGACATAATCACGATCGAGATCCAAAGATATCTTAGTCACAGGCTACAAATCTTCATCAATAATTATCTGTATCCGGATCCAAACTCCCCTGAACTTAGATATAGTCAAGCTCAAAATCCAAAGATATCCTAGTCTCAGACCACATATTTCCATCGGCAATTGTTTGTTTTCAGCTCCAAACTCCCCCAGATTCGAACATAGTCGAGGTCGAGATCCAAAGATATCATGTTCACGGACCTCAGATCTCCATCGATAATTGCCTGTTTCTAGGTACAAACTCACTCTATTTGAGCATATTCATGGACAAGTTCTGAGCATTCAATATGAGATAGATCTATCTAAAAATTAATCAGTGTGGAGTCCAAAATGATAAAAAATAGAGGGAATATGAAAACGACAAGACTTAAAATTAGATGTCCCATTCACATAAGTTCAACATTCTTCATGAGATTCAGTTGGACTTTTCTTTCCTAACTGTACTTAAAGGACATAGCTTTCACCAGAACTATGCAGATAAGGGACATTAAGATGTAGAGAAATTAACAACAAACTTTCAAAAGTTTCTTCATTATATCTAGAGAAAAAAATATTACATTAGTCTAGAATTACCAAAATAAATGAGAAAATACTACACTAAGTCCGCTAAGTTTCTTCGGAGATGCTATCAGTAATCTTAGAGAGGTTGATTCGGGGTGGAGGAACGTTGACTAGAAGACTCGTCGCCTCGCGCAGTAGTGTCATCACACCATCCATTCCATAGCAGATCATCTTCACCAGGCGGTTGTCAAGCAGATCATAAAGTTCTTGAGAGCAAAGGAATTCTTTCTTCTTAACCCTCCACCGCTCTTCATCTCCAACCAAATAATCTTGGAGTTCAGCCTTCTTGCTCTCTATCTTACCCCTCTAGGTATTCAACATAACTTGTAGCATTTCCTTTGAAGCCTCCCGGGACTAACTCAGTCTTCATTACCTCTAATTCAACTCGGATAGCCCCCATCTCGATTTCCTGAGTGGCACCCTAAGCTTTCTTCTCTTGTAGCTTAGCCCTCATCACCTCTAGCTCCGCTTGCAGGACCTTAGATTTAGTTGTCCTCAACTCTAATTCCACCTTGGTCGCTTTTAGTTCCACCCTTCGAACTTCTATCTCAGCCTTTAGCTGATTCGCAATGGTTAGAGCCTTTCACTTGCATTTCCTCTCTGATTTCCATTTCTTATAGGATAGCCAATCGAGCCTCAAAGTCCCTCGCCTCACTCTATGCCTTGACCAAGTCGAACTACGCCTAATGCAGTTCAGTATCTTATCAACCATGACCCAATTATGCTAATCTATTTTAGCCTGCATTGATTCCAATGCTTGCAGAGAGGACACTTGGGGGAGAAGGGCCTCTCGACTTCCTGGTATGGTCAAAGCTCATGTAGGAGCCTCCCAAGTCTCCAATTTCGCCAATTGGGCATGCATAACTTGATGAAAGTGGTAGAACTCTGAGAACTTTCTACCAAACACCATCGCTTTAGACCAAACCTATAATTTAAGTCGTACATTGAATATATATGAAGAAATGGAATGAATTTGCTAGGGTAGAAAAATTCATACCCTTGTGAAGTTCATCACCATGGACTTAGCCAAAAACCTAATAGATTTCTATTTTGCCCAATCCTTGGTCTCCTACGAAATCTCTGCCAAGTCACCCATATGGTAAGTTGAAGGGTGCTAGACTTTGGAGGCCTCTAGTACCTACGTTGCAGTCTCCTCTCCAGGGGATGATTCCCTATTCACCTCTAGCTGAGAGGGTTGCTTGGAGTGGTCCACAGACCTTCTAGCACCATCTTGAGATCCCATCAAAGGTCCAAACTAGGATGTGAAGGGGAGGAATGTGTCTCGCTTCAAAGACCCTCTAAATTAGTCGAGGAGGTCGGAGTCAGGACTGTGGTTGGCTAGATTGGCTTAGCTGGGATCCCTGGCAATCAACGTCTTTTCCTCATCATTGTTAAAGGTTCCTCCGACTCGACTAAGGGGACAAATCCAATCAGTGTTGTGAGGAGTGCCCCATGGTTCCACAACAGGAGCAACGGGTGCCCCCTCTAAAGGAGAAGCCTCATTGATATTCAGATCGATGAGCTCGGCACCATGAGCCTCTAATTCAACCTCACTCAGCTTAACAACTTTATTGAGAGAGACATTCAATATGATATCCGCTACACAGGCAAAAAATCTCAATTAGAAATCACAAAACAATAGAAAATGCAAGTCTTACCAAAAAGAAGACTTGAGTGGAGTAGTAATCGGGCTTAATCCGAATTGAGACAACAACCCCTCCTAAAGCAACAGATTGCTATCCAACTCATGACCCTTTTCCCTTTCTAAAGAATCCAAGTAAGCAACCTCAATCTTGAAGTTCTTCAAGAGAGGGGGTTTGGGTAGTTCTGCTTGCCACTGATGCCAGGATACAGGCATAGGAGGTTTGACAAAAAAAAAAAAAAAGGGGCTTCCACCCCTTATGAGATGAGGGTGATTTCTTTAAAAAGTTGCACCTCCGATTGAGCGATAAAGTAAAAGACAATGTCTTCCATCTTCTTTGAATAAAAGAAATATTGGGAGACTCAAGGAACTATGGGAATACAATATAAACGAAAATAATGGCAACCCTACAAAGCAGTTGGAAAGAATTGAGAGTCAATTGGGGCAATCGTATGCTAAAATATTAAGCAACGTCAAAGAAGAAAGCAGGAATTGGGAACTGAAGCCCATTGACCAAATGATCCCGAGAAAAGATAATGAAACCTAGAGGAGGAAGATGGAGACGATCCTCTGTACTGTTGAGTTTTGTTTTAAATTCAAAGTAATTTTTGTAGTGGTTTTTAGTCCCACATTGCTAAGTGGAGAAGCTTGGAAGGGCTTATATATGAAGCCCTTCCATCCTTGCTTAGCAATAATAAGAAGACCTACACGCATGCGCGGGCCAAGCCCAAATCGAGTGGATTTGGGGGGTTCGAGCCGGAAATCCATAAACCGGGCGTCACGTGCGCGATTAACGCGCGCAGGGGGGGGTGCAAATCCCCAGCCCGTGGGCCTTGCGCTCACGGGCGGCCCGGTCTGTTTTTGCTGGTTTGGTTCAGTCTGATGACGTTGGCAACAACGAATGAAATTTTGGCTTACTACGCTAGGGTTATTCTCCGTTATAGAAACAGACCCTCCCGTAGTGCTACCTTAGAGAGGTTTAAGCAAAGGGATTATCTCTGCCATGGGAGAATCCTGTCTGCCCTCTCAGATGCACTATTTGATGTATACTGCTCAACCTCTTCAGCTAAAGAGCTGTGGAAATCTTTGGATAAAAAATACAACTCCGAAGATTCTGGTTTAGAAAAGTATACTGTGGCAAAATTCCTGAATTTCAAAATGGTTGAAGGTAAATCTGTGGTTGAGCAGACACATGAATTCCAAGTTCAAATTCATGGTCTTGCTGAAGGAGATATGCCATTACCTGAAAAATTCCAGGTCTTGTCTATCATCGAAAAATTGCCTCCGAGTTGGGAAGATTTTGGCATGACTCTTAAACATCGGAGAGGTAAAATCTCTCTCGAAGATTTGATGATTGCCTTAAATATCGAAGAAGAACATCGGAAGCAACATAAAAATGATGATACAAGAATGCCTATGGATTTTATTCCAAAGGCAAATGTAGTAGTCTCATCTGACAAAAAGAAATTCAAAAATCAGAAAATGAAGAACAAGATGAAACCCAACCCAAAAGTTCAAAAGAAAACTGGAACTAAACCTAAGCCTTGCTGGGCATGTGGACAGGTTGGACATTATGCCAAATTCTGCCCTAAGCGAAAGGACAAGAACCAAAGCAATACGTCCAACACCAAGGCACAAGTAAATGTCGTGACTGCTAATGACGACACCAGCGATAGGTTTGTTACCTTCAAACCTGAACTAAACTTGATCTATCAACCCAATGAATGGTTAGTTGATACAGGTGCTAATGTACACTGTTGTGCTGATCGCTCTGCCTTCCTTACTTATCAGGTAATTGAAGGCACTTCTGTAACCATGGGGAACCATTCTGCAGCCAGTGTGTTTGGGATAGGACAAGTTGACCTGAGGTTCACCTCTGGAAAAGTCCTGTCACTGCATGAGGTGCATCATGTTCCAGCGGTTTGTCGGAATTTGATTAGCGGATCAAAGTTAGTTCGTGCTGGTTATGAGTTGAACTTCAAATGTAATAAAGTTGTAATATTACATTTAGGAACCTTTATTGGAAAAGGTTACCTTAATGAAGGTTTATTTAAACTCAATGTAGAAAATGCTATTTTAAATAAAACTTCTAATATTGGTTGTTCATATAACATTGAGTCTTATGATATGTGGCATGACAGATTAGGACATGTCAATTTTAATACCGTAAAAAGGATGATGAATCTTGACATGATCCCTAAGCATGCTATAAATGATAAGAAAAAATGTGAAATTTGTGTGCAATATAAACAACCCCGTAAACCCTTCAAATCAGTTGATAGAAATTCTGATATTTTAGAATTGATTCATACTGACTGTTGTGAGTTTAACGGTGTAATAACGAGAGACCATAAAAGGTATTTCATTACCTTTATTGATGACCACTCTCGTTATTGTTATGTTTATTTGCTAAAAACCAAGGATGAAGCTTTAGATAAATTTGTGATTTTTAAATCTGAAGCTGAGAATCAAACCGATAAAACTATTAAGAGGTTAAGGTCTGATAGGGGTGGAGAATTTACCTCGAACCTGTTTCAAAAATTTTGTCAAGATACAGGTATAATCCATGAGGTAACTGCTCCATATAGTCCTCAATCCAACGGTATAGCAGAACGAAAAAATCGAACCCTTGAAGATATGATTAATTCCATGTTAGGTAGTTCTGGGTTACCCAACTTTATGTGGGGGGAGGCTCTATACACTGCATGTCATGTGCTAAATAGAGTCCCAATGAAGTCAAGGGATAAAACCCCATATGAGCTTTGGAAAGGTCGAAGGACAAGTTTGAAATACCTTAAAGTGTGGGGGTGCCTGGCAAAGGTACTAGTACCTGAACACAGAAGGAAAAAACTTGGTCCAAAGACTGTAGATGGTATCTTCTTGGGTTATGCTCAAAATAGTATTGCATATAGGTTCCTGATTATTAAATCAGAAATTCCTGGAATAGATGCAAATACTATTGTAGAACTTCGCGATGCTACATTTTTTGAGGATATATTTCCTATGAAGACGAGAACACCTCAATCTAGTATTCCTACTAGAAATGAGTCCTCTTCTGTAGAGGTCCCATTATCCGTAGTGGGTACACCTTCCTCAAGTCACTCTAGACTAAATGAATCTAGTGAGTGTACAGAACCGAGAAGGAGCAAGAGGCAACGTGTGTCTACGGATTTAGGCCAGGACTTTATCACCTATAATATAGAAGGTGACCCTGTGACATATAGAGATGCTATGGCTTCTCCTGAAGCTAAGCACTGGAAAGAGGCCATTAAAAGTGAAATGAACTCTATTATCTCTAATGCCACTTGGGAGTTGGTAGATTTACCTCCTGGGTGTACCACTATAGGATGTAAATGGGTGTTTAAGAGAAAACTAAAGCTTGATGGGTCAGTAGATAAATTCAAAGCCCGCCTAGTTGCTAAGGGATTCAAACAAAAAGAAGGGATTGACTATTTTGATACTTATTCTCCTGTTACCAGAATTACTACAATCCGAGTGTTAATTGCATTAGCATCCATATATCATCTTGAGGTCCATCAAATGGATGTCAAAACGGCATTCCTAAATGGAGATCTAGAAGAAGAGATATATATGGATCAGCCTGAGGGATATGTAGTCTCTGGAAATGAGAATAAAGTCTGTAGGTTAGTCAAATCTCTTTATGGTTTGAAGCAAGCCCCAAAGCAGTGGTACGAAAAATTTGATAGAGCTATGCTATCGTTTGGCTTTGAAGTAAATGACTCTGATAAATGTGTGTATGCTAAAATGAAAGGTGATAATTGTATTATCCTATGTTTATATGTAGATGATATTCTACTATTTGGAACTAATCTTTCAATTATTAATGAGACTAAGGCCCTCTTAAGTGGTAAGTTTGATATGAAGGATATGGGTTGTGCTGATATGATTTTAGGGCTGAAGTTGACTCGATTAACTGATGGAATAGCAATTTCTCAATCACTCTATGTTGAGAGAATATTAGAGAAATATGGCTATAGCCAAGTTAAATCTGTTGTCACACCATATGACCCTTCAAAAACTCTCCACAAGAATAATAGTGGTGTGGCAGTGTCTCAATTAAGATACTCACAAATAATAGGTAGTTTAATGTATTTAGCTAATTGTTCTAGACCTGATATTTCTTTTGCTATATCGAAATTGAGCAGGTTTACCAGCTGTCCGGACAGAACGCATTGGGATGCATTAGATAGAGTACTCAGATATCTGAAAGGCACTATATCCTTGGGCTTGTGGTATGGGAGATTCCCTGCAGTCCTGGAGGGATATAGTGATGCCAGTTGGATAGCTGACACTGCTGAGTGTAAAGGCGTTACTGGTTATGTCTTTACACTTGGAGGCGGTGCAGTTGCTTGGAGGTCTGTTAAACAGACGATTATAACCCGGTCTACATCTGAGGTAGAATTGTGTGCTTTGGATACCACAGTAACTGAAGCTGATTGGCTTAAGGGTCTTCTTTCTGAAATTCCCTTGATGATGAAGCCAATACCTTCTATTTCAGTACACTGTGACAATCAAACAACAATAGCTCAGATTAGAAGCTCCAAGTATAACCAGAAACAGAAGAGACATGTACGAATAAGATTAAAGTCTATTCGTGAGCTAGTGTCTCTTGGAGTGGTGTCATTGGACTTTGTAAGTTCAAAAGACAATATTGCCACTCACTAAAGGACTTGATTCTGAGAAAATCAAGAGATCCAGTAAGGGAATGGGACTGAGGCCTGTCCTGGTTTCATCTATAGCGGCAACCCAACCTATCTGATTGGAGATCCCAAAAAGTAGGTTCAATGTGGTACAAACAAGCTATAAGGGTGAAACGTAAGCATCAAATTAATTGAGATGTAATCTCATAGTCTCTTCCCTGGATAGATGCTTGACTGCTAGTAAGGATGAGCTTAGGAGCTCTTAATGAGTTCAAGGTCTTAATGACAGGATGCTTGCAGTACATCCTTGGAGAACTCACCTATGTAAGTGTAAGGCCGCAGTGTGGGGGGTCTAGGCAACTCTCCTTAGCACTTATGAAACAAGATTCGGTGGCATGGCCGTAATGCACCAATCCAGAAGGATTCAACCGTCGCCAGTGATGAGTTGTTACCAATTGATCTTCACATATAAAAGGTTTAAGATCAAGACTCTGTTCTCTTCAAACCTATGTGAATAAGATTGGTGTACTTAGGTGAAAATTCAAACCGGAAGGTATTTTCACTGAAAGCTCATTGCAACCAAGCCTCAGAACATATCTTTGTTTTTGACTAAAAAAAAAAAATTGCTTTGAATTTGTGGGGGATTGTTGAGTTTTGTTTTAAATTCAAAGTAATTTTTGTAGTGGTTTTTAGTCCCACATTGCTAAGTGGAGAAGCTTGGAAGGGCTTATATATGAAGCCCTTCCATCCTTGCTTAGCAATAATAAGAAGACCTACACGCATGCGCGGGCCAAGCCCAAATCGAGTGGATTTGGGGGGTTCGAGCAGGAAATCCATAAACCGGGCGTCACGTGCGCGATTAACGCGCGCAGGGGGGGGTGCAAATCCCCAGCCCGTGGGCCTTGCGCTCACGGGCGGCCCGGTCTGTTTTTGCTGGTTTGGTTCAGTCTGAACCAAACCAGTTTGGTTTCTGGTTTGGTCTCGTTTCTGGTCCGCGTGAGGAGACGAAGCAGCTCTCCGCGTCGATACAACGCATCCGCGCGGAGCGCGTCGTATGAGGATGCGATACAACGCATCCGCGCGTGAGAAGAGGAAGTGCGTCCCTTCCTCTGCACTGTTTCGAAGTGTATAAATACACTTCCTCCGTTCCTTCTAAAACACACCGAAGCAAAGCATTTTCTTCTGCTTCTTCTTCTCTCCCCTTGTTCCGAGTTCTGAGGCTTGGTTTGCGATTTGAGGTTGAGTCCGAGTGCGGTGCTCGTTTTGGAGTGCACCTACGAGCGACGCGAGCGGTTGTCGGATCTTGGGAGGATTTTGCCGGAGAGCCTTTGCACCGTGGGCGGCAATCAATTCTCTAAAGACAGTCGGCACGTCCGACGCTTCGACCGGAGATACACAATTTCTTAACCCTTTGCTGTTATTAAAGTTTATTGCATGCTCGTCGTTTATTAGTGCAATTAAATATTACTGTTTTAGCATAATTAGTTCTATTACAGTTATTACATGTACTTGGAATCACGATGTAATGGTCGGCAAGAATCTCATACGATCTCCTTATTTGATCTAAGTCTCTGTCATTAAAGTCTGACTCAAGGGAAGTGTACCAAAAAGTGGAAGTTGACTCTTTGGCCATTGAAAGAGTGGAAGGGGACATATTTTGTATTTGGTCTAGTATACAAAGAGTCAATAATCAACCAAGAGGAGAAGAAGAAGAAGAAGAAGAGCGAGAACTTACAAGGAGTAGGACGCTGAATACTTGGAGGCAAAGGAGAAAATCATTGAAGCCAAAATAGATGAAAACGATAACGAGAGGCGTCACACCTCTTTCAAACCTAATATACCTCCAACCACATTGATAATCATATGATCGAGAAATCAAATGGGCAAGAGAAGCTTTCAGCCCTCGAATCAAACCCGTTGATCAACACAACCAAAGTAATCATTAAAGATCAGGTTGACACTATGATCTTCACCACACATAACATCGCATTTATGAGCGCAAGCTCGAAAACATATCAACCAAGCATGTTTCACTCAGAAACCAAAGCAAGTGCTATGGTCCACATTAAAAAGGTAAGATGACATTTAAAGCAAAGCATCACCAGGATTCATCAAAAGATTTGCCACATGTTATTGAGTAGGCTCAAAAACCACTTGAGGAAATACTAGCACAACCATAATAGATTGGTCAGTCAAAAGCTTGTGATATAGATGATACAGAAAATCTTTGAAAGCTGACCCGTGATGAGGCGGATTGGCTCGTGACGGGCCAACCATTTGGTGGGGCGGGACGGGTCGGCCCATCAACTTGGTGGGTTGGAAAATCTCCAACCCAACCCAATCGAAGGCGGGTTACTGGTTAGGCGGGCCAACCCGCCAACCCATAAATTTTTTTTTAAAAAAAACTTTCATATCTTCAGCAAGCTTCTTCAACCTGAGATGCAACCTTTAAAAGGAGAATGAAAAATTACAGCTTGAGATAAATTCACAGAAAATGTTGCTTGAAGAAGGGATTAATGGTTTGTGAGAGACAATTAGGAAGATCAAAGCAACGAAGGGTGAGATAGATGGATTGTGGGCTATGTAGGAGTTGAAAGTTGTTGACTAGCAGAAGCAAATTTCAATACTTCAAGCTAAAAAAGATTAAACCATCTATGACCTCAATCTCATGATCAATGAAGTCGACAAACCACATCCAGCTAGAAAAACTTTCATATCTTAAACAGTATTGTGTCCTTCTCCATGTCCACGAACATGTGTTTCTCAACCTGCGGGTCAACCCAAGCCCGTCGCGGGCTGACCCGCACTAGTCACGAGCCTAGGCGGGTCGGCCCATGGTAAGCTTGGGTTGATAAAATTCCAACTTACCCGCTTAATTGGTTTGGCGGGGCGAACCAACCCGACGAGTCCAACCCAAATTGGCAGCTCTAACTTTCACGTATATGAAGGAAGTCAGCAATCCTACTAAGCAAAGAAGTTAAAAGTCAAAAAAATGTCAATCGGGCCCAACACCCCTGCTAAACGGACCTGTCTCTGGTGGCCAACGCCCCCCAACCGGGAGCAGCAGACCTCAACTAGGCCCAGCGCTCCTCAACTGGGCCCAACGCCCCCTACCAGACTCAACCCCTCCGACTGGTCCCCAGTCGATCTCTAGCTCCTCATTTCTTATTCCCTCTTCAACACCCGTTGATCCGGTGATAAGAGCCCGGGATCCCCTAACGAGGGGCCAACGCCACGTGTAGGTCAAAAGGCCAGGTGGTCCGTCGAAGAAGGGTGAGCCGACCGGACTCATGAGAAAAGGGCAGGCCGATCGGTCTGCCAGTAAACATCTGATAGTAAAAGGTACCCTGACAGGGATCGGGGTTCCGACGCTCAATGAAACAGTAAATAATGACCGAGCGGAAGGCCTAAGAGAAGGCAGGACGTAATGGGTGCGCCGCCCGGCCGGCGCAGGGAATTATGGCCGTCCGGACGGTGCTCTTCGTCTAGCCAGTCGGACGGGCGTCCTGGCCGACGGAGGGTAAATAGGGACAGGAACATCTGCTGACAGCCGTCAAGTCATATGGCTAGCCCATACTCCTAGACTGACAACGGGGTGCCCTGTTGTCCCATCGAAGGCGCGATGGGACTGTTGAAGTATGGCGTCAGGTAAGCTTTCTGACAAACTCATACCGAGGTATGGGCTGCGGACACGTACGCGCCTCGGTGGGCGTGTAGAAGCTCTTTCACCGCTCTATATAAAGAGCCGCAGACTTCGCCGGAGGTACGCGTTCGACAAGCTTTGGAGCTATTGTTTCCACCACTTGCTTACCTGATTTGAGCGTCGGAGGGTCGCCGCCGGGAACCCCTTCCCGGCCCGACTTCTGTGCAGGTTCGCCGGAGCTTCGTGAGACTAGCCGGAGATCTACATCAGCAACCCGGAGAGCGCCACGTGTCCAGCGTCCATTGATTCAGCGTTCGGACAGGATCACCCGTAATGGGCCAAGCCCCTGGCCTAGCGACCTCATGGCCTAACTACTCAATAGACCAAAGCTTGCAAGGAATTGATGTTGTTAGAACACGTGGTGCCATACCAAAGCTATCACAGCGCATGGAGGTGGTATGATGTATATCATACCACAGGATACGACAAGACATTTGCTTTACTAGTGTATGATGCGCATTACATCAACAATTAATACAATAAGAAAGAAGTATCAAGGACAGTAGTATGAAAGTATCCCTGCACCTATATATGGAGATATACAATCATCTACACAACCCTTTTTTCTCTCATGTGCTTTACTATTGTTCACCCTCCTTTCACCCCATCGGCTACTGACTTCGGCGTCAGAGTTATTGGTTCAGGTTGGCTAGTTAAAGGGGGTGAATAGCCTTGCAAGTAAAGTCAACACTTCTCTTACTTTCGAACTCAACAAGGAACACATATTAATTAATCAAAATAAATAACATATAAAAGAAGTAAGAGATTAGAAATTTACTTGGTTTACAATGGGAGAGATTGCTAATTCAAGATAGTTAAAGCACACTAAGATTTCCTTTGTTAAAGGCGAAATAGCCTCTTATAGAAATTAAAAGTATATATTTAAAATAGAATTAAGAATTGAAAGTACAAGTATGTTTACTTGAATCTCGAGCATCAATGCCTATTTATAGCCACTGTGCTCAAAGTGATGGTTTGCTGATGCGGCAGCTTTCGAGCGCCTGGAAGCAATCTGGGCATTTGAACTTACTCGAGGTTGATCCACTTGACACCAGTCTATCCAACGACTTTGTATAACTTTTCTTGATCTAAGCACCTGGAAGCAATCGCCTGGAATCTCCTGATGTGGTCGTCGTCCTCATCCATTTCAATAATAGGTTTTTGACGTGGCCACCTAGTCTAGGCGCTTGGAATAGATCCAGGAGCATGGGATCCGAGTGCCTAGAAACAATCCAGGCGCTTGGAATGATCAACTTCCAGGTTGACCATTCTTTGACCTCTGTTCGTATGGGTGATTGTTCGGCCGTCCGGAGTTGAGTTCACCTGAACCTAACTCCGACCTTCTCCTCGAGCTAGCTTCCTCCCGACTTCTCGTCTCTTAGATGCATCACGCACGTCCTTCTCATCCACTAGTATACTCTTCCATAGCTTCTCATATCTCGGATGTATCAAGTCCATCGACTCTCTTCTCATGTCATTCTTCTAACTCGCTGCGTCTTTCGCTCGATTTCTTATATTCCTAAGCTCCTATATACTTAGACACAAGATATCAAAACTTCATAAAACCTAACTTAATCTAGTTGATCACATAAAACTATCCCGGAATACTTACAAGAGTGACTACACTAGGACACCCCGACCGTCATTCTTGTTAGGGTTGCAAGGTTGCAAAAATAGTCCCATATTGAAAACACATGGAAAAGATCATGAGTTTATAAGAGGAAAGATATCTCCATTGGTATGAGACCTTTTGGGTAGAGCCCAAGAGCAAAACTATGAGGGCTTAGGCCTAAAATGGACAATATCATACCATTGTGGAGATATCTAAATTCTTTTTGATCTTACAATTGGTATAAGAGCTCGGACTGCCAGAAGGTTTAACCGCCGACTGTGCACAAGAGTTGTGGTTTGATTGAACCATGTGGGCACAATATTAACCTTGAACAAAGAAAGTGGGGGCTCCTATGTTCGGATCAAGAGGACCAGACACCAGACAAGAAGTCTTAGTTGCGACTAGGCAAGGAAGTTAGTAGGTCAGGTGGACCGAGAGGCAGGAAGACTTGGTGGGTCGAGGATCGGACGTGGGAAACCTATGGTCCTTTGTTTGAGGGGGGGATTGTTAGGGTTGCAAGGTTGTTTGCCTTTTGGATAGAGCCCAAGAGCAAAATCATGAGGACTTAGGTCCAAAGTGGCCAATATCATACCATTGTGGAGATATCTAAATTCTTTTTTATCCTACAATTCTAGCCCTTTAGAAACCCCCTTTCTCTCCTCGGGAAGCTCTCCTCAACGTTTGAAGATTTGTCAACGAAGACTCCAACTCACTAGTAAATTTGGTTATAAAAAAATAAATATTACCGTCCAAATCTAACTTTGATTTGTAAAAATAAAAAAATAGATTAAATCTAATTTTGATTAATAAAAAAATTAAATATTATCCGTCAAATATAACTTTAACCAATATAAAGGGTAAATAGATTTGATGAATAAAAAATTAAATATTATTTATTAAATCTAAATTTGATGAATAAAAATTACATATCACTGACTAAATTTAAATTAATCATTAAAAATATATATATTACTAATTAAATCTAACTTTTATTGATAATAAATTTAAATTATTCAAAAAAAAACAAGTTGACTGATAATCATTTATCAATTAAAATTCATTTTCACTGATAATTATAAATGTTTACCTGTCAAATTGAATTTGGACAGAAAAATTTCATGGATAATCTCGTTTTTTTCTCTTTTTCTAGTAGTGACATTTAATTTTTTTAATAAAATAGTGTATTGCGTCGATTTTTTTTTTGTTTTGGCTTAATATTTAATTAGTAATATTTAATTGAAACTGATAATTGGAGTGAAATAAAAACAATAATAAAATAGTCAGCTACAAAATAACATTTACTCCGTAATATTTCTATGAAAAAAATATTTTCTGAAAAAAAATTGTGTCCAAAAATTAATTCAAAGAAAAATTATATTATTTGGAATATTAATTTTGGACAATCGTTATATATAATATCTAGATCGATAATAATTAATACTAATTTAAATTTATTTAAGAAAATAATAAGGAAACAAATATAATTAATAATGAATAAGTAAATAAATATAATTAATAAGGAAATAAATATAATTAATAATTAACAAGGAAATAAATTTGTATTATTATATAGAATTTATTAGATATTTTCTATTCTTAACCTTGTTGATTGAGAATATAAATACACGTTTATTATGATTAAACCATCAAACTCCCTCAACCCTAAACAGCCATCGCCTTCTCGAGCACCCATGAGCCGCCCAATCCCAATCAGTCCACACCATTTCGATCTGTTACGTTACAACCGGGAAGCCGAGTTAATTCCAGGGCTGCCGGACTGCCTCGCTCTCGAGTGCCTCATCCGTGTCCCCTTCCACGCCATCCTCGACGCTCGGGCCGTCTGCAAGAGGTGGAAGCACGAACTTGACTCGCCGTTCTTCTACCGCATCCGCAGGGCCGCCGGCCTCGCTCCCTGCGTCGTCACGCTGCTCTTCCGGGGCAAACTCCCGCACACCGTCGGCAAGTTTCACCTAGCCCTATACGAGCCCGACACGGGCGTCTTCACGATGCGGCAGCTGGCCTCCAACCGCCCCAATTTCAAGAAGGGCATCCGTATTCATGCCATGGTCGTCGGGCGAGAGCTGGTGGTGATCGGTGGATGGGACGTGTTGGAAAACCGCAGTACTGCCGAGGTTAACATCTACGATCTACTCTCCGGGGCATGGCGTCCAGGCGCGCCAAACCCGGCTCCAGGGCGGACTTGCTGCGTGTACGGCTTGAAGGGAGGGAAGGTGTTCGTAGTCGGCGGGAGAGTCAAAAAGCTCGTCTACGACGTGGCTGCCTACAAGTGGTTTGACAGGGACGTGAAAGGCAACAAGCTGCGATCGGCGCTCGTTTACGACGTGGCTGCCGACACCTGGCTTGAGATACCGGATTTGGGACAGGACGAGTGTCAAGGGACTTCCATCAACGGGAGCTTCTGCAGTAAATTTTGGCAAACCCGGGAGGAATACAACAATGCTATTCAATATTGCAGGGAGTTGTTGTTATTAGACGACAAGTCCTACCTCCGCATGACCAAGGACGGGAAAGAGATAGCTATATGCGTTCGTAAGGGGAAAGTGATGATGGAGGAAATAAGACTGAGTGATGACGTCTTAGGGACGTTGCAACAGCGGTTAGGCCTACGGCCAAAGGAGGTCCACCTATATCTTAAATCATATATTTTAGACCGGTCGTGAAAACAAGATTAAATTTAGGGAATTTAATAATATATTACAATAAATTTGTGTTTTTGTTGGATTTTCATGCATAAGCCATAGAGCATTATTTTAATGAATAAATAAATAGTCAAAAAAATAAAAACATTTTGTTTTAGAATTATCATGAGCCACTCTCTTTCATTTTAATGAAAACGAGCATCTCTCTTTCATTATCACATGAGCACTTTAAGATGATAATGTTGTCCTAAGTTTACATTATTTGAAATTATTATTTTTTAACACACATATTAAATTATAAACTATCAGGCAATTGTATTAACAAGATAAGTTCACATTGTAATAATTATGAAATCATAACTGTTATAAATATTTAACAACTATGATTTCGTAATTGTTACCGTATTTATAAAGTTTAATTTCATGATTTTTATAATGTGAATATTGTTAAACAAGATAAATCGGTAAATTTGCATTATAACAACTATGAAATCATAGCTGATGTGAATGTTAGATGCACCAAATGATCAAACCTAAGTTTTGATAATGACAAAAGGCTCAAAGTTAAAGTTTGTTGTTGTTCTAACAAGTCTAACTAAGTATGTAGGAAAGTCCTAAGTGATCTTAGGTAAGGAGAAAGTCATAGTGGACACTAGGTAAAGGGAAAGTCCTAGTTGCGACTAGGCAAGGAAGTCATGGTCCATGGGATTGGGTGGAGTCTTGGCAGGTCGAGAATGTCGAGCAAAAATCCTAAGATCGAGGACACTAGGTGAAAGTCCTGGGGGTCGCAAACACCAGGCGGAAAACTGAACGAATCGGGGTTTGGAGGTCTAACGGAAAGTCCTGAAATCTCGAATGCTGAGCAAAAGTCTAAACGGTTTGGATGATCAATTTGACATCAAGTAAACTCTCCTGAAAAAAATAGATGAGGATGCATTCCCAATTGTGAGAATTGTAGGTGTCGGTTCGACCTAAGGTTTCATGAAAAATTCAAAAGTCAGAATCAGACAGTCTTAAAACTATCAAAATACTATATTTTTAGCATACTAACTCTATTTTGTAGGGTATCCTTTTTGTATTTGGAATGACATGCTTTGCATGAGCTGAAACAAATAAGTTAGCTCGAGTGAACAGTGTTGAAAGCACCTCAGAACTATGCAAAGGTGCCTTGGAGCGTCATGGAAAGCACCCTAGATGGGGCGGAGGCACCCTCGCGCAGATAAATCTTAAGGATAAGGTTTTGCCATGGGAGGTGCCCTGGAGTGCATGGAAGACACCTTGGAGCATTAAAGGCGCCTCAGAAGTACTTGGAAGGTGCCCTCGAGCGGATAAACAATGCACTTTGCGAAGGTTATCGAGTCTGAGGATGAGGGGATACCATCTGCAGCTGGAGGCACCTTGGATAGTGTTGGAGGTACTCTCAGTGCTTTATAAAAGACCTATTCAAGCAGCTCTTTAGACAAAACTTCAATCAACAACTTCCGTACGACTTCTCTCCTACGCACTACTCTAAAGATAACTCTACGACACTGTAACACGATTTTAACGACCGAAAGCTCGAAACTTCTAAATCATTAGTTGCCGGTATAATTTCAATTATAACATTTAAGTTATTGTACTTGTGTTATTCGAATTATTAGTAGATTGTCCATCGAAAACGATCAATGATCGCGGACGACTTTGGAGTAGGAGTTGTTACAGGTTCCAAATCAAATAAACATAAAAGTGTTAGCTTGGTTTCTGTTATTCTTCCTTTACGTCTTTATTTCTGAATTGTTTACTCTGACGATTTTAAGGAAAAATGAAAATTAGCATTTTCAATCCAACACTATAAATTTATAGTTACTATAATATGAATATATATTATTATTATTATAATATAAATATTATTGAACAGGTCAAATCCGTCTAACCGATTTAAGATTTAAATTTAAAATTGATAAGTAAAAAAAAATCAAAATCAATTGAATATTATAGTTGAGGACGGCTATATCATTTTATAGGCGTCGGTGGCGTGGGTTGCCTTTTTGCATACAAAATAGAGAGGTGCTTATGTGATGATTCCATTAAAAAAGAAAATCCTTTGATTTTCTCCCATTTCTCCTCATGTTTGAAAAAGAAAAGATGGGTCCATATTTACTGATTCATTTAATATTTGAAAATTGATTCAATGTTCAGTTCACTCCGTAATTATTTTTTTTTTTCACTGTTAAGGGGCTATTGATTTTTTTTTTATGCTTTTATATTCTTCTTAGCAACTTTATGACAAAATTTCCTGCTCTTACTATTCAAAAATCTACTCCTATTAAATCTCTTTTTTACTCCAGTATTATACATGTTTAGATTAAAATGCCGAGAAAGGGTGATGATGGTAGCCTATTATATAGTATATAGTGAACGGTAGAATATAATGGTAGAAGTAAACTGTAAAATATAATGGTAGAAGTAATTGTATGATAGTCACTATTACATATCATGCTTGCAAGGCTACTCAAATCAACAATAGTTCATTTAGATTGTAATCACAAATGTAGCTATGTTAACAGTGAAGAACTCGGAATCAATCTTCTCACCCGCCATCCTTTACCTTCCCACACTACTCCTAATGAGATTATGCTGATGGATCTTAATGTTACTTTTTGTTTTATTAATATTTAGTATTTGACACTTGAGAAAAATATGTCATCAAATTCATATTTAATACACAGGCAAGGAATATCCTCAAGGGCAGATCCAGTGGGGGGGCGACATCGACAATCGCGTTTTTCGTCGGCGGTGGAACTCCTAATATTACGAAGTTCTACCAATAAAGATGAAAGATACCGTCTCTTATTTATCATGATCGTCCTTCCATATTTAAATTCTTGGATCTGTAGCCACAGGATATCCTTTATCACCTTCCTATTTATATTTGAGGTTAGAATTATCACCTTCCAATATTTAAACAAATGGTCTACGCTGGCCAACCTTTCATATTGCATAATATTAAGTTGGAACAAGTATGAGTGAACTCATGAAGCTAAAAATTCAATCTCTTCTGTGTTAGTCTTGGGACGAATTGACGGATGTGCTTAGAGTGAGCATATTCATTTTTTACCACAATGAAGTGAAAAATTAATCTGATAAAATTTTGATTATTAAAGAGGGAATCTAAGAATACACCACAAGCACTTAATGCCAAACTCTTGAAAAATATAAATTAGCAATTATGACTGCCACTGTATCACAAGAAGTCCAATGAAGTCCAATGTTTTAAAGGAAGCTAAGGATCATGTTAAAAAGTTCGAGTCTCCGCAACAATACATTAACAGTCATGCCTGCCAACGCCAACTGGAAAAACCTGCCATGCAGGCCTGTAAATAACTACACTAGTAGTAAATGAAGGAAAGACTAACAAAAGAACTTACCTTCAAAAGATGAATATATGTTCATTATATTAATTCTTCATAATATAAAAAAGAATTGTAGGAGATCCTTCCTTGATCATAAAGTGACTGTTAGTTATTCTATGGTTGACTGCTAAAGAATAAATATAACTTACAATTTGAGATTATAACAATATTATTCAAAATGAAATGTAACCAAATATGTGCACCTTTTAATAATGATCTCATTCGAAAGCTAAGTTGGATAGAGAGACTGGTGATGAAGGTAGAGATGGGAGGTATGTTGACGGAACAACGACTTGGGGTGAAGACTCGATGGTGAGCTGGAAACCTCAGACCAGGCCCGGCCCAGAGGCCGGGCGGTCCTGGGCGTCTGCCCAGGGCCCAATATTTTGGGGGCCCAAATTTACAGATAAATATGTATTTAATAATTAGGTTAAATGTTATTTTCTTTTGTTTTTTTTTTTGCATCCGCCGGCTGCTGTTTATTTTCAGTTTGCTTTTTGACTTTTGCATCCGCCGACAGCGGCCAACGTTCCTTTTGCTTTTTGGCTTTTGCATCCGCCGGTTATTTCTCAGTGCTTACTTTCCTTTTACTTTTTGCATCCTTCCTTTTGCCTTTTGCATCCGGGCTTTTTGCATCCGCCGGCTACTGTTCCACGAAATCCATCGTCGGCGCTGCTCCTTTGGCGAAATCGCTCCGTTCGGCTGCGCCGCTGCGAGACTGCGTACTCTCCTTCACCTCGCTCTCCCCCGCGCGGCCGCGCCACTGCCGGAAACACACTGCCCCCGACGCACGACTGCACGAGGCATACTACTCGGCGCACCGAGCGACATCGGAGGACGGAGGAGTTGAACTGCTGAAGAAGAAAACGCCGCTTCCCTACCGCTGCCAGGGCCTGTTCGGCTGTTCTGTTCAGCTGCTCTCCTGCTCCTCTGGCTTTGAGTCCTCTCCTCTAGCGAATCGCTCCGCCTCTGCTCTACACGGCTGCTCCGCTCTGTTGCGACTTGCGAGCCGACGATTGCAAGTCTACAGACTCTACACGGTGCTGTACTAGGATTTTTTTTTTGTTAATTAGCTAATTGTTCATAGAATATGAATTTTTTGTTAATTAATTAATTGTAAATTTGAAATTTAATGTTGACTTAATTATTAAATTAATAACAGGTGTTTTACTACAGTCGACCGTGTCCGAGGCGAGGTGCTTAAGCTGCTAAGTGCTAAGCCTATAAATAATTTCAATCCAGGTGCTATTATTCCTTTTATACTCAGATTAAGTTGATTTAAATTATAGCTTTTTAATTGTGATTTTGTGAATTATAATATGTTACCTAAAAAACATATTTCTGGATGTGAAAAAAGAAAAAAAAAAAGAAAAAGATTAGAACAATTAACTGAATCACAAAGAGGCGCTCTTAATAAATTCTTTGTTAAAAGTACAAGTTCTAATGAAAATATAGAAATTTTAAATAGGGATAATGTAAATGAGTCTAAAGAAATACATGATGTTAGCGAGGAGTCTAATGAAATTCATGATGTTAATGATGAATCTAATGAAATTCATGATGTTAATGAAGATAAAGATATTTTAAGAGAGCATGAAAATGTTACTAATGTAATAGATAATGAGAATAATAATATTGATAAACAATTTATTCCTCCACTTGATATATATGACCCAAGAAATTGGGATAATCTTGATAACAATGCACGTGATATTTTAGTTGAAAAGGGGCCTATAAGAGAAATAAATCTCACATTTCCTTTTGATCACTACTCTAGACATTTTTCAAGTACTTATTATTTTAAAAAGTTAAGTAATGGAGAGGAAAGAGATCGAAAGTGGTTGGTATATAGTAAACATGTAGATAAAGTTTATTGTTTTTGTTGCAAGTTATTTAAATCTGAAAACAATAGAAGTTCTTTAGCGAATGATGGGTTTAGAGATTGGAAACATATCAGTGAATGACTTAAAGAACATGAAAATTCTATTGAACATATAACTAATATGAACTCTTGGAAGGAATTAAAAATGAGATTAGATAAAAATGAAACAATTGATAAAGATCTACAACGAGAAATTTCTAAAGAAAGAGAGCGTTGGAGACAAGTTCTTACAAGAATATTAGCAATTGTAAAATGTCTTTCTAAACGTTGTTTGGCTTTTCGGGGATCTAATGAGAAACTATATCAAGAAAGTAATGGAAACTTTTTAGGGTTGATTGAAATGATTGCAGAATTTGACGTTGTGATGCAAGATCATATTAGACGCATTCAAAATAATGAAATTCATCATCATTATCTTGGTCATAAAATTCAGAATGAGTTGATTTCTCTTTTAGCCGATAATGTTAGAAGTATTATCATTAAGAAAATTAAGGAGGCAAAATATTTTTCAATAATTCTTGATTGTACTCCGGATATTAGTCATCAAGAACAAATGACTTTCATAGTACGATGTATTAATATGTCATCTAGCAATGTGAAAATAGAAGAGTATTTTTTAGAGTTTCTAAAAGTTAATGATACGTCTGGTCTTGGACTTTTTAATGAATTAAAAAATGTTTTGAAATCACTTGATCTTAGTATTGAAAATATTAGAGGTCAAGGTTACGATAATGGTTCTAATATGAAAGGAAAACACCAAGGAGTTCAAAAGAGATTGCTTGAAATAAATCCAAGAGCATTATACATGCCATGTGCTTGTCATAGTCTTAATTTGACTCTTAGTGATATGGCACATTCTTGTGTTAAAGCCGTTTCTTTTTTTGGAGTAGTTCAACGCATATATACATTGTTTTCAAGTTCTCCTAAAAGATGGAAAGTTTTACTTGATAATGTGAAAGGATTAACTGTCAAATCTTTTTCAAACACGCGTTGGGAAAGTCGTATTAAAAGTGTTCAAGCTATTAGGTTTCAAGCTCTTGAAGTGCGAAGTGCTTTATTAGAGTTATATGACATTTGTGATGATGCAAAGTCTAAGAGTGAAGCTGAAAGTATAGTTAACTCAATTGAAAGTTTTGAATTTTTACTTGGTATGGTTATTTGGTATGATATTTTATTTGATATAAACATGATAAGTAAGAAGTTACAATCAAAATCTATGTGCATTAATTCTGCTATGAAACAATTAGATGGTATAATATCATATTTTGAAAAATATAAGAATAATGGTTTTGCAACAAGTTTGACTATTGCTAAAAGTCTTGCATCTGATATGAATATAGAGCCAGTATTTTCAACGAAACGTCGTATTTTTAGAAAAAAATAATTTGATGAGAAAGAAGATGATGAAATTTCACTATCACCTGAAGAATCTTTTAGAATTGATTATTTTGTGATTATTGTAGACATGACAATTTCTTCTTTGAAAAGTAGATTTGATGAAATGAAAACATTTGAAAATATATTTGGTTTTTTGTTTGATTCGAAAACATTAAAATCATTAGATAATGATGAGTTGAGAAAATGTTGTGTTAATCTGACATCCACTTTTACGCATGATAATTCATTAGATGTTGAGTTAGATGATTTGTTTACAGAATTAAAAATACTACAACTAACTTTACCAAATGAGATAATGTCGGCAATTGATATTCTTAATTTTGTAAAAAATATAGATTGTTATCCAAATGTTGCAATTGCTTATAGAATATTGTTGACTATGCCTGTTACTGTAGGATCAGCTGAAAGAAGTTTCTCAAAATTAAAATTACTGAAAACATACATGAGATCAACGATGTCGCAAGAGAGATTGAATGGATTAGCAATTTTATCTATTAAAAAGGAGATTTTAGAAAATATTGAAATTAATAATATTATAGATGATTTTGCTTCTAGGAACGTTAGAAGAAGTCATTGTAAATAAATTTTACTTTATTAAAAAATTTAGGACCTATTTTATCATTTTGCCCAGGGCCTCCTGAATGTTAGGACCGGGGTTGCCTCAGACCTCCGTCAACCGCAGGGAAAGTAGGCAAAAGGGAAGGTACTAACGGTTCTACGCACACTACAGAGAAAGCACATGGGAGCGTTAGTATAAGAACTAGGGAAGGGGTCCCTAGTGCAGGCCCTCTGACGCTCAAGTTAGAATCGAAACAGAGCAAAAACTACAAAAAGAGGAAGATGAACAGTAAAACAATAGTAGATGTGTGTGTGCGCGCGTACCTCGCCAATGGAGATAACCACCACCACCCCCCCACCCTCCCTTTTTATATTGTCTTCCATAATTTCCGCAATGATGAGTGTCAAAGAATGTCTGGTGTCAGAGTTTGTCGAACGATAGAGGACGTACGATGAATTTTCCATTGAGTAGATGAAGGTTCCATGGTATGCATATGACAAAATATTAGAATATTCCCTAAAGAATAATCGTTATTCCCTGACAGGTGGTTGTGATTCCTTGACAGTGTTGTTTCCAAGCGATGGTCCAACCAGCAATTGGCCCAACCAGTAGTAAACTGGGAATCATGCCCATGAGAAATGAGAGATTAAGCCCTGGGGGTTCGACCAACACTGAGGCTGACCGAGAGTAAACTGAGAGTTATGCCCATGAGAAATGAGGGACTAAGCCCTGGGGGTTCGACTTGCGCGAAGGCCGATTAGGAGTAGACTGGGAGCCATGTCTATGAGAAATGAGAGATTGAACCCTGGGGTTCGACCGACACAGGGGACGACGGGGAGTATATTGGAAGTTATGTCCTTGAGAAATGAGGGACTAAGTCCTGGGGGTCCTACCGGTGCTAGGGTCGACTGGGAGTAGATTGGGAGTCATGCCTATTAAAAATAAGAGACTGAGCCCTGGGGGTCCGACCGGCGCTGAGGCCGACCGGGAGTAGATTAGGAGTCATGCCAATGAGAAATGACAGACTAAGCCCTGGGCTCCGACCGACGCTTAGGTTGACCGCGAGTAGACTGGAAGCCCTACCCCTGAGAAATGAGGGACTAAGCACTAGGGTTCGATCGACACTGAGGCTGACCGGAAGTAGACTAAGAGTCATGCACAAGAGAAATGAAGGACTGGGCCCTGGTTGGGAGACTAGTCCGCTAGGACACACACTCACCGACCTTGACCGCCACCTCCTCTTGACTCTTAACGGCCACATCATCCTAACCCCAACCCTGGGGCCATCCACTATATATATGTCATATCAAAAGCCTTCCTTCAAGTCTAGTCGAAGGAGTTCTATGACCAACTAACTAGACTCAAATCCTAACGTTGTTTCACCATTTGACCGAACGACGGCTCCTAATAGCCTTTCCTCGACGTTACTGGAAGCATTACCTTTTTTGAAAAACGCTTGTCAGCCGTTTTAAATGCACGGTAAGGCGCTAACAATAGTGTATCAATGCAATGATTCAATTGTTCCATCCATCATAAATGTTGTTTTATGGGCAATTGCCACATGTCTTACTAACTTCATTCTGATGCGATGGTTGACGCTTGACTTTTCGTACGAATTTTGAACGGTGATTCCTCTACCTAGATCTAACGGCTATCGTCCATAGGATTGTTTTGATCGGACAGCTTAGGCTTCTAAGCACTCTCAAGACCCTCGTTAAAAACCCTAAGTGTTGTAGGAAATAATCCATTCGTGCATCATCTTCTGTAACCCTCAGCTCTAACGATTCTTACTATCTGTAATTTTTTCTCTGTGACCTCCCTAGTAAGTATTTTTTTCCTTACCCTTACTCCCTTTTCTTTTACTCCTCGATGGCTCAGGAAATTTTCACCCCTTGGTATGCAACCTTTCATTCTAATTTTGATAGATGTGACTGTCAATCAGCCTGGTTGAACCTAGAGATTCCTAAGACCTTTTATATTCGCATCACTGGCCCCCATGAACGTCCCCATCCTCCTCCTCTCGGCTTTGTCACCTTTTTCAAAGATCAACTTCATGTGGGTCTGCGATTTCTCATTCCCCCGTTCTTCTCTAAGATAAGTTGGTATCTCCACATTCTAATTTTGATAGATGTGACTGTCAATCGGCCTGGTTGAACCTAGAGATTCCTAAGACCTTTTATATTCGCATCACTGGCCCCCATGAACGTCCCCATCCTCCTCCTCTCGGCTTTGTCACCTTTTTCAAAGATCAGCTTCATGTGGGTCTGCGATTTCTCATTCCCCCGTTCTTCTCTAAGATAAGTTGGTATCTCCACATTCTGCTTTCTCAATTTGCTCCCAATGTCTTCCACGCAATGTGTGGAATGACAATCTTATTCCGTCTGTACAATATCTCCTTATCTCCTCGTACTTTCCATCATTTTTATTATCTTAATAAATATGAGCCTGAGTTCTTTATGGTCTAGTCTCAACCCAAGTCAGTTTTCTTTCAAAAAATGTCTTCCTTGAATAAGTAATAGAAATCCCATTTCTATTATATCCAATTACCCAACCCCATACTTTGGTCAATCGAATGACGAGTGGATCTCCCTTCTTCTTCTTCTTCTTCTTCTTCTTCTTCTTCTGAGTTAGGAGATCATCACCATAAGCCTGCGTGCGTTATGGCCTCAAAGAAACTAGCGGGCGTGCAATTCCATATCCCCTTATTACTGTGAGAAAGCCTTCTCTATTTGTTCGGATTGAACCTCATTCGAACAACGTTGCATTCCTCCTTTGGTAAGCACAGGTAACTTAGTCATTACATCCTCACTAACTGAGGTCTCTTCTTCTTCTTCTTCTTCTTCTTTTTTTTGTTTGCACAGAGGATATCATGTTTAGTGCATATGCCCTTGAGTCTATATGGCTAAGAAAAGGTTAGAAGAAACAACGAGGTCATGCCCTATTGACAGTGTTACCGGATCTTCCAATGAGGCATCCCGTGGCCAAGCAAGTGGCAACGTTGCTGTCATTCGTGAGAAAGTGGTAGTCGCCGAGGCCCTCGCCATCTCTGAGGAAGCTCCCATCTTGGACGCTGAACCACCCCTACAGCTCCAATGCAAGAGGCATCGTGTTACCCCATCGGTGCAGTCATCCCCTGAGTGGCCGCCCTCAGCCAGTTTATCCACTCAGGGATCTACCCCAGCCTGGGAAAGTACTCCGACCTCTTCTAGCAAGGCTGCTTCATTCTCATGTCCTCGTATCCCAACATAAAGGGAAGTGACTTATGTGGCGAGCGGGTCCCCCGTCACCTCCATGCCCAGGCACCTTCCTCTTCACCGACCGTTCTACCTTTGGAGGCTCTTTCCGAGTCACCTTGCCCACCCAACGGTCGCTTCCAATTCACATATGCTTTCAGCGTAACCTCCCTCCAAGTGCTGGCCCCAGCTTCATCTTCAGACCCCCCTCGCTTGCCTATGGGTAGGTACAATTGAGGGGCTTGCTAGCGGCCTAGAAAGATGTGGCAAACAAAGTTGTGGGTTGTCCGCTGATGAAGTTGGCGGACGACTTCTCCCAACAGCTAACTATGGTGAATTTTGGTTGTCCTGCCCATGTATATAGATGTTGTTAACCCTGCTCTTCCGCAACTTTAGGTGACTGGGTTGAGCGTGTCACAAGTTGTTGCAAGGCTACAACGGGAGAATGCAACCTTGCAGGGGCCCACACTTGAACTGGAGCAATTTTTGACCTAACCGTGCTACTGGAGGCTCAGACACCAATCGCCCTGCTAAGCGCAATGGAAAAGAATGCCCAAGAAGCTCGGGAGTTGGCTGGTGTTGAGGTGGAAAAGGCACAAAAACTAGAGGTCACCCTAAAGACTAGTGACAATAGTCACCAATGGTAAAGTGCGAGGAGGGTTCAAGCAGTGGTTGATCTTGACGCAAAAACTCTTGAAGCCCAAGACCTTTCTAATGAATTAAAGGAGTTGGAGGCCTCCCACGCCTCTACACTGGTGATGAAGGATGCTCAGTTGACTGACAACATTCTGTGGGTATCCGACCAGCAATTGCAAATGGATGCTCAGAAGATCACCCTGAAGTCCCTACGCACCAAGTTGAAGGCTATTAAGTCTGAGGCGGTAGCTTCTAAGTTGGAGCTAGCTAGGGCGAAATCTGAGTTAATACAGTCCTAAGACGAGCTGGCAAATTACCTGGTAGGGGAGGATGACCGCTTTGAAACCAGGAAAATCGCCTATTTTACTTCCAGTGAATTTGGCTCATGAGTCGGCGCTTCTATTAACTAGATGATCCTTTATGGCACCAAAGGAGCCATCAAACAACAGCAGGAGGCTGGTCTGCTAGCATCAGATATGCCCGAGAACTTTCTGGATCGCGAGAGGCTACTTGGTAAACTCCCTGACGAAGTCTTCCCTGCCTTTAAGTAGATTCTTATTTATCTTGTATTCTAAACCGGGATCGAGTGTAAACAATTCCTTTCGCTACTTCCGCTTTTATTCGCTTATTTTTCCTTTACTTATTTTTACGTGTGAACATTAGACTGCTTGCGGGAGATTGGGTTGAGGAGCTCGGGGCCAAGGGCCTGGTTATACTAGACTAGCAGGGAAAGCATGCAAAAGGGAAGGTACTAATGGTTTTGCACACAGCACAGAGAAAGCACACAAGAGCATTAGTGAAAGAACTAGTGAAGAGATCCTTGGCGCAGCCCTCCGACACTCAAATCAGAACCGGAGCAGAGCGAAAAGTGTAGAAAGAAGAAGATGAAAAGTAAAATAGTAGTAGATGTGTGTGCGCGCGCCTACCTTACCAATGGAGATTACGCCCCCCTTTCATAACTTCCATAATAATGAGGTGTTAAAGAATGTCCGATGTCAAAGTCTGTCAAGCGGTAGAGAACATACAACAGACTTCCCATCGAGTAGAGGAATGTTTCGTGGTATGCATGTGGCAGAGCATCAGAATATTCCTTGATAAATAATCGTTATTCCTTGACAGATGGTTGCGATTTCCTAATAGGTGGTTGTGATTTCGTTGCTATTCCCTGACAATGTTGTCTCCAGGCGATGGTCCGACCGCCGATTGGGTTGACCAGGAGTAGACTGGAAGTCATGCTCATGAGAAATGAGAGACTGAGTCCTGGAGGTCCGATCGGCACTGAGACTGACCAGGAGTAGACTGAGTTATGCCCGTGAGAAATGAAGGATTGAGCCCTGGTGGTCTGATCGATGCGAAGACTGACCAGGAGTAGACTGAAAGTCATGCCTATGAAAAATGAGGAACTGAGTCCTAGGGTCCAATCGGCGCGGGGACCGATCAGGAGTAAACTGGAAGTCATGCCCCTGTGAAATGAGAGACCGAGTCTTGGGGGTTCGGCCGACACTACGGCCCACCGGGAAAAAATTGAAAGTCATGCCCATGAGAAATAAGGGACTGAGTCCTGGGGTCGGTCGAGAGTAGATTGGGAATTATCCCCATGAGAAATGAGGGACTTAGGCCTGGGGGGCTAACCGATCCTAGGGTCGGCTAGGAGTAGACTCTAAGTCATGTCCATAAAAAATAAAAAATAAAGAACTGAAACCTAAATCCGACCGACACTTAAATTTAGCAGGAATAGACTGAGAGTTTTATCTTTCAGAAATGAGGAACTAAGGGGGCGTTTGGTTTAGGGGAATAGGAGTTAGGAATGGGAATGAGAATCATTGATTGTCATTGTTAATGTTTAGATTATAGGAATAGGAATACAAATAAGGGAATGAATCCTTGAAATTGAGTAATAACTCATTCCCATGTACCTCTCCTTCAATGAGTCATTACCCTATTTTCATCAATCAAAATAGTCCTTTATTCCAAAAATACCATTGATCTAAAACTAAAATATTCTCCATAAATATCAAATATCAAAATATATTTATTTATTTTTTCTTTCATATCACTTCTCTCTCCTTGTTCTCTCTTATCATATTTTCTCTATCATCATTTTATCACACATTTTCTCTCTCCTTAATCTCTCCTGTCACACTCTCTTTCCTCTTTTTTCTCATTACACTTTCTCTCTCCTCAATCTCTTCCATCGCACTCTCTTCCTTTTTTTCTCATCATACTTTCTCTTTCAAAATACTTTCTCTCTCCTCAATCTCTCCTATCACACTCTCTTTCCACTTTTTTCATCACACTTTCTCTCTCCTCAATCTCTCTTTCCTCTTTTTTTCCTCAACACACTTTCTCTCTCATCATACTTTCTCTCTCCTCAATCTCTCCCATCACACTCACTGTTCTTTTTTTGTCTCATCATACTTTCGCTCTACTCAATCTCTCTCATAACACTCTCTCTCCTCATTTTTTTCTCATTACATTTTCTCTCTCTTTATCCTCTCCCATCATACTTTCTCTCACATCATATTTTTTCTCTCATCATGCTCTCTCCTATCACACTCTCTTTTCTCATTTTTTCTCATCACACTTTCTCTCTCTTCATTTTTTCTCGTCACACTTTCTCTCTCATCATACTTTCTTTCTCATCATTATCTTTAATCATATTTTTCTCTCACATCTAGTTTTTTCTATTATTTACCTTTAAGGGTAAAAAAGGAAATTTTGATTTATTCCGATAGAAAATATGCAACTAACCAAACATTGCTTTTAAGAGTGATATCATGTTGGATCGAGAAGCGCTAGAGGGGGGTGAATAGCGCTCGCGGCTATTTCGTTCGATTATCGAAAAACTATCGGAGTAAAATACGCAGCGGAAATGTAAATAAACACAAACACAGAGACACAGTCGTTTACTTCGTTCGGAGCCTAGATCGACTCCTACTCGAAGGCCCGCGATCCTTGATCGCTTTCCGTGGGCAACAACTAAGATATCATGAATAAGTACAAGGAAATAAGTACAAATGGAATTGAAATAATACTGACAACAAAATAATAACTGAAGCTTCGGGTCGTCGGCGACTGCAATAGCACTTTAGAGTCGTTTCTTGAGCAGCACTCAGCAGAAGGAAAGCTTGTCAATTGTTGATCTTCACTGCTGCTCGAAGACCCCTTATAAAGGGCATCCAAGGCGCCTTGAAAGCCTCCGAAGGCGCCTCCATAGCTCCGAGTCCACCGTGCAGATGAGCGCTGACCATTCTGCGCCTTATCACCTTGAAGACGCCTTCATAGGTCTTCAAGGCGCCTTCCAAGGCGCCTCCATAGGCAACCGAGGCGCCTTCAGCCCTGCTTCACGGCCAGGTCAGCTTTTGCACCCGAGGCGCCTCCAAGCTCCATGGAGGTGCCTCGGACACTGTTCATCCGAGGTTAATCTTTGTACTTTGGTCCCTGCAAGATACATTAATCCCAAATATACCCTGCAGTACAAAGTTAGCACATAAAGCATAATAGAAGTGATAATGATAGTCTCCGGACTATCCGAGCCTGACTTCGGGTTTCCAACCGGAAACCCTAGGTCGACCCGACGCCTACTGTTCCCTCTACGGGGAACGCGTCCTCACCTACTCCACTCAGGAGATTTACCTGTTGCCAGTGTGATCCTCCAGATCGACTGGACTTTTGCTCAGCACTCGACGCTTCCGGACTTTCTGCTGGACATCCGCTTCCCGGCTAGTCCAGTCTTTTACCTGGTTCGCGACACCAGGACTTTCCACCTAGGGTTACCACCCCCTAGGACTTTTGCCTGAAGTCATCGACCTGCCAAGACTTTCCGCATAGGGTTACCACCCCCTATGACCTAGGGTTACCACCCCCCAGGGTTTTTCCCTTTGCCTAACCGCTGCTAGGACTTTTTTCCACCTAGTGTTACCGTCCCCTAGGACCTAGAGTTACCACCCCCTAGGATTTTCACCTGCCTAATCGCAATTAAGACTTTCCTAAAACACTCATTCAACATGTTAGATAACAACAAGACTTAACTTTGAATCTTTTGTCATTATCAAAACTCAGGTTCGATCGTCGGATGCTTCCCGCACCAATATATCCATGCTTATATCCATTCCCATTCTATAATATAATGATTCTCATTTCAATTCCTATTCCTAGAAAAGAATCAAACACCTCCTAAGAATTGGTGGTCCGATAATCGCTGAGGTTGATCAGATGTAGATTAAAAATTCTCCCCATAAAAAATGACTAACTGGACCCTACGCGGGAGACTAATCTCCGCTAGGACACATGCTCTCCGACAGTGGCTGTCACATTCTGTACTCTTGACCGTGCCCAACACTTCTGTGTATAAATTAGCAAGTACTTTGGACAAGCAGCTGACAGATTGCTACAACTATTATTTTTTTTTTAAGTTAATGTAAATTATTATAATTATTGGTGTCGAATGTACTTGTTAAAGACATCCAACTGTATATCACAGTAGACAACTAAGCACTACATCTAATGTGTTTCAAAGCAAGGCTCAAAAGCTAAATACTCAATGATTAAAGGTTTATCACGACAGACGCAAGAGTAGGATTATAACCAAGAGGAGCATTTCAACAACCATATTTACTTTAGGACACTGGAATAGAAAATGTAAAATGACAGCATTACTTGAAAATAGGAATTTGCCCATTCATAAGCATGAGGGAGATTGATGTAGATGAACCCAAATTTGAAGGGATGGTAATTTTTTATTCAGGAAAATCATGACTCTATTAGTTACCAAATTTGAAAGGGTCATAATCTTTCAAAATCTATATTTGTTATAGGAGACTCGTAACCGTCAAATTTCATGTCTAAATTTCACCGCTTATGCCCTTGTTAGAGCATCTTTGTCAGTTTCCGTAATTTCTATTTTTATGATATTTATAATAATTTTGATATTTATAGTATTTATAGGTCCAAATTTAACTACATCAACATTCTTATTTGTAAATTTTAATTACATTTCATTTTATGGAAAGATTTTTTTTATTTCTCTACAATATTATAATTTAGGTCCATATTTTAATATTTCTTTCCTTTCTTAGTCATAGTGTCTAGAGATTATATAACACATATTTAGTTGTACAAGGAATTATCCCTCAATTATTAATAAAGTTTCATCTTTTAACAAATGACGGATTTTTCTTTTGATATTCTTCGGATTCTCTTCTTGCTTCCTCCCTTAATTTCCCTTGTCATATTGGTAGGGTAATCACTATCCTACCGGGCGTAGAGATGCATGAAAAAAAAAATTGTACAATTTCATAACAACATCACATCTATGGTTTGACTTTGAGATAGAGCAATTAAATCAAGCATTCTTACAGATAGCGTGAAAAGATATTTGAAAAACATTAGCATGCCAGTCCAGGGGACGAATGATCAACGTTTTCCTTGCCTTTTATTTACAGAGTGACGTGTACCAAAAGTTTCTGACTAGGAGTAACATGATCAGCCTATGAAGAGTATAAAGAAGAGTATAAAGAATATGAGAACTTGGCACTATACGGGCACATTTTGACTAGCATCTTAAAAGCCAATTTAAATAACAAAATGAAAAGATCAAGTAGGCAATGACACAGAAGAATACCCATAAACAATTTCAAAAGAGCTAATGTCAAAGACTGAATTACAAGCTCAGACACTGAGGTTCAAGATTCGTTTGGCCGAATAGCCTACTACTATGGAAGGACTTTTGTTGATGAATGCTATTCACAGGTAATATTTCCCCTTCACAAGGTATATACCAAAAATAGAAGGAACCTCAGTGCAATTTGCTAGTAACAATAAAATTAATACTGAAAACAAAAACTATGTCTGAATGAAAACCAGTTCAATTGCATGTGTAAACCCACCAAATGTAAATGAACGCTGCACTAAAATCAGGATAACACTATCAGGAATTAACCTAATATCCTAACAGCAACTCCAGTGAAATAGAGCAAAAAAACTCCAGCTTATTACACATACAGTTACTATATTGCCGCACATATGGACAATAGCAGCTTCTTGCATGGTGAAGGAATGAGTAAGAGGGCAGAGAGGCGGGAGGAAAAGGAAATATGATGTGCCATTTATTCTAAAATAATAATATGAGCAAACATCAATTAGTCGTGCAATAGCATGGAGATTGAACATTAACTTGAGCAACTATAATTTTGCTGATGATGTTGATACCTGACAATGAGATTTTGGTAAATTTCTCAAAATCACAATAACCAAATTTCCAAATAGTTTAATTAAGATGTCATAAAT
Organism: Zingiber officinale; assembly: GCF_018446385.1. Classification (NCBI taxonomy): domain Eukaryota; kingdom Viridiplantae; phylum Streptophyta; class Magnoliopsida; order Zingiberales; family Zingiberaceae; genus Zingiber; species Zingiber officinale. The sequence continues at coordinate 110,318,076 of NC_055996.1, forward strand.
GATATGTAGATAAATCTAGTCAACATAATAACCGTGGAGACGGATAGTGAATTATCTCCAGGCAGTTGATGGTGAACGCGCTAAAATAGCCTTCTACACAGGGCAGGAGCTACTATCTCAGACAACCACCTGTACCAAATGGTGAGCTGCTCATTTGTTGAACTGCTTACAAATGGATAATATCCGGCAAAATCATAGGCAATTGGCTAAGTTCCAAAGCATGCACTTTTCTTTATAAGCTGCATAATTTCCATTAGTTATTGCTTGAGGAGTGACAAAGAAGGATACTTGTAGTTGGTTTTTATTTGATGATGCTCAAAATAAGATAACTTTTAGACTATGTATTTATGTCCTAGTCACAAGCTCGCAGCCACTGGGCCTAGCAGCGAGCTCATGGCGGTCTCATAGAGATTACTCATACTGTGCTGCAAGCATGGCAGCATATAGAGATTGTTGTAAAATAATAAAGCAATACAAGCAGTATTATATTTGCACAAAAATAAACATACAATAGACAGATAAATAAAGGAGTAGGGTTTAGAATATAGTTATCCGGTTGAAGCGTCGGCACGCCGACTGTCCTTAGAGAATTTATTGCTGCCTCACGGTTCAAAGGCTCTCCGGCAAAATTCCCCTAAGATCCGACAATCGCTCGTCTCGTCCGTAGGTGCACTCCAAAATGGACGCGACACTCGGACCCAACCTCAAATCGCCGGAAGACCAAGCCTCAGGACAAGAAAAACGAGAAGAAAGCAGAAAGAATCGCACAGAGAAGGGAGAAAGCTCGAGGCTTGAGTAAAGAATAGAGGTGCTCCAAGTCCCCTTTTATTCACTCTGAAGTGCTTCGCTAGCGAGGAAACGCGCCTCAGTGTCGCGTCCGCGTCCCTTCCTCACGCGCGGAACAAAATCGAAGTCTGCATCCCTTCCTCACGCGCGGAACCAAACTCTGGTTTGGTTTTGGTTCAGACCGAACCAGAACCGGAAACCAAACTGGTTTGGTTCAGACTGAACCAAACCAGCAAAAACAGACCGGGCCGCCCGTGAGCGCAAGGCCCACGGGCTGGGAATTTGCACACCCCCTGCGCGCGTTAATCGCGCACGTGACGTCCGATTTATGGATTTCCGGCTCGAACCCCCCAAATCCACTCGATTTGAGCTTGGCCCGCGCATACGTGTAGGTCCTCTTATCATTGCTAAGAAAGGATGGAAGAGCTTCCTATATAAGCCCTTCCAAGCTTCTCCACTTAGCAATGTGGGACTAAAAATACTACAAAAAATGCTTTGAATTTAAAACAAAATTCAACAATCCCCCACAAATTCAAATCATTTCGGTTAAAAATAAAAAACAAAAAAAAAATGTCCTGAGGCTAGGTTGCAATGAGCTTTTAGTGAAAATACCTTCCGGTTTGAATTTTCACCTAAGTACACCAATCTTATTCACATAGGTTTGAAGTGAACTAGGTCTTGAACTTAAACATTTTTATATGTGAAGTCAAATGGTAACAACTCATCACGGGCGACGGTTGAATCCTTCTGGGTTGGTCCATTATAGCCATGCCACCGAATCTTGTTTCATAAGTGCTAAGGGGAGTTGCCTAGACCCCCCACACTGCGGCCACACAGTTACACTTACATAGGTGAGTTCTCCAAGGATGTACTGCGAGCATCCTGTCAATAAAACCTTGAACTCATTAAGAGCCTCCAAGCTCATCCTTACTAGCAGTCAAACATCTATCCAGGGAAGAGACTATGAGATTACATCTCAATCAATTTGATGCTTACGGTTCACCCTTATAATTTGTTTATACCACATTGAACCTACTTCTTGGGATCTCCAATCAGATAGGTTGGGTTACCGTTATAGATGAAACCAGGATAGGCCTCAGTCCCATTCCCTTACTGGATCTCTTGATTTTCTCGGAATCAAGTCCTTTTGTGAGTGGATCAGCAATATTGTCTTTTAAACTTACGAAGTCCAATGGTACCACTCCAAGAGACACTAGTTCACGAATAGACTTCAATCTTATTCGTACATGTCTTTTCTATTTCTGGTTATACTTTGAGCTTCTAATCTGAGCTATTTTTGTTTGATTATCACAGTGTACTGAAATAGAAGGTATTGGCTTTACCATCAAGGGAATTTCTGAAAGAAGACCCTTAAGCCAATCAGCTTCAGTTACTGTGATATCTAAAGCACACAATTCTGCCTCAGATGTAGAACGGGATATAATCGTCTGTTTAACAGACCTCCAAGCAACTGCACCGCCTCTAAGTGTAAAGACATAACCAGTAACGCCTTTACATTCAGCAGTGTCTGCTATCCAACTAGCATCACTATATCCCTCCAGGACTGCAGGGAATCTCTCATACCACAAGTCCAAGGATATAGTACCTTTTAGGTATCTGAATACTCTGTCTAATGCATCCCAATGCGTTCTGTCCGGACAGCTGGTAAACCTACTCAATTTTGTTATAGCAAAAGAAATATCAGGTCTAGAACAATTAGCTAAATACATTAGACTACCTATTATTTGTGAGTATCTTAATTGAGACACTGCCACACCACTATTATTCTTGTGGAGAGTTTTTGAAGGGTCATATGATGTGACAACAGATTTAACTTGGCTATAACCATATTTCTCTAATACTCTCTCAACATAGAGTGACTGAGAAATTGTTATTCCATCAGTTGAACGAGTCAACTTCAGCCCTAAAATCATATCAGCACAACCCATATCCTTCATATCAAACTTACCACTTAAGAGGGTCTTAGTCTCATTAATAATAGAAAGGTTAGTTCCAAATAGTAGAATATCATCTACATATAAACATAGGATAATACAATTATCACCTTTCATTTTAGCATACACACATTTATCAGAGTCATTTACTTCAAAGTCAAACGATAGCATAGCTCTATCAAATTTTTCGTACCACTGCTTTGGGACTTGCTTCAAACCATAAAGAGATTTGACTAACCTACAGACTTTATTCTCATTTCCAGAGACTGCATATCTCTCAGGCTGATCCATATATATCTCTTCTTCTAGATCTCCATTTAGGAATGCTGTTTTGACATCCATTTGATGGACCTCAAGATGATATATGGATGCTAATGCGATTAACACTCGGATTGTAGTAATTCTGGTAACAGGAGAATAAGTGTCAAAATAGTCAATCCCTTCTTTTTGTTTGAATCCCTTAGCAACTAGGCAGGCTTTGAATTTATCTACTGACCCATCAGGTTTTAGTTTTCTCTTAAACACCCATTTACATCCTATAGTGGTACACTCAGGAGGTAAATCTACCAACTCCCAAGTGGCATTAGAGATAATAGAGTCCATTTCACTTTTAATAGCCTCTTTCCAGTGTTTAGCTTCAGGAGAAGTCATGGCATCTCTATATGTCACAGGATCACCTTCTATATTATAGGTGATAAAGTCCTGGCCTAAATCTGTAGACACACGTTGCCTCTTGCTCCTTCTCGGTTCTGTATAGTCACTAGATTCATCTAGTCTAGAGTGACTTGAGGAAGGTGTACCCACTAGGGATAATTGGACCTCTACGGAAGAAGACTCATTTCTAGTAGAAATACTAGATTGAGGTGTTCTCGTCTTCATAGGAAATATATCCTCAAAAAATGTAGCATCGCGAAGTTTTACAATAGTATTTGCATCTATTCCAGGAATTTCTGATTTAATAATCAGGAACCTATATACAATACTATTTTGAGCATAACTCAAGAAGATACCATCTTGTTCTTCATTTTCTGATTTTTGAATTTCTTCTTGTCAGATGAGACTACTACATTTGCCTTTGGAATAAAATCCATAGGCATTCTTGTATCATCATTTTTATGTTGCTTCCGATGTTCTTCTTCGATATTTAAGGCAATCATCAAATCTTCTAGAGAGATTTTACCTCTCCGATGTTTAAGAGTCATGTCAAAATCTTCCCAACTTGGAGGTAATTTTTCGATGATAGACAAGACCTGAAATTTTTCAGGTAATGGCATATCTCCTTCAGCAAGACCATGAATTTGAACTTGGAATTCATGTGTCTGCTCAACCACAGATTTGCCTTCAACCATTTTGAAGTTTAGGAATTTTGCCACAATATACTTTTCTAAACCAGAATCTTCGGAGTTATATTTTTTATCCAAAGATTTCCACAGCTCTTTAGCTGAAGAGGTTGAGCAGTACACATCAAATAGTGCCTCTAAGAGGGCAGACAGGATTCTCCCATGGCAGAGATAATCTCTTTGCTTAAACCTCTCTAAGGCAGCACTACGGGCAGGTTCCTCTTCATTAGGTGAAGAAGGGTCTGTTTCTATAACGGAAAATAGCCCTAGCGTAGTAAGCCAAAATTTCATCCGTTGTTGCCAACGTATGAAGTTTTGCCCGTAAAATTTCTCAGGTCTAGCACTAGCCTCATCAGATCCTATTACCCTATCATTCATCATGTCTATTGATACAGGCAATAAATTCTCTAAGAATGTTGTAAAATAATAAAGCAATACAAGCAGTATTATATTTGCACAAAAATAAGCATGCAATAGACAGATAAATAAAGGATTAGGGTTTAGAATATAGTTATCCGGTTGAAGCGTCGGCACGCCGACTGTCCTTAGAGAATTTATTGTCACCTCACGGTGCAAAGGCTCTCCGGCAAAATTCCCCCAAGATCCGACAACCGCTCGTCTCGTCTGTAGGTGCACTCCAAAACGGACGCGACACTCGGACCCAACCTCAGATCGCCGGAAGATCAAGCCTCGGGACAAGAAAGACGAGAAGAAAGCAGAAAGAATCGCACAGAGAAGGGAGAAAGCTCGAAGCTTGAGTAAAGAATAGAGGTTCCGCGTCCCTTCCTCACGCGCGGAACCAAACTCTGGTTTGGTTTTGGTTCAGACTGAACCAGAACCGGAAACCAAACTGGTTTGGTTCAGACTGAACCAAACCAGCAAAAACAGATCGGGCCTCCCGTGAGCGCAAGGCCCACGGGCTGAGGATTTGCACCCCCTCTGCGCGCGTTAATAGCGCACGTGACGCCCGGTTTATGGATTTTCGGCTCGAACCTCCCAAATCCACTCGATTTGGGCTTGGCCCGCGCATGTGTGTAGGTCCTCTTATCATTGCTAAGCAAGGATGGAAGGGCTTCCTATATATAAGTCTTTCCAAGCTTCTCCACTTAGCAATGTGGGACTAAAAACACTACAAAAAATGATTTGAATTTAAAACAAAATTCAACAGAGATGACTCATCTTAGTTAGCCTTGAACTTCTCTACATAAATGAAATATTAAAATCATATAAAATTATTTAATCAAAAATTAATTATATAAATAAAAGGACACAGAAAAATTGATAAAATTAAATGAACTAAATAAGAGAATAATTAGTTAAATTTTGCAAATGGATAATTCACTGATTATTCAAATTGTCAATGGTTACTTAAATATTGATGACCAAATCAATTACTATCTACTCCTACTATTGACCCAACAATTACGTGAGTGAAAAAAAAAAAATCCTATGGGCTAACTTTGAAACTACAATATCCATATTTTCTAGTACCGGTTCATAGGATATGCACATATAAATGTCAATTTAAGGATAGTAAGAAAGTATAATTAATACATTAACATAAATAATTCAATGTACTGTTAGACAATCTCTTTACCCGAGTCCCGAGCGGCAAACACAAGAAACATTCATAATGATAATTATTATCATCACTTCATAACATTCTAATACAATACATGAACTCTGGATAGAAATGACAAAATTCTAGTAGCATATTAGACAAATAATCCAATGTCAATATAAATGAATCACACACAAGCTCTGGCAACTGAAGTAGCAAGAAATAAAATGGATATTTGGTAAATTTTCATGTTAGAGTTGTAGTACCAGCGAGAACCATCCATAAGCCTAGAGCGATCTGCTCGGCAACTAAGTTGAGTTTGTAGAGGTCGATTCTTGTAGGCACCGGCCACCGTGAGAATATATGCATACAACCAAACTATAACAACCACAATATATAGCACGATGAAAATACATGATCTAATTCAGTTTGGGGAAGAGCATACACGATACTGAAATGAAAATTCAGTTATATACATGTGAAATTACCCGCACGAAGAACACTAGGAGAATAATTGTTGGAAGCTCATTTTCAATGCAATTGACAACCTAATAGAACAGAAAGGAAAAGACAAGCATAAGCAAAGTACTACGATACATAAAACACAAACTCAAGCAAAAGGACAGCAAATGGAAAATACTTACGGTGGGAAATCCAAAGTAGAGAAGGCCGAGAGCCGATAGGGCTACGATAAGAGCCACAGTAAGAGGGCTTAGCAATCTAACCGATGAGATAAGGGGTTGTCTGAAAGAGTAAGTATTTCGGATTTGGCGATCCAACTCCAACCAATGTCTTAAAAAAAGCATGAATTTCCTTACAGCAAGAAGAGAGCTGCAAACCTGAAATCGCCGGCAATACACTTGGAATAGCTACAGCATCTAGCTTCAACCGCACATTCACTAATTCCTGAAAGACATCCATTGCCTCATTGAAGAGAAAAGGAAGACAGCATTCCACTGTAAGTGATGAGGTCAAGATTGCATCCAGAATGCTTCATCTTCTTGAGAAGTTGCATGCTTTAATTTTAGCTAATCATCGTTATGCAAAAGTAAAATATATTAAGCAGAATTATAGCTTTGGAAAATACCATAACTCTTGGTACTAGGAAGACAGAGTGTCTTGTATTGTTAGAAAGATCTTCGACTTTCCTAGTTTTGAATGGAAATTTCCATAGCTATTCACGATTTGTTGCTTGGCTTGACCGTAAAAGTAAAATCTTTCATAGTTTTGAATCTCTACCCATTCACGACTTGTTAGAGAGAGAGAGAGTTTTTTTGTTTGGTGGGACAACCAAATTGTGATAACTAAAAGTAAAGTGAGGGATCAATCTAAAGGGCCGACTAGTTGGGTAAATCAATAGTAGTTTTAAATGTCATTCACAACTTGCCAGGATTAACCGTCAATATGAGGGAGAAAGGAGAAGGCCCCAAAGGCCATTTATAACTATTCGATGAGCATGCAACAGTGACGTGCTCGATTAGTCCCCACATATAAATCATTCTATATCTTATTATGGGATCAACGATACTAAACCGTTTGAGATGAGCAATATCAATTTTTCTACTTCATTAGTCTACTCAATTAGGAATGAGAAGTATGGAAATAGGAGTATTGGACAAGAGATCACAGATTGAGAATGGGGAATCAGGAATATCTTCTATATAACCCCACTCCAACTTTCCTCTCTTCCCATCGGCATTCCTCCTCTCTCTCTCCCATGATGGCTCCCTGCCCTTCGCTGAGCTTCATGTTTCATCATCACCTCCTCTAATGCAGCATGACCCGCTCTTTAGTGAGCTACCGTTATCGTAGCTACACCCTCCATTCAATGATGGCCAGCGTTATGGCCCGATCTAGTGGCTTCCCCGTCCATCTATTTGGATAGGGTTGCAGAGAACGCTAGTAGTTACAGTAGTTAAAAATGCAATGATATTGGCTAGAGCTATAGTGAGATCAATTAAAATTGCAGCCAAATCAGTTGAAGCTACAACCATATCAACTAAAGCTACAGTTGAACCCTCCATCGCCAAGGTCCTCAGCATGGAGATCTCTGAAACTGCAACGAAATCCTCCGCCACTAAGGCTGTTGCAGCAGAACCTTTTGATGCTGAGCTTGCCAAGGACACCAACATGGAGACCCAGTTGCTGATTAAAATCAACCTCTGAATCCTACGCCGCAGAGGTCCCCAGATCCGACAATTTTGAACTCTCTACCACTGAGATCAAGCGGTTTCATCCACAGTTTGATTTTGCTCTTTTGTCATCGAGATTGACGTGAAATATTAGTAGTCGACTAGGGGTGGTTGGATATAGTATATTGAATCGAAACCGTATTAAAAATTTGGTATAAAAAAATTGATTTATACTTAATTTTGGTATATCAAAAATTTAGTATGCCAAATTTTAATATGGTATAAATTTTATATCAATTATAGTAAAATTTTGATATTGGTATAGTATATCAAAAATTTTGATATAAATCTCATAATGATATTGATATCGACAAATCTGGTACAATAATAATATCATATTAAATTTTTAGTATATTCTTAAATTGTCATTGTTTATTATATTTCGATACAATAAATATAGTATACCAAAATTTTAATATATATAAACAAATCTTTTATATGATTTTTTTTTTATTCTTTTAGCAAATCTCTTACCGATTTTGTTGTTTCGATAAACATGTGATAATTTTCAGACCCCATCAAGCTCCAATACTTTATCTTTTTTTAGACATGGTATCTCTACATTGTTTAGTTTTTTTTATGTTGTTTATCAAGTTTTCTATTAGATTGAGAAATATGTAGCACTGAATATAATTGAAACAACGTAAAAGCAAAACTTAGTGAATTTATGGTTTTTGCCTCCAGGGCGTAGCGCAGACGGTGGACCCATGGTATCTCTGGCGTAATGATCAGAGTCGATTCTCAGGAACTGACGACCTGGAGTTTACCCCACCATGCGCCTATGGCCTGTGTACCTGCATGAACCTCCCTCCATATCCGTGGGGTCGGTACTAGGGGACCGCTAAGATAGCGGATCAATCCATTCATGTTATAGATATTTTTTAGATTTACAAATAACAAATAAATAGAACCATTGTATAGTAGGCAATTTGTATAGTTAAGAGTCTTAAATAATTATGATCTGTGTACATAAATTACTTATTGGTAATGACCATTTTAAGAAAAGGTAAATCCACCATTTCAATGGCCCTAAGAGCCAATCTCATAGGTACGAAGGGATATAAATTAACTATTTATGTTCCTACGAGATTCGATCTCTGACCATTACATCAGAAATATCACATGCTCATCATCTGTACTACGTCATAGGGTAACGACCATTTTAAGCCATAGATACTTGGTGTGTGCATAAATTGTTTAATTTCAATGATGACGACGCGACGATGATTAAAATAAAATGTTGCAAAGATGTAATACTAGAATTTCTATCAATTAAACTTTGTGAGTGTTATGGTTGAGACATTGAATCATTACAATAACTTATTTCAGGTATAAACGTGAAGAAGCTAAAATAGTAGACTCATAGGGAAGCAAATTATTAAACTAAAATTAAGAGAATTGAGACATAACTCTACTCCAAAACTTGAAGGCTTCTATTTTACTTTATTTGAAAGGAAAGCGAATTAGTTCACTTAGACACACAGATTAAATTTGAAGAGAAGAAAAAACTTGAGCTGAGAAAAGAAATAAAGTAAACAAGCAAGAAGTTATTTGACTCTGGAATATCTTAATCAATGTCTAAATACAAAAATCCCTGAGTAAAACTATATGCCCAACCACCAAAAAAATTTGTTCCTAAACGAATCTCTTCTTTACATGCCTCTTATTCTCTCACAACATCTACACAATCCCTAAGGGATCTCCTCAATTCTAGAATGTTCCATCAAAGAGAAATTCCATCTCCATCATCAAGAAAAAAGGATGATTTACTACTTTATGCATTCTGTAAATATTTATCATGAACCTGACTAAATAATTTTCTTACTGGCACACGTTGGTGTAGATCATGCCGAAGAATTTTATGTGTCAGCGTTAAGCATAGAAATTTCAGTTATCCATGCAAAATAAATATTTCTACTAAATTTCAGCCTCCTCTTTAGCAGAGTTTTACATTACAATTTCAAAATTATGATTCCATAGAGTGTAAAAAAAAATTTAACTTGAGAATTCTCCATTTTCTCTTTAACGATGAGCATCTTTCCCTAATGAGAGGTTGCAATGCAAAGGCCATCATATTGTTAGAAAACTTAGAAACTTAAAAATTTCTAATTCTTTGTACATAAACTAGTCTATATCTTAAACTTTTGTGCCTTCAAAAGTTTAATAATGACGTTGTCTTTTGAAGATTAAACAGTGAGTTTGTTTGGATAATAGAAGTAAAATTCTTCATCCATCTTTTTTCTATATGCCTATATTTTTTTTTTCAAACCCAAGCTAAACGAATGAGACAAGATGGTTGAGAAACTGGCACTAACTCATCGACAAGTACATCAGAAACAAGCAATTGCTGAAGCGAAGAAGAAGCGACAGGCTACCATAATAGCACAACGGTTAGAACAGATAATTGATCATCTATCGATGCTATATTTCTGGTGCTGTAGTTGGTTTTTCTAATTTTTCACTCCACATTTCTCACCTAAGCTTTAGAGCCAAGGTTTTCAATAGCGACGAATAGCCCGCTATCGCACGCTATGATCAGCGAACGCTGCAGAGCGTTCACTAATTAGCGATTGTCCCAAATAGCTCACGCTATTCGGGATAAAAGCGTCGATAGCGCACATAGCGTGCGCTATCGTGACCTAGCGGCCCATAGCAGGCGCTATAATTGCAAATTGCTTACAAAATAGCTAAGGCAAAGGAGAGGAGGTAAAGGCAAGTGGAATCGTGACCGTTGAGAATGTAGGGCAAAGGCAACGGGCGACTAGAGATGACGGGCGATCGGCGAGCGATGACCTGTGAACGGCGGCGAGGGACAGCGCTTGGAGGTCAGCTTTTCTCCTTCCTTTCATTTTCTTTGTTTAGTTTTTCTTTTTCGTTTTTTGTTTCTCGAAGGAGCAAAAGCGATTTCGCGATTTCCAGAAGTTGGGCATCTGGATCGATTGAGATCCTTTTTGTTCTAACAGAAAGGATCTGGATCGATAACTCGATCAATCTAGGGCATTTGGATCGATCACTCGATCGATCTAGATTCCTTGGATTGATCCAATGATCGATCCAAATGCCCTGGATTGATTCCCATTTTTTTTGCTGATTTATTTGTAATTAATTAATTATTTGTTCTGATTTTTTTTCTTTTGTTTTTCTAAGATTTTGATTGTCTAGTTAGAATTTACAATGTCTACGAATTTTTCAAAAAAAAAATAAAAAAGATATTAGTTGGAAGTATTGTTATTAAAATGAAGGGGAAAAATATGTTCGGTGCAAATTTTGTCATCATATATCGAATGAAGGGATTACTCTCTTGAAGAAACATTTAGCTCAAACTCATAAAGGGGTTGCACCTTATGTTAGTGTTCCAGATGATATTAAGAAAGAAATTAGAGAATCACTTGACAAAATTAGAGCATATAAAAGCAAACAAACCGAATTGTTACGAGAGATTGGTGAGGGCCCCTAGAGTATGAGTTTGCAATCATCAAAAGTTGGAAGTGTAGGGGGAAATTCAATTGGATGTTCTGGTAGTGGTGAATCAAAAGGTAAAGGTACTCTTCATGGGTTTATTAGTTCCGAACCTCGATAAACAACCCTAAATTCAGCATACAAAAAAGATTTGCTAGTTGATGTGAAGAGTAGAGTTGGTCATTTTATTTACTCTGTCGTACTTCCGTTTAATGTTGTGAATGATCCTTATTGGTTGCCTATGGTTGAGGATATTGTGGAATATAAAAGAGGGTTTAAGCCTCCTTCAATGCATGAGTTAAGAACTTGGATACTTAAAACTGAGGTTGATGGCATCAACCTAATATATGAGGAGCATAGAAAGGCATGGAAAAAATATGGATGCACTATTGTGTCCGATGGTTAGACGGATGGAAAGAATAGAAGTTTGATCAATTTTTTGGTAAATAGTCCCGCCGACATTTTCTTTTTGAAATCTATTGATGCATCAGGCTCTATTAAAAATGGGAATTGATCTTTAAATATCTTGATGATGTTGTTGATGATGTGGGAGAGGAAAATGTGATTCAAATTGTCATGGATAATGCTTCGAATTGCATTAAGGCGGGGAAAAAATTGTGGAGACTAGACACAGAATTTGGTGGACACCTTGTGCGGCGCATTGCGTTGATCTAATGTTGGAGGATGTTGCAAAGTTGAAGATTTTTTCTGACACAATTGAGCACTCTAAGATAGTTGTAAAGTTCCTTTATGGTCATGGGACTATACTTTCTTTGATGAGAAAGTGTCCAAATGGTAAAGAAATTTTCTGTCCCGCTGTTGCTCGTTTTGCTACTTCATTTCTCACTCTTCAGAGTATGTATAAGGTTAAAAGGCCACTTGAACAAATGTTTGCTTCCGAAGATTAGGTTAGTTCATCACTATCTCAAACAATTCAGGGGAAGGCCGTGAAGAGAATTGTTGTTATTGATCCCAACTTTTGGTCACATATTACATTTTGTGTTAAGAATGTTCTTCCTCTTGTAAGTAAGTGTGTTAAGGGAAGTTGATTCGGAGGAGAGATCGGACATGGGATATATTTATGAACTTATGGACAAGGCAAAAGAGACAATAAAATTTAATTGTGGGAGAGTTGACAAAAATACAAGCCCATTTGGAAAAAAATTGATTCACGATAGACTCCGCAACTTCATCATCCTCTACACACGGCCGGGTACTATTTGAACCTGTAATTACGTTATGAAGAAAGATTTTCTGATTGTGATGAAGTTAGAGATGGATTGTATACTTGCATGAATAGGATGTTGTCTTCTAATGATCGTCTTAAAGCGGGCATCCAATTGGACTTGTATAACAAAGCTGAAGGAGAATTTGGAACTCCGATAACAAAACAAACAAGAATGTTGCAAACTCCGGGTAAAATTTTCTTCTTGTAACCATTCTTGTAAAATTATACTAGCATTCGTATTTTAAAATTATATACATTCTTGTAATTTTTTTTTTTTTTATGTTATTGCTTATTAGTCTCGTGGTGGAGATGTTTTCGAAGTAAGACACCCGAATTTACTACATTTGCAATTCGAGTGCTTGGTCTCACTTGTAGTGCTTCGGGATGTGAAAGAAATTGGAGCACTTTTGAATCAGTGAGTATTATAAGTTTTTAACTCTACTTGAATTTTAATTGTTTTATAATTTTCATATCATTGTTTAATTTTTTATATATGTTTTCTTCTTTGCAATATTAGATTCATACAAAAAGGAGAAATAAGCTTGAACATGCAAAGTTGAATGCGTTGGTGTTTGTAAAATATAACTTCAAGCTTAGGGAGAGAAGCATTAGGAGGAGAGACAAGATTGATCCCATTGTAGTTGATGAAATTAATTCGGATGATGAATGGATAACTAAGAAAGAAGGTACAGTCCTCCCCGTAACTACTAAATGGCTTGAAGATGATAACTTATTTGAAAGTGATCCTATTGTGAGTGTGTCGTCTTCTACCTTTGAAAGTCTTTTCGACTCAAATAAGCGAGTAGAAGATGTTGAGGATATAGTTGAAGTTCCTCCTACGAATTCAAAAAAAAAAAAAGTTGTTGAAAATTCAAGTAAGCACTATATAAGCATATGCAAATTATTTACTTATATCTACTTTACCTATAATTGATTCTTAAATATCGTGTCTCTTATATAATAGGTGGAAGCAAAGACAAACAAGCAAGGTTGAGTCTTGTTGATGTGGAAGATAATCATCTTGATGCTGAAAATTATGGTGGAGTAATTCCAATAACTTTTGATAATGAAAATTTTCTAACCATAGTAGGGATGGCAATTTCACCCGAATCCGATGGAGGATCCGACATCCGACCCGAATGAAGGAGGGTATGGAGGGACTATCAATACCCGATACCCAACCCGAATACCCGATTAAATAATATATATATATATATATATTAAAGAAAATATTCTTTTTTTCAAAATCAACTTACTATTTTTGTTTATATTAGGAGGAGACTATATAAATGTTTAATCTATTTTTTTAATTATATATATTTTTTTAATAAGTTATTAATTTTAATATATTTTTGTTGAATAATAATAGTTAGATAGAAAGAAGAAAAATTATAATTATAAAATATATCCGATCATTTAATGGGTATGGGTATACCCATCGGAAATTCTATACCCGATGGGTATGGAGACGGAGGATATAGAATCCGACCCGAACCCGACCCATTATCATCCCTAAATCATAGACATTATTAATGATGATAGTGATATAGAGTTGGATGATACTAATTATTTTTAGGTTATGTTATTTTAATTATAAGACTTTTTAAATTGAGATATTTTATCATGTAATGAATTATTATGATTAATTTTAGGTTATATTATTTTTATTTTACTTATATAAGTATATTTTGTTTTTTAAATTTAAATATTGATGTGCACGAAAAACTTACGATATTCGCTTCGCTATTTACACTACGTGATGATAAGATAAAAACGTTATGAACTAACACTACACACGATTTAAAACACAGTACAGAGCATACAATAACTAGTGGTTTTTCGTCTGATCCATTTCATCTTTTAAGAGGAGGAAGTTTCATAATAATAATTTGAAAAAAAAAATGATTTAGTTCAATCAATTGAGGAAGCCTAGTTCAACCAAAACCAAAACACTGAAATTTGACAGTTCCATGGACCATTTATTTGTTGGTTCAATTGGTTCTTAAAACATTATTAACGTCGAAGAATGCTTATATCATCACGGAGGTGCCGAGGTGGCGGCAGAGCACGGCGTGTAGGTGGACTAGGTGCACGTGGACGCCGCAACGTCTGGAGCTTGTTCATCTGCCCAGAATTCCGGAGGTGGATCAACGGCGTGAAGAGTGCGAGCTCCTTAACCTTAAGCCCGCACAAGGCGATGCTGGCGGCGCTCGACTACTGCTGCCTATGGGCTGTGGGTTAAGGAGCCACGACGGCTGGTGGAGTCGCTCTCCACCGACGACGCCGAGTACCTGCGCAACGCCGCAACTGAATCGAAGAAGGTGTGGAGGGCTACAAAGAGTCAAAGACTGGCAGATCGCGCTGAGCCGCCATTTCCGGACTCTGAAGCTATGGACGGTGATGCGGAGCTACGGCGTGGCCAAGCTCAGGGACTTCATGAGGCGCCACGTCGGATTGGCTGAAGTGTTCGAGGTTGGTGGCGGATGACGAACGTTTCGAGGTGGTGTGCTTCCGAACGTGGCCGCCGGCGTAGACAGCTGGCGGCGGACTAGAGTGGGTCAACGACGTCAACAAACCGTTGCGGAAGGCGGTCACACGACAGGGAAGCTGTTCAAACAAATGATCAACGCAGATGATGTCAATCTTATAAAAGTTCCTTTGCATAAAGATCTATACTGTGTAGGATGATGCATCTTATACCCTTAGTTCATGAGCAAATTTCATTAAAAGATTAGTTACACAATTTAAGGAACTGCAGACAGATGATATAAAAGAATTAACCAGAAAAAAAAAATAAGTTGCACAAGAACATCCTCAATAGATAATAGAGATCTAATCTGCGGGTAGGTCTAATTTGCACTCCAAAACAAGCTTTTGAAGCAACAAATTCATCATAAACAAGTGCCAACAATAGATAATAGAGATCTAATCTGCGGGTAGGTCTAATTTGCACTCCAAAACAAGCTTTTGAAGCAACAAATTCATCATAAACAAGTGCCAATATAAAGTTGGAACAAGTATGAATCAGCTCATGAAGCCAAAAATTCATCACATACCAAATTTTGATTATTAAAGAAGCAATCTAACAATATACCAGGCAATCTAAGAATACACCACAAACACTTTAACTTCAATGCCAATTGCCAAACTCTTGAAAAATATAACTTAACAATTACGACTGCCACTGTATCAGAAAAAGTCCAATGTTTTAAAGGAAGCTAAAGATCATATTAAAAAAGTTCAGGTCTCCGCAACAATCCATTCAGTCATGCCTGCCAACGCCAACCGAAAAACCAGCCATGCAGGCCTGTAAATAACTACACTAGTTGTAAATGAATGAAAGACTAACAAAGGAAGTAACTTCAAAAGAAGACAATATGATAAATGTCCATTAGTTTAATTCTTCATAATAAAAATAAAAGTGTAGGAGATTCTTGGACATAAAATGATTGTTGGTTGTTCTAGGGTTACTGATAAAGAATAAATATCTTAAAATTTGAGATTATAACAATATTATTCAAAATGAAATGTAACCAAATATGTGCGCACCCTTTTACAATAAAAATTATTCACATTGATTAGCTCATTGACCAAATGACAATTAATGCTTAGCAATGTCATGTATTGTATTTCAAAAAATATAATGCCCCACTAGATTACTTGTTAAAAAAATGCAAATAAAAAAAACAAAGTATAGATATTTTAATAATTAATGGAACATATTTAGCCTATGATTCTGAAAAAATAAATGGAGTGGCAAAACTGTGTATAAATTAACATGGACTTTGGACAAGCAGCTGACAGATTGCTACAAATTTTCTTTTTAAAGTTAATGTGAATTATTATAATTATTGTTGTTGAATGCACTTGTTTAAAACATCCAAGTTCCAACTGTATATCATAGTAAACAACTAACCACTACATCTAATGTGTTCTAAAACAAGGCTCAAAAGCAAAAAACAATGATTAAAAAGTTTATCATGACAGTCACAATAATAACCAAGAGGAGCATTTCAACTGCCAAATTTACTTTAGGGCACTGGAATGGAAAATGTAAAATGACAGCACTACTTGAAAATAGGAATTTGGCCTTTACATCATGTTGAGGGAGATGCATGAAAATTTTTTTGTACAATTTCATTACAATATCAACATCTATGGTTTGACTATGAGATAGAGCAATTAAATCAAACATTCATATACAGATAGCGTGAAAAGATATTTGAAAAACATTAGCATACCAGTCCAGGGGGATGAATGATCAACGTTTTCCTTGCCTTTTATTTACAGAGCGGTGTACCAAAAGTTTCTGACTAGGAGTAACATGATCAGCCTATGAAGAGTATAAAGCATATGAGAACTTGGCACTATACGGGCACATTTTGACTAGCATCTTAAAAGCCAATTTAAACAACAAAATGAAAAGACCAAGTAGGCAATGACACAGAAGAATACCCATAAACAATTTCAAAAGAGCTAATGTCTAAAATTGAATTACAAGCTCAACCACTGAGCTTCAAGATTCGTTTGACCGAATAGCCTACTACTATGGAAGGAATTTTGTTGATGAATGTTATTCACAGGTAATATTTCCCTTTCACTAAGGTATATACCAAAAATAGAAGGAACCTCATTGCAATTTGCAAGTAACAATAAAATCAATACTGAAAACAAAAACTATGTCTGAATGAAAACCAGTTCAATTGCGTGTAAACCTGCCAAATGTAAATGAATGCTGCACTACATCAGGATAACACTATCAAGAATTAACCTAATATCCTAACAGCAACACCAATGAAATAGAGCAAAATAACTCCAGCTTATTACACATGCAGTTACTATATTGCCACACATATGGACAATAGCAGCTTCTTGCATGGTGAAGGAATGAATAAGAGGGCAGAGAAATGGGAGGAAAAGGAAATATGATGTGCCATTTATTCTAAACTAATAATATGAGCAAACATCGATTAGTCAAGCAATAGCATGGAGATTGAACATTAACTTGAGCAACTATAATTTTCCTGAAGATGTTGATACCTAACAATGAGATTTTGGTAAATTTCTCAAAATCCGAATAGTTTAATGTAGATGTCATAAATGATATGTAGATAGATGATAAATCTAGTCAACATAATAGTAGTGAATTATCTCCAGGCAGTTGATGGTGAACGCACTGAAGGAAAAACAAATTTAGGGTAACACAAAATAGCTGGAATATAGTAGCCTTCTACACAGAGCAGGAGCTACAATCTCAGACAACCACCTGCACCAAATGGTGAGCTGCTCATTTGTTGAACTGCTTACAAATGGCTAACATCTGGCAAAATCTTAGGCAATTGGCTAAGTTCCAAAGCATCCACTTTTCTTTATAAGCTGCATAATTTCCATAAGTTATTGCTTGAGGAGTGACAAAGAAGGATACTTGTAGTTGGTTTTTATTTGAAGATGCTCAAAATAAGATAACTTTAGACTATGTATTTATGTGCTTAAACATTTCATAGGAAGAGACATGAATATATTGTTTAGTAGCTTTTCTTCATAGATACAACTAGTTACATATCATCAAAGAATATTTATCTTCTGATTTTCTTTTATTTAGTTATGTAAAGTTGTGATAGAGCAACAAGAATGAAATTACCTCGAAGAGATTTATGGGAAAGAAACTTAGTTTGTCCAAGGGCCATACATGAAAGTGCGATCAAGTGACAACAATAAAAATAAGCTTTGGTTGCTATTGTCTATGAAAGTTGAGCGTGTAGAACTAAAAAGCTTAAATCATCTTTCCTGATTTGAGCATTTTATAAATTACCACAACAGATTTTAAGAGATTCTTCTTCTATGTTCTAGGTATCTACGAATGCACCTATGACTTGTATATTTATTACATGAGAATCTAAGATCTCTTCAATATTTTAAGAGCTTGCATAAGAATATATAACGTGGAGACTCCTATTATACATCCATACATATAAACTCTTCAAAAAATCACACTATCAATGAAGTGTTAGACATTTTGACAAAGTTTGAGCTCATATCTTAAGGCCAAATGGAAAGGGAAATCTCCTAAGGTTATTCCGCATATAGCCAAGCTGTGATGTTATGAATCCAAAATGCAATATTGTGAACAGAATAACTCTCCCTCTAAACGATTAATTGTTATGTTTAACCATCTTTTTTCACAACCAGAAGCCCACTTCAAAATCAAAATACTAAACTTTGTCTCACTAAATTTGTGCAGCACTATATTATCATCCCAACTCTATAAGTTTTGGGGTACCATGAGGTGATGTATATAGTCAGAAATCCATTATGCTACATGAGTATTCAAAAGGACAGAACTGGGCACAAACTGTAAGAAAGGATGGGTAACAAGAAAAAGAAATACAAGGGTTTAGAAAGCACAACTAGCAATTTATCCAAATTGGTGAACTCACCTTATACAGAGAAGCAGCAGATTCAGATGGCATCATTTGGTTTGGTAGATGACCAAGAGACTGGAGAGTATCTAGGGCATCCAATGTCCATTCCCAACCACAGGCAACTTCTGAATTGCTCAAAGTGGATCGAATGTCACTGCTACAACCAGCTACAGCTACATTTCCATTAACCCATGGGCAATGGCAGTTGTGATGCTTAAGAGGATCAAACTCTCCATTTTCAACATAATATCCATTTTCTCCATTTGTTGTTCCTGAAGCAACAAAAATACAACAGAGCTTGATGCACTGCAATAAGATAGCCCAATGAAAAGTGATGCAGCCATCAGATCACCAAAAGTTACCATAAGCATAATATTCCAAATAAATTGTGGAGGTTAAGAGATTGCCTGAAAGACTCACAATTAAGTGTACTTGCCCGATCTTTTATGAATGCTAGAAAAAACTGAGCAATATTTTTAATACAGCTCTCTAATTCAGCACGAGCCAAACATTTCTTTAATAAGTGAAATAAAACTGAAGGGCACCTATAAAAATCTAAAATTTCCCAATAATAATAGGTAGGTGTGAAATCGAAGTTTGGATCAGTATAATCATTAGTGAGACTACATGAGATCAAGTAACTAATGTCTTGTTTATTCTGAAGAATGGATGAAGAAAAGGAGGGATTGCATGAGAGTCAAGACACTTTCCCTCATTTACTTAATGCAAAACTAAAGAAAGGATAAATTCCAAATTCATCTACAGATCAAATTTTATCTCATTTTTCATCCACCCAAAATCAAGCAAAAGGAAAAATGAACTTTCCTTCCTCTTGCCGATTCTAACTACTCCAGCTTCTGTCCCAGTTTCATTTCCATGTTCCCAGACCCAAAAACTCAGACAAGTCAGCTCGCCTTTGGTGAACCAACAGTCTGACTCGCAGTGTCCAGGCAAGAATCAAGATCATCGGCTTGTGGTGGCTAGACCAAGCTGTGATCTCATTGCGGCCAGGCGAAACCGCTAGCTGTGGCCTCACAAAGGCTAGACCTAGTCACAAACTCGCAGCCACTGGGGCTAGCAGCGAGCTCATGGCAGTCTCATAGAGATCAGACTTGGCCACAAGCTGGCAGCAACCTAGAGATTGTCAGGTCTGGCCATGAGCTCACAAGCTTACAGCGACTAGCCAAGCTGCAAGCTCACAGCTTGGCGAGATTCCCCTTCCTTTCCACTCTTCGCCTTTCCCTTCCCACTACTGATCTTTTCCTCCTCTATCCATCTTCCGAAATAAAGAGAGCATAAGACTACAAATTGTGGAGGTTGAGTTTTTCCCTCAAAATTTGTGTCATCATCATATCAAGTATCAGTAAGTTTAGCTTCTATTGTTTATTTTGATTGTAAACACCACAAGCTTATAAAGATCAGCTGCCAAAAGTTAGCAAGGAAGTTATAGACATCAGTAGATATTTTTTTAAAACAAGATTCACATGGAAGGAAAGAACATCCCATTGTTATGTAAACTCGTAGTTTGAATTTCATATGTTATATAATTAGGGGTTTCAATCTAAGACTAGTATTAATTTTCTGAGGTGAGTTGAATATTGGAATGGGGTTTAACTAAAATTGATATTGTGTTTACTGAGGCAAAGACTCAACAAAATTCTTAAGATACACAGTTTAAAAGCTAAAAGACAAGTAAAATAAAGCACGTAAGGTACAGATAGACTAAGTTTAGAAACTTCAAGATTTGTAGCACTGCAAGTATAGATGCAACTGCAACCAGCTTTATTAATCCTGGTTGAAAAAAATATCAAGTACAACTCTAAGGTAAAAGGTGAAAAAAGATTAATGAGAGCAAAAAAAAACCAACATAAGATACCTATCCCATTTCCAGGAATATTGTCAGATATCATGAGTCCATAATCATCAGTAATTGACACATTGCCCATCTGTGTTACCTCTTCTTTGGATACTTCATAAGCTGAGTATATCATAGCATTGCAAGAAAGTGAAGGATGTGCACTGTTCTCAGGACATATTGTGTGGGAACCATAAACCTTTGAGCCACTATCAGCTCTTCCAACTGATTGAGACATCATCTCCTGGCTATCGCCATGAGGATCTTCTCTAATGACTGGTCCTGGAAGAGACTCATCCACTAATGCAGGTCCTGGGACAGACTCACCAGTTTGTCCCAAATTCTCAGTGACTTCAGCAATGGGTTCAGGATCACCTACAATACTATCTGCCCTATGTACAGAGATATCATTTCCATGAATTTCAGCCTCATGACTTGCACCCATACCAACACTTCCACCACTAATTCCTAGGCTTATCCTATCCCGAGCATAAGCAGTCACAGTTTCTGCATTTACAATTTCTTCCCCTTCGACAGTACTGCTACCCCCAACTTCCCTAGCAACACTTGCAGCAGCATGTTGGATGTATGCATTTTGCTGAATTTGATTACTAGAATCCAAAGCATCATTCATATCGAGATGCCTATGCATGCTAGGAGAAGGAAATTGGACATCTGCAACATCTCCAGGGTAATTTTCAACACTTTCCATGGAATCTTCTTCACCACTATAAACCATGTCCATAGCAATTACAGAGGAAGCACGAGCAGAATCTCTGTGAGATGGGAGTCCAGCACCCATGTCACTCTCTTCTTTAAAGGCGTCAACTCTATTTGCATCAACATCAATATCAAAGCATAAATTTCGACTGGGACCGGCACCAGATGAACCCATCCTGGACAAAGGATGATATGCATCAAAAATATCAAATGCACGAGCCCGTTTGTTAGGCCCCCCTGAGTATTGTGAGTCATCATCAACTTCGTCTCCATCTCGGTCAATAACAGTTCCTTCTATACTGTCGGCATGCATAACTCTATCTTGTGGCCTATCAACAGTGCTCCCACCATCCTCCAAGCTACGCTTCCTAGAACTTGGACCACGTGATTCATAAGAAGCAGCCCGATCTCCAACTTCACTTCCAGTAGGCTGGCCAATCATCAAATCCCTTCCCATAGTTCCGTCATCAAAACGTTCAGGCATTATTGGCAATCCAGAATTATGGGATGGCAGTCCTCCTGCCATAGTAAGATTCAAATCTACACCAACTGACTGTGATTTACCATCATCTGCTATTGCAGCTTCATCACGTTCCTCAATATGCTCTTTTTCCATAACATTTGCAGTAGCCGATCCGTTGACACCACTAGCAGCACTTGTACCTCGTGTCAATGTTAACTTTTTGCCAGCATCAGGAGTATCAGTATTATTGGCACCAAATCGAGCAGGACGAGGCACTGTACAAAAATCCCAGATTCTGACAGTTGCACCACATAAGCTGCAATCAAGTAAAGGGGACCTTGTGTTGTATTTTGGTTCTTCGATAGAGGCTTTCCCCTTTCCTTTGTCTTTCTTTTTGGAAGCAGTGAATGCATTCTTGCTAAGTACACGAAAATCAGAATGATTGTATTCATCTTCAGCATGATGGACTGAGTGTGCATTCTTAGCAGATTCAGCAGAGTTTTCCTCACAATCTTGAATATTTGGGATCCATCTAGGCTCCCATCCACAGAGACTTATAAGTTTTTGTGCCTATCAAAATTAACAGGAAGAAAGTAAAGTAAATAGAGATAGAAAGTGCATAAGAATACATTAAGTTTGAGTTATGCAATAAGAAATGTTTGAACATTGAACAACTTACATGCAAATGACCACAAGAGTGATAGTCTCGAGATATTTTTCTCGCTGCATTGCTATCAGCTTTACAACCTAATTCCCCAGAAAAAAAACCACTTGGCTGAGCTAAAAACTGATCAATCTGTGTGCTCCTTGTAAGCCTCATAGTCTCAATAGCAGATGAAGCTACCACTGGAAGAGAAGGAAACTGCAAAAGGCCATCACAACGATCTTTATAACCACCAATAATCACTGATGGAGTGGTGGGAGGGAATTGCACTAAACTGTCAGCACAGCAATTTCCTCTCCAAGAACAAGAATCTTTGTGACCCGCATCCAGTTGCTCAGTAAATGCTTCCACAGCCCGGTCAACTAGGACAAACAAAAGATACATGACGTTGAAAGGATCATGTAGTATATAGTAAATGTAGGCTCAACCTGGAAAACTGATAGAAACTACATGTTGCTGTTCATTTTAAGCAATAGTTAAAGACATCAATACAGGTCAAAACCAAAATGCTAATATCAGCAATATATAGCTAGATGCTCGAATCCAGTGTGAATCATTCTGTAATGAAATAAACCAAATTAAATGAAAATCATTCAGTAATTAAAAAAGACAAATCAAATTAGCAATGTAAAAAAATGGTAAAAGAAATAGCGGCCAATATGAGTAGATATTATGAAAATTAATAAATACATCTCTCTGATAATTACCTTCTGAGGAAGTCCAAGATGCTGACAGAGTAAAAGTGAGTTGAGCACCACAAGATTCACATTCAATCACATCTGCATCAACATTAATCCATCCTCTACGTGCACAGAATAGTGAACTTGCACCCTACAGATTTAGCATGAAACATGCTTTATACTGAGTAAAAGAATATCAATGTTTGTTCTTCTATCAGAATATAAAATAATAATAATAATGATTAATATCTTAGCAAGGCAACCTGCTAGGAGAACTAGATGAATTTTAGGGTAGAAAAAGACTGCAAAAAACTCTTTGTATATAAACAACTGACACGTGAAAGTAATGCATATTCCTTCATCTGCAGTTCACAAAAATATTTTATACATGTTTGAAAATTGAATGCTTACAATATGCATAGACAATCATATTAAGTACCCTAAATAGAAATCACAAAATTCACTGCAGGGATAGAGATAAAAGGATAAGAAATTAACAGAGATGAAACTGATTTGAATAGTTCAAATTTAATATCAGTTGTAAACATATAATTTAGCACTAAAGAGAAAGAAATCAACTATCCATTTCAAAATCAGGTCAAGTTAAAAGTAGATTTATTTTTTGCATATGACAGGTGAATGTGGATGGACATGTCCACATGAACTCAACAGTTTGTTTCTAGCATTTGGAGTGCATTTTCTCATAATCGTGCTTATTTTACTTAACTGCTAGCTAATTTGTTGAAGCATCGAGTTCCAAATAACTTACATGAGCAAAAGAAGCTAATTTATTTGGTACATAAACAACTGACATGTGAATGTAATAAGAAAGAAGCTAATTTCTGCAATAAATGCCAAGCAGGAAACCATGTTGAGGTTGCAAGGAAGAACACAAAAAGACAGACTAACACAAGAAGTTTGCACAGACTCAACAACTAGAAGAAAACCCCACACAAGAATAAAAGAGACTTGATTACTAGCCTTTGGTTTCGCAGACCAATTTGAAGGCTTGAATGTGGCAAGACGACGAAGTAGATCTCCCCGTTCCCAGGGTCGGCATGAAGGTTCTGAGGTTCCCAAGGCAGAGCCACAAGCATTTGTGCTCAATGAAGTCCGAGGTGGTTGAGGACCAATACAAGATAAAGATCCAACCTTAGAACCCTGAATGCTACCAAGCCAATCAATGCTGGTTGCATTTGTTGGAGCAGCAGGAGAGGATGCCCCAACAGAACTATAAGAAGTGGCAATATGCTTGAGAAGAAGATAGCTACATTTCACTTATGGAATGCTTGAGATATAAATTGAAAGTTGTTCAATATCCGTGTTAAACTAAGTCTATTCAAACAACATTATTGATTAAAATAGAAATGACGATTTTGAAGAACTGATTTATACTGGGAAAAGAAAAATAGGATTAACAATCCTATGAAAACAGAGAGTCAGCCTACAAATGGCTGCTTTAAAGGCACAACAAATAAATTAAGAATGGTTCTGCAAATGACCACTTTAAAGGAACAAGGAATAGTCTTTAAACTTATAATCACATTGGGTGAGCAATGCACCATTTGAATCTCTCCCAAACCTAGCAACAGGTTCTTCAAGCTCAAAATAATCTGCATACTCCTTCCTAACCAAGACATAATTGTTCCCACAAGCAAGTTTTGAATAAGTTAGAATATGCCAAGGCTCTTCAGAGGATGTTTTATGTTTATCAAAATTCCCTTTCCCTTTCATATATAACACTAGTTTATGACAACTATAAAAAATATAATTATTTCCACAAAGCATGTGATGTTGCTACAGGACATCTTCTTGTACAGAACATCTATTGTCAGCAATTGTTAATGATAGCTGTTGTAATACTTGTGAATGTTGTCTCCACAACCTTGATATAAGAGAAATCCTTATCTCAACTCAGTAAAGATTGACAAAACATAAATTGCCTAAATTCCTAAGACAAATTATTTGTACAAGGAAGAATCCAAGAATCAAACTCAGCACAAGATGCAGAATGACCAAACTAAACAAGTAGCTAAACTGCTAAAGAGTGAATACAAACTTAGCTACTGGTAATCAATCCCTCAAGGTTTGGCAGAAAAAATAATATATAAACAGTTTTGTCCTATTAAATGGTGCGGCTAAATTCCAGAAAGTCCAAAGAATCTACAATTACTTTGGGGATAGTTTGTATACTGCACAAGATTAGTAATGGACTGATTAGCACAATGTTCATACAAAAAGATATAATCAATCAAACTAATTGATGGACTGCACACATATCAAAATGAGGACCAATTGAGTTTGAATAAACTACGTCCGTGTAGAATGATCAGCATCTTACATGATTTCACAATTATTAGTACATTAATGAAAACATAATTCATGTTTTAAAAATTGGAGAAATGATAATCCCAAGAGTTCACTAGAAATGAGATTGAAGGCTACTTCGTAGGAGTGGAAACATATCAAAAATGTTAAAACATAAACATTTCTTTTTTGCTTTGCCATTTCACCCTGGAGAAGCCTCTAAGTTAACCTTGTGGAATCCATGTGTCATTAAGATCTCATGGTTGATTTGAACTTCAAATTGCATCTTTGAATGAAAGCCACTAAGGAACAAATTCATCTCTTGATAAGAAGAATGCTTAGGAAATAGCATTTCAATTTGTCATCAGCTTCAACTTAGCATAGTTTGACAAATCTACAGAGGTCTCCTCCTCTGAAATTATAGAAGTGATGTGAGTTAACATTTTATTTTCTGATTTAGATATTTTTTTCTTCCTTAAATAGCAACAGAGTGAAAATAGCACTTTACCAGTTAAAAGACCTTATTGATTTTTTACTTGCAGTTGCACCCTTACTATTTTCCATACCACAGAATCATTGTCTCCTTAAACCAAAATATATTAGCAATTTAGCAGTATACCAAGCGGCTGTTTTAGTCAAACTTTGCAACATGACCGCCTAGCAAAGTATACGTCAACATTACTGATTTGGAATTCTTAAACTTCAACAGCACGAACAACAAAGCAATGCAAAGAGAACAACAAACCTATGCATTCTCTTTGATTGTAGAAGGAAAATTAGCAATCTAAATGAGCCAACATTGACCTAATCAGTTTCAATTTGGAGCTTTGGCTCGAAGAAGAAGCCAAAATTTGGGGTTTCAGCCATGGGAAGCGTCCTAGTGGTTCAAATCGGAGAGTAATTGCAGAAGAAAACAAAAAAAAAGAAGACAAGACCGAAGATCAATCTGTGAAACCCTAGATAAAGAGAGAGAACGAGAAAGGTGAGGGAGGAGGAGATCACCTCGCGGCTGGTGTCGGAGGTGGAGAAGAAGACCTAGCGAGCGCAACAGCGTCCGCCGTCCCAGAGCTAATCACCTCCTCCCGCATCCCGCCTCTCTCTCTCTCTCTCTCTCTCTCTCTCTCTATGTTAGAAAAAGAAAACGGAAAATAAAATAAAAAAGTCGCATCAGCTCGCTCCATTCAAGCGGCCTTATATAGCGAACGAAACCGAGATGGGATCGGATCACGGAGCCACGGTTATTCCTCGCCTTCGGATGAATAGATGAACGGTAGGGATGAACGAAGCGATGGGCGCCGAGATGGGATCCGATCAACTTCCCGTCGGCCCATTTTTTTCGTCCGCTCAATTTGTTTGCCCGTTCGATTTTCCCTCCTTCCTAGTGTCCATCCTTTTACATTCCCATCGGATTAATTTTCCATCAGCTCGGTTATCTTTTTTCACTTGAATTATTTTCATGAACCATTTTTTTATTCTTTTTTGTTTCTTTTTTCCCCCTTATGTACCTTTTCCTCTTATTTGTTTACTTTATCTCTACCTTCTTCTTTGTTCTGGTTGTTTACTTTATTTCATTCTTTTTATTTTCCTTTTTTTGATTACTTTATTTCTTCCATTTTATTTTTCTTCTTATTTTGTTTACTTCATTCCTTTCATTTTTTTGTTTATGTTTACTTCTTCGTCTCTTCCTTTTTTTTATTTTCTTTCTTTCCATTTCTCATTTTTTTCTTTCTTTGTCGAAGCTGAATTAATTTATCTGTTTGTTAGTTTTAGATGTTTTCAGTTTACATTGTCCTTGTTTCTTAAAATTGAAATACTTCAATGTTTTTTGAATTGCCATGAAAATATGCAACTGTTGAAGCAGCACCAGCCATTCCCACCGTACTCTAATGTCTAGGAATCACAATTACCTCCTTTACAATAATATAACATAAAATAATTAATGGCATAAACCATCTTCTCACATCTATAACTAGAATTGTTTATTGGGCCAACAACAATCTAATAACTTCCCCTTCTCGCTGGACTACCATATTAAACCTTTTCAAACTATTGATGTAATTGAGAAATTGATGTAACAGAAACCAAATTGGCCCAATTTAAAGAAACACACATTTAAACAAACAAACAAAAAAATCACTAAACTGCTCAACTTTATTAGCTAATTTTAGCTTCTTTGAGGCATACAAATTGTAAGTCAAATTATCTTGTTCTTACCGCACTTACAATGCAGAATGTTCTGTTTGTCCCTGCAGAAACCGAAGAATTTGGCGAATGGAGATTGATGTATCATTTTCAGCCTTGGTGCACAATCTTGCCATAACAAGTAAACTTCCAAGTTCTATGGTCACCAGGGTCAGTGTCCACAATCTTGTGGATTGAATAGGCAAATTCAGATTCTTGGATCTGATGGACAATTTCGGCTTCATTAAGCAATGATTGCCCAGTGATGAGCTCGAGTAGTAGCATCCCAAACTGGAAAAACAAGTCTCCTATTTCTTTGCTCAGAAGTATCTGTCAGAAACTTCAATTCCTATATTAGTACTAGCAATTGCATGGAAACACAGCCAAGATATAAGTCTAAGAGCTTGACCTTAAGAAGTGATGTTTGATTCACTTTTGCAGATTAATTCACAATCGGCAAAGCCCACATCAGATAACTAAAGAAAAAGTTCAATAGTAGCTACTACATAATTATGTTTAGCCAAAAACAAAAACATTAACTCAAATAAGAAATTATCAAATGTGCAAAAGTTTTTTTACCTTGGCAACAAAGTTCTCATCCAAGAATATATTGTTTGAGCTGATGGACACATTGTATATAGGTGGCTCACAAAAATACTGAAGGTACTCCTGCATAATTAGCAGAAGGCAAAATTCTGTTAAGAGTGAAAGTAAACTAGTGATTGAAGACCTTCGCTCGTAAATATGATTATAAAGCATGCCATTTCATCAAAGAAGGCATCATTCAGGTAAGATACACACCAAAGCAGCTGCTATGTCGATGGCAATCTGTAATCTAGTTCTCCAATTCAAGGGTGTTTTCAGTGGGTCTGTTAGAAGTGAGAAAAATCATGAGAGAAAAAACAAGCAATGCCTAGAGAGCATATTTACCATGAGGATAATCAAAACATAATCTCACCATGGAGATAATCCTTCAGCCTTCCATTTTCCATATAGTCAAAGACAAGAAACCTAAGAAAGATACAGCATGTAATCCAGTACGATGAGCAATTTTCAGTACACAAAGACCTTATCGATTGGTCAAATTGGTAGGTTAAATGAAACCTATGCTTCTATGCACTAGTACCCGTCTTTTCCTTTGGAAAGCCCATTGAGTTTAACAAGATGATGATGCAAGCGGCCTAAAAGTTGGACACTTTTCAAGAAGGAATCATTCTGCAGCTGGTGCGATTTTACTCTTTTAACAGCACCAACAAGTCCATTAGGAAATCTAGCTTTGTAAGTTGTTCCCTGAGGACCACTTTCAAGAATCATGCTTGATACGGTGCACGATCACGGGGTCAGGAAGATGACGTGGTTGGAAGTCAAGTCTTTGGGGTGGTCAGAAGTCAAGCTCGTGTGGCGGTCAGAAGTCAAGCTCACGTGACAGTCAAAAGTCAGGCCTATGTGGTGATCAAGAGTCCGGCCTACATGGAGGTCAAGAATCCGGCCTACGTGGAGATCAAAGGGTCGGGTTATAAGATGGTCCTGGTCCGGCACAAGTGTTAATCCAAGGTTAAGCCTACGCGTCGAGTAGGAACTCGGAAGCAAGGATATAGTCGGGTGACGCAGGATAAGTGAAACCAAAACGTGCAGGTCGGGATGTGCAAGCCAAGGATACAAGTCAGGACTTATAGCCTTGCGATACTGAATACAGGGATCAAAACGTGCAGGTCGGGATGTGCAAGCCAAGGATACAGGTCAGGACTTATAGCCTTGCGATACCGGATACAAGGATCAAAACGTGCAGGTCAGGATGTGCAAGCCAAGGATACAGGTCAGGACTTATAGCCTTACGATACCGGATACAGGGATCAAAACGTGCAGGTCGGGACGCGTAAGCCAAGGATACAGGTCAGGACTTATAGCCTTACGATACCGGATACAGGGATCAAAACATGCAGGTCGGGATGCGCAAGCTAAGGATACAGGTCAGGACTTATAGTCTTGCGATACATGATACAAGGATCAAAACGTGTAGATCGGGAGGTGTAAGCCAAGGATGTAGGTCAGGATTTATAGCCTTGTAATACGGGATACAGGGATCAAAACGTGCAGATCGGGAGGTGCAAGCCAAGGATACAGGTCAGGATTTATAGCCTCGCGGCATAGAACACAGGGACCAAAGCGTACAGGTCGGGACAGACAATATCGAACTAAGGCGTACAGGTCGGGACAGAGAGAATCGGACTAAGGCGTACAGGTCGGGACAGACAGTATCGGACTAGGCGTACAGGTCGGGATAGACGAAATCGGACTAAGGTGTACAGGTCGGGACATACATAATCGGATTAAGGCGTACAGGTCGGGACACAGGATAAGTGAAACCAACCCAATGCATGCAGGTCAAGATACAGATCTGGATTTGTGAAGCGGCAAACGCATGTTAGGAAATATAGACATACACCCCACAAAGCGAGACCGGCAGGCATAGGAACCCAGTCCAGGGTTAACAGATTGGGGCAAACATGCACTACACGACAAGTAAGCCAGGGAATCGTAACAACCTGTCAGGGAATAATCACTGCCTGTCAGAGAATATGCTAACAGTCTGGTGCTCACCACCCGCAGATTCCCTCCTAGACCTATAGGAGGACACCACGTGTGTCATTCACCGCCAGACAAAGTCTGACATCCGACATTCCCTGACACCCGTCATACTCCAGAAGCATCCTTTGCAGTATAAAATGGGAAGCTTTGTCCCTTACGCAGATACGTTCACTCGTCTTTTCACACTCGTCTTTCACTTTTCGTTCTTTCTCTGTGCTTCTGGGGAAAAAGTACCTGATTTGAGCGTCGGAGGGCCTGACCGGGGACTTTTTCCCAGGTTTCTGGTCTCTAACGATTCGTGGGCTTTTCCGAGTATGCGCATGACCCTTGCTTCGTCATCCGCTCGTGTAAACTTTTCCGGCGGGTGCTAGATCGATCAAGCTCCACAGCGACTTTCCGTCAACCCCAGCGACAACTCGACCGACCTCCATCTGACTCAGCTTCCGGACAGGATCAATGCCAAAACCGCTAGTTGCCTTGTTGATCTCCTTGTATGTGAAACTCTTCACAAATGGTATGCCTTCATTAAGAAAAAAAGTCATTATCTGGTTGTCTATCGGTATGCATCGACGATTGAATCATCTATCATTTAATATGCACCTAATGAAACTATTTACACGACAATTATCTAATAGGAAATGATCAATGTGACTTAATTTTTCATCCATTCTCATGATAACATAACGTTACTCTAAATCACTTCCTAATAATGCAAACTCAACTAATTTGAATAGGAATAATCATATTGTAAATTTGTTCTCTCTTAAATTGTATGCCCACTGAAATTGAAGTATATAAGAGAGCAAGAGATTAATCAATTATACTGAAACCCTAATAATATCTACTACGTACTCTAAACCTTTACCAACTAGTATATTTTATTAAAAAAAGTCCTAAACTCTATGATTTAAAATGAATCCGATGATATCAATCGTTACTTAGCTAACCAACCACTAAATGGAAGCTTGGTGATTTGATCCACCGACTACGATCAAATATGCAGTAACTAATATTTCAAACTAAAGGTGAGCAAAAATTCGATTAAACTGATCGAATTTAAAAATTTAGTTTGGTTATTTTAGAATTTTAATTTTTTTTCCTTAAAAAAACGGTTATATTGATTAATTTGATTCGGATTTGATTTTAAAATCTCTTATTCGGTTAAATTAAATAAACTAAAATAAAAAAAGAACTAGTAAAAGAATTATCATAAATTATAGCAACGTTAAATTTTGAAAACCGACATCACTATGATTTTCCTCACCCCTATGATCTCTCATCATTGTTGAAAATTTTAGTTAATTTAATTTTCCATTGAATTAATTTATATTTTATCTATTATATTTTTATTGAAAAAAATTATTAGTTAGTTCAAAAACAAAAATTTAGTTTATTCAATTTCAATTAATGCCTAATGTCCAGGCTTTGAAGTGATCCTAATTATTTGTTTTTCACCCTCCACACAACTGAGATGAATTTTTCCAATACTAAAGGAACAACCAAATCATGTAGCCACAAGCTACTAATTAATTTTACTTGTGCTGTGTTTTTTTTATTTAAAAAAGGACTAATTTGTCTAACTCTATCGACGGAAGAAAAGCATCTTCCCCATGGATATATCTACAAGAAAGAATAAGCACGATTTAGATAAAAATCCCCAATTTTGCACACATTTTCCACTCAATTGCAATAAGGAGGAGGCACGAAAATTAAGGTCTAATAGAGAGGAAAAATCGGAAATTTATTTGACCTGAACCGGCGGCGCCACCTCAAGATTAATGCCTTTGGCCACCGGAGCAACCGGTGCTCCATCACGGATCAACCTCTGGCAGGCCAGAGTTTTCCCGAAAGTGATTCGGATTGACACAGAGAAGCGAAATGGGAGAGGGAGCAGCAGAGGTCGGGGAC
This sequence comes from Zingiber officinale, assembly GCF_018446385.1. NCBI lineage: Eukaryota > Viridiplantae > Streptophyta > Magnoliopsida > Zingiberales > Zingiberaceae > Zingiber > Zingiber officinale. The sequence goes on from NC_055996.1 coordinate 110,350,386, forward strand.
AGGGAAGGCTCCAACGCCAATCAATATCGATTTGGTCCCCCATTTATTTCTCCTCCGTGAGCGAGCAAGTAAGCGAAAGCATACAGCGCATTCAACCACCACTACCAGCCAACCACACGTTCTACTTTTACTGCTTTGCCTTTCATTTTGGAAAATTTCATTCCACCCCAATAATCTATACTTTTTTCCGTTTGTCTATTAATTTGTCAAAACGGATAGTAATTTTCAAATTTCAGTAAAGTATGACCACCCCCAACTACTTAAAGTATCACGCGACATACATGTGACGTCATTTATCATTACGATTTAAATAGTTCGTAACTGTTATAAAGAGATGTTATCAGATTTTGTGATTTAAGTGAAACATAATTCTTTACTCAGATGTTATCATTTTGTACTTCGATAAGACAACATATTACATCCAATTATGACTCAAATAAATTTGTCCCCAAACTCTCGGAGCTATCTATTTTGATCATTTTAAAATTCTAGAAGAACGTGCGTGAAATCGCAAGAACGATATATAACAAAAGGAATATCAATTATAGCGAAGCCCATAAATCTTTATTTTCCTGACGAAGATGAATTAGTTCAAGCTCGAGATTTCTGATAATAAGTTGAACTAGCAAACACTTTCCAGATTAGCCAGCCACGCGTTGATGACCAGCGCAGTGCCATTCTTATTCATTATTATTTGTGTTCAGTAACTAGCTATAAATTAAATGACGACTCTTGCGGTACTAATTAATTGCAGGCGGGAATGGAGACGCCGCAGGTAGCGGCCACCTCGCGCCCTCGGCTGATGAATCCTGCAAAGCTGGGGTTCTGCATGAGCTGGCAGAAGCAAGAACTCTGCGACTTGAGCGCGGAGCAGCACTCGCTGGTGGGCGGCGTCGAGATCAAGATCGCGCTGGCACAGGAAGACAACTGCGACACGTCACATGTCGCGGACTCCACTGCGGCCGGAGCTCCGGCGAGCAGCACGAGGACAGCGACCAAGAGCATGAGCAGGACGGAGGACTTCATCTCGATCACTAACTAGCAGAAACAAGGTGGCTATGCGTAGGGATGCAATGAAGGGGTGGGCAGAGGTGCAGTATTTATAGAGCCATGCATGCATGTCAAATTTCCAATTAATTTTAAGAAATTGAGATAACGTCGCTGTATCGCCCCGGACTAATTTAAAACTTCATTGCTTGTGCGTAACATAAATATATGCATCATTAATTTTACCATCGGCACGTGTAAATTCGATGATAATTCCAAGTTCCACGTGGTCAATTAAATCTCACTGTTCACACTTTGAGTCGTGTCTTTCAATACTTGGCCAACGCAACGAATTATACTAAAAATGGTAGAACTCGCGACCGCCAATGCGGCAACGATGAGCTGGCAGTTGAATTAAAATTCAATAAATATCTACTCAATTATTAATTACACTCCTGTTGCTTTCACGGCAGTTCGTTGCTTGAACGTCATCTTAATCACTGAACTAAAGGACAAGTTGATTTACCTAAATATGTTTGATTTTCTCGCATATCGTATTGCTTGCCTCAAGCAAGATACACGCCCTAAGGATAGATCTCAGGAAACAGTCTACATAAAGACAAGATTGAAGACTATTAAGTTGGACAAAACGTGGTCATTCTTATTACTTCTTTCTTTCTCTAATTGTAAGTTAAGGCCATTCCTAGTTCTTATTATACACGGCGTCGAGTTGAAAATTGATATCGAGACTACACGTTGATTAAATAATTTTCATGGGATAAATTATTAATTTTAAATATTATTAAAATTCATCTTTAGTGAGACAAATTTATCAGATGTTTTTTTTTATATTTTTTTTAGTTGACACCATATATCCTACTTATACCAATTAATTATGAGAGTGATCAGTTCAATCTTACAAATTTTTCATTAATCATTAAGATAAATTGAAAAATTTTCACAGTGGATAATTTATCATCCTGACGTCTTAGTTCAATCACTCATATATCCATTAATTCATCAAAACACTAAACTTTTAAATACATGAGAAATTGAGAAATGATATATTGCTATACTATTTCATAGGAGATAATTAAATGCTATATATTACAGTACAAGTCAGGGTCGATCCTTGAAGGGTCTAATGTAAAAAAAAAAAAATGGATCTTTTATATTTATATAAAAATAATCAAAATGATGTTATAGAAATAGGACAAGCGATGATGTAGGAATGTGATGATGTGGCATTGATGGCGTTGGAAATCCTAATGTGAAAACTATCGATGCGGTCCTGCGGACTAAAAATTTAAAGATGAGCAAAAAATAGTTCCAAAAGATTAAAGTTTAAGAAAATATAAATAGAAAAGTCTAGTAAAGGAGGAAGATAAATTTGCTCTATACGTTTTTCTCTTTAAAAAAATTATAATGTTTTAGAAATTATAATTAAGTCTTTTTAATTATTTTTTCAATCAATTATTTTGTTAGCGATTACGGAAAAACAATAATTACGAAAACAAATTGGGCCCCACTAGAGGTGGGGCACGTGCATCAGCTTCACCTTATCACCCAGGGTTGGGTCTGGTACAAGTGTTATTAAATTACATTATATATTGATACATTGGCCGTGGCATTCTGCCCATTATTATTCTTAATTATTATATTATTTATTTTTAACTGTTTACTATTGCCATTCACTTTTTATAGTTTGTAATTACTATTCATAAATTCTAAATTTTTTAAAAATTACATAACTTCGACGACACATAAAAATCTATTTATTAGGTTGACAGGTAAGTTCAGATTCGATAACGTGCTGTAGAAAAATTAGTTGTTTTTTATTTGAACAAATGATTTTTGGATACTTTATCTTTTTTTTTATTCCAGTAGACATTTTGAGAAATTGATGCATAAAATTTCAAGAATTTTAATCCAAAGAATACTCGAACTTTAAACATATTAATATGGAAAATATATTTATAATGTAATTATTTTTTTACAATATAATTTGTTGGCCAATCAGTTCGACATCAACTCTATTTACACACATTTTGCTTATCAAAAAATTCAATAAGCACGATAATTTTTGACGTGACACTCATGCATCATCGGAAATTTGATCGGTACACCTTACATAAGAATTCAACCCTCATCACTCAAGATAAATATCAAACCTCTTACCATCCTATCATAGCTAGGGGTGAATAGGTACAATTTTAAATCATCAAATCTTATAACTTCCAATCATTTTGGGTTAGTTACATGGATTAAAAAGTATACATATCAGTTTTTTTATAATATTTTTAAAATTTAAAATAAACATTATTTTTTACTATACATTATATTTATTAGTTATCCTAACATTTCTATAACCTTTATTTATTTATTATTTTTTTCTTTTTCACTTTTAATTTTTTTTTCTTTCTACCTATATAATATCTAATTTTCATACCCAATCAATGTCCTTTATATTTTTCTCTTATAAATTATATGATATTTTAATATTTAAAAAATAGATTTTATTTTAAATTTAGAGAATTATTATTATAGAATAACTGATAAAAAGATTATTTAAAATATAAAATTTAAGATAAAAATTATGTTCAGAATTCTTTAATCGGCAGCATGGTAAAAGGTTTTACTCTCAAATAGATAAACAAATTGTTGCCGTTCTGTCAATAAATCATTGATCTTTCGTAAGATTTGATGCAAATGGAAAGAAACAATTCTTGACACTACAGTTATGTCCAATCCGAGGATAGATAGGTAAGTCAAATAAAGAACTGATCTCAATAATAGGCAAATCAAAGAAATATTTGAATTAAGTTGATATAAATGCTTAATTTATCTTGTCTGAAGTATTTGAAATATTAAGTTTGTTCTATGACAAATTTGTAATTTACGTTCAGAGGCTTCTTTTCATACATGATGTAATTTCCAAGACATGCAAGTACTTCCCATGGAAACAAAGTGACTGAAAATTTGCAATCCTTCCGTTGTGTAGCTTAATGAAACAAATAAAATGTGCAATCTTAGAAGTGGCTGAAAACCTTTCAACATCAATGCAGACATGGTCATTAGGAGTTTGTTGTTACAAACATCCCACTCATTAAATGCATATTTACTATTGATTTTTAGCGTTAGATAAAAAGATAATGTCGTTCATCTCAAACTCTCAGTATTAAACAATATTAATAGATAGATCATTGAAAATATTTTACTATGACATAACAACTTTTATATAGAAAAGGTAAGGTATCCAATAAACATCTCTACTGATATGCTCCCTGCAATTTCCCTTGTCTTTCTTTTTTATTACTGATCAGGTTATTGCTTCGAACCACTCTAAGGACGAAATTGCTGGACTAAGGAGATGTTTAAAATGATGATAGACACAGATAATCGTGGATAAATAACTTTTGAAGAACTAAGGTTAGATCACAAATTAAAAGAGTCGGTGCCAATCTTATTAAATCTGAAATTGTTTCAAGGATGCAAGCGGTTAGTTTTATATATAGTAATAATTATTTTTGGTTGGTATTTGTATCAAGCAGTTGATTAATTCGTTTTCCATAAGCTATGAAATTAAATTAAGAAATGCTATTTTTAAGTAATCATATATTAAGAGAAATTTATCTATTAATTTACTGAAACAGTTATGCTATTGCACCATTACCCTAGGGCTTTATAGTAATAATTATTAGAGCAAAAGTATATTGTTCATCCCAAATGGTTCAATATCCTTTGTCTCATAGCAAGATACAAATAAGTAAATCACGGGAGGCATTTTATCAAGCACAGCGGTTTTTTGCATGAGGAGGTCAGACACCTAATGTGACATTTTACATCCGCTCAAAATTGACCTCAAATCATATTTAAACAAACACTCATATAGGTACAAGCTCCATCAACCTACGGAGCAATAATTAGAGGAGCAAAAAGCTCATCCCAAGCGATCTAGTATCGCTGGCCTCTTAGCTAGATACATACTAGTAAATTATAGGGGGCATTTTGACCTAACATAATCATCCTTTATATCAGGAGGTCAGACACTCAGTGAGTCATTTTACATCCATTGGAAATTCATTGACCCAATATCACCTGAAGCAATCACTTATATAATTACTAATTGGCCCCCTGGACTATGGTGCAGTGGTAGGGTATCCAGATTGTCATCCAGGCACCTACGGTTCGAGCCCAGCTATGGTAAATTAGTAGGAATTTTTCCTCCAAATGAGCCACGCAACTAAAGACGCTGGGCTCCTGGGCTGCCCACTGCGAGCGCTTCCCGATTTACCCTGGTGGTCGGTCAAAAATTTTCGTAGGGCCGAATCGGTCATCCCAGGCTCGACGTTACCCAGGCTGATTAATTATTTTTTATATAATTACTAATTGTGTCAATATATAAAAGGGCAGAAGTTTTTTTCACAAAGTAATAATTATTATTAATAAAAGTAAAATTGTCACTTTAGCGATATGACTTTTAACTTTGAAAGGAGATAAATAACGGAGAATTTTGTATAGGGAAGCAAATATATATAGACGGAAAGGTGAAAAATGTCTATTCCTCCCCATCCATACTATATTCAAATCATTCAGTGTAATAATAGCATCCTTTGGTGAGATATATTTCCAAAGGATAAAATTCTTGAAGGGACAACAACATTCTTATATGAGATAAAGTTTCAGAAGGAGACAACTTAACATTGTCGACATAGTTTTCTGTTATAATCATAAAAAGTGATTATGTTCCTTCTCAATATCTCCGTCAATTCGTTCTAAGATAAATATAAAAAAGATAAATTATGATAACTGAACAGCAAGTGGAAGAGGGTGAAATATATTGGGCAAAATAATCTGTTACCGGAGATTTTTGGAGACTTAGCTGAATTTAAAAATTACAGAATCTAAATTTAACTTACAATCGAGATGACCTGAGCGGATAATCTCAGACTACTAGCAGAGACTGATTTCTGCTGAAGAGAGGTTGATCGGACTCAGTCGTCGAGCGGGCAGATATGTTGAGCAGCAGGTCTGTATTTCCGAGCTAAACCGTCAATAGACAGGTAGATCGATCGGACAGATCAGCAGTTCAACCAGAGTGACCGAACAGTACAGTCGGGCGAAAGGCCTGGAGAGAGGTAGACCGAGCAAGCTGACAGGCAAACAAGTTGGTCGGGCGAAGCAGTCAGGCTGACCGCAGACAGACTGGTCTAAGCAGATAGGTCGGGCATCAGTCAAGTCGGTTGAAGCAGTCAGGTCGAACGAGCGAAGCAGACAGGTCAGGCGTAGCGGCAAGTCGAGCGCAAACTGGCCGATCGGGCAAAGTAGACTGGCCGGGCGTAGCAGCTGGCCGAGCGAAGCAGTCAGGCCGACCAGGTGAAGTAGACGGGTTGGGTGAACAGACTGATCGGGAAAACTGACTGATGCCTGCGACTAACGCAGTTTACTCGGGTCGTCTGTTTCCCAGGATAATGTTGGTTGTTCCCCTTGGGTAAATTTTGCCCCGACCAGTCTGGCATTCAACGAGCGCAGGTCATGCCAGCACACGAGTCAACATGTTTCAGTGCAACCGATCAGGTGAAGTAGACAGGTCGGGTAAACAGACTGATCGGGAAAACTGACTAAGGCCTGCGACTAACGCAGTTTATTCGGGTCGTCTGTTTCCCAGGATAATGTTGGTTGTTCCCCTTGGGCAAAATTTGCCCCGACCGGTCCGGCATTCGGCGAGCGCAGGTTGTGCCCGCACACGAGTCAACATGATTCAGTGCAATCCAGGCCCTGAATTTGCACCCCCCCCGGCGCACCCACGTGTGAGAGAGAGTCTCTCCCCATGCATTTGTTCACATTCTCAATGCATGTGAATCAATATAAACCAACCATCATGCCACGAAACTCCCAATGTGGGACTAAAGTCCAATTACAATGGAGCCTCTTTCCTCTTTCCTCTTCTCCACTTACTTTTATTCAACAATCCCCCACATGAATGGAGATAGGGTATGTGATAGCATTCAACAGTTGAGTCAAGTATAGGTAGATTTTATCCTTTGAACCTTCGCTTGTGAAGATCTGGTTACTTACTGGCTGATAGTAGACACGATGTCCTTGAACTATACTGTCATTTATGTAAGCAGTGACAAATCTCACCCAAGACTCTCCCTGATACAACTCAGTTCTCATGATTGTGTTCGTCCTTGGCCATAAACACGTCTAGTTCTGTGAGAAGTTCTAAGAATTGTGCCTCCAATTATCTTCGAAGCGGCCCCACTTCTTTCCCACATAGGTGATCCCTCAAGAGTTGTCATATACTCTTCTTGATCATTAAAAGCTCATCGGGTTATCCTCGTTTAGTCACTATTTTATTGGGTTATTCCCCACAGTGTGTCTAGTCAGTGCAGATTAGTTGTCCCTTTGAACCTAGTTCTTGAGATCTCCAGCCAACATACGTTGGGTGTCCTCTGCACTGATCGCTGACAACGGCATCAAGCTCATTCCTCGTGAGGAGCTTGCAACTAACTCGCGATTTAACCCTTTAGTTAGTGGATCCGCTAGGTTATCCTTTGACTTCACATAGTCAACAGTGATAACTCCCATTGAGAGTAGTTGTCTAATGGTATTATGTCTACAACGTATATGTCTAGACTTACCATTATACATATAGCCATGTGTCCGACCGATTGCTGATTGACTATCGTAATGTATGCAAATCGCCGACACAAGTTTCAGTCATCGTGGAATATCTTCTAAGAATTGCCGTAGTCATTCAGCCTCTTCACCACATTTGTCAAGAGCTACAAACTCAGATTTCATCGTGGATCTGGTTATTACAGTTTGCTTTGAAGATTTTCAGGAAATGACTGCACCTGCTAGAGTGAAGGCATATCCACTCATAGACTTAGAGTCTTTTGTATCAGATATCCAACTTACATCGTTGTATCCTTCGATCACAGCAGGATATCTTGTATAGTGCAGTCCATATTCACGAGTATACCTCAAGTACCTCAGTACTCTTGTTATCCCTTTTCAGTGCTCAATACCGGGATTACTTGTGTATCTACTCAGTTTGCTTACTGCGTAAGTCAAGTCTGGTCATGTACAACTCATCAAGTACATCAAACTTCCAATTATTCTAGAGTACTTTATCTGAGAGATACTTTCACCTTGATTTTTTTATAGATGTTGACTCGTATCTATCGGCGTTCGTGCCAACGTAGTATCATCCTTGATAAATTTTTCAAAAATTTTGTCCACGTAATGGGACTGACTAAGAACAAGTCCTTCTGTTGTTCTAAGAATTTTGATTCCTAGAATCACATCAGCTAAGCTCATGTCTTTCATATCAAATATTGAGCTCAACATACCTTTTGTAGATTTTATTATCTTATAATTACTTCCAATGATAAGTATGTCGTCTACATAGAGGCACAAGATGACATAGTCACTCTTTGTGGCTTTCACGTAGACACATTTATCATATTCATTAATCTTGAATCCACATTCCTTTATGACATTATCAAAATTTTCATGTCACTGCTTTGGTGCTTGTTTTAAGCCATATAATGACTTCGCCAATCTATAAACCTTGTTTTCCTGTCCTAACATAGAAAACCCCTCGGGTTGCTCCATGTAGATCTCCTCTTCTAAATCCTCATTTAGAAAGACAATCTTTACATCCATTTGATGTATTTCAAGATTTCATAGAGCAACGATAGCCAACGGTACTCTAATGGAAGTTATTCTTGACACCAGAGAATACATATCAAAGTAATCAAGGCCTTCTCGTTGTTTGTATCCTTTGATTACCAGTCTGCTCTTATACTTATCAATCGTGTCATCTGACTTCATTTTCTTTTTGAAGATCCACTTGCAACCTTTTGGTTTACTTCCCGGAGGAAGATCCACAAGTTCTCAAGTGTGATTTTGCAAGATAAATTTTATCTTAGATGTAATTGTCTCTCTCAAGTGAGGTCCATCAGAAGAGCCTACAACTTCTGAGTAACTTCGGGGCTCACTCTCCAACATGAAAGTGATAAAATCCGATCCATAGGATTTTTCTACCAAAAGTCTTTTGCTCCGTCTAGACTCAACCTCCATAGGTTCCTTACCTTCTTCTTCGCCTTGTGTTTCATTTGCCCGTTTTGAGGAGCTAGCATTCTCTCGGGTCTTATACTAAAACACATGCTCGAAGAACGTGACATTTCTCGATTCAATTATTGAGTTCTTATATATCTCCGGTATGTGTGACTCATACACACAAAATCTATACACGGTGTTGTTTTGTGCATATCTAATAAATATGCAATCAATATATAGTCTTTGGTCCTATCTTAATTCTTTTCGGATCAGACACCAACACTTTGACAATACGCCCCCACATTCGTAAATATTTGTAGGATGGTGGTCTTCCATTCCACAACTTATAGGGGCTCTTATCTATTTTCTTCTTGGGCACCTTATTTAAAAGGTAATTAGCTGTTAACACAGCTTCCCCCCACATGGACTCTGGCACTCCAGAGCTCAATAGAAGAGCATTCATCATCTCCTTTAGAGTTCGATTCTTTCGCTCAACAACTCCATTTTGCTAAGGAGTATAAGGAGTTGTTGTTTCGTGTCTGATCCCATGTTCAACACACAACTCAGCAAACAGTGACACATATTCACCGCCTCGGTCACTTCGAACCACCTTAATTTTTCTATTAAGTTGGGTTTCAACCTCAGTCTTATAGAGAGCAAATTTCTCTATAGCTTCATCTTTACTTTTGAGAAAATACACATAATAGTATTTTGTGTTATCATATACGAAAATGATGAAGTATTTATTACCATCACATGTTGGCGTACCTTTTAGGTCACACATATCAGTGTTGATTAGGTCAAGTGGTTCGTTATTTATTTCAATATGTTGAAAGGATGACCTTGTCATTTTCGCAGGATTATCGGATCAATGAGTTCTACACGAAAAACAATGATAATTCCGCTACGTTCAGATTCTTCGTAATTACAGTATTTATGTATTTATTTTTTTATGCTATGTTCTTAATGAAATAAAGATTCATGTTTATATGTTTTTATTTTTTCTATTTAAATTCTTATTTCGACTGTTTAGAATTCATATGTCTTAGATTTTACAAGAACTATCATTAACAAATCTCGCATATCATCGTCGTGGAAAAAGGTTCCATTTATTAGCCTAAACTTAATTTTGTTGGATGGCCGAATAGATTATAAAGAATTTGTAGCGATGATGCAAGAGGGTAATGCTGGCTTGGGTGAAAAAAGGATTACAAAGTACTTTCAGTGCTGGTTTTAACAAACTCCTAAGCGTTGTTTGAATATGTTGACGTTTTTGTTAGATTTCATTTATTCTTGTTGTTTCGAAGTCATTTTTTTTTAATATTTTATTAAAAAGGAGAGAGAGAGAGAGAAAGGGAACTGATGCGGTACTTTTCTTAAGCTTTTACGTGTGAGGAAGGTCAAGAGTTCTATTGATGTATCAGTAAAAGTCGCAACGAATCAAACTTAATCCAAAGGTCATTTAGGTGGGACTCAGATCTGATCGAATATGTTCTATGCCCTCACTTTTGTTATCTCAATCTCGTACTTCGTCCCAACAGCAAACTTTATCTAGATTTCAGACTTTCTCTCAGTCTCAATAATAAATTAAACTCCACTCGATCTCATATTCAATCTCAATCTCACCAACAGATTCTGTCTCATACTTCCACTCAGTCTAAGTCTCAGATTTCCTCTCTATCTCAGTGGCAGGCTCCATATTAGTCTTGGACTCTATCTTAATTTTAGATTTCATCTTAGTCTTAGACTCCATCTCAATCTTCCCCATCATCTCGGATGATATTTTCGCCTCAATTGTAGTTGACGGCATTCTCCTTCAAAAGTGAATCCCAACAACGTCTTCTTCAAGGCCACTCAGTATTGATGTCATTTTCTATATCCTTATACAGGCTCGCTGGCAGTAACTGCGAATATTCTAGGATGTGTGACCTCCCAAGAATGATGGGGTAGTTATAAGGTTGTTAGACCCGATCTCCTGGATACCCCTCCTACTGACATGTGCCGCTAGATGAGTGGGAAGACAATCATCACCCGTTGGATCTGGTCCCCTATTTAGTCCATACGATAATGATATTTTCAATTGATGTGAAGATGTTTTTCAGATAGTTATATGACTCGTGGAGGGAAAGATAAAGGATTCAATCTTTTCGCTAACTCCACCAATTTCTATCGGTCTCCTTTTTACTCATTTTTCTATGCATCATCTTAAGAAAAATTATAATTTAAGCATTAAATGGCCTTAGATCCATCCCACAGTCAGTTTAATCTTCCATTTGAGTGTATCCCAGGTTCTTACATTTCCTACACCGATGTTCTCTAAAGGGCGCGCATATTAACTCATTTGTTGATCGATGACCAGAGATGAATTTATGTAAGGACTTATCATGTGGCAAAAGGCGAAATCGTTCGCCCCCAGTACCCCCGTCGCACCCGACCCCAGGTCATCACGAGGGAAGTAAATCACGGCAGTCGAGAGGATAAGTGGTGGTGGGGTGAGTTACACAGGGTTTAGGGATTTACGCTCCGACAGCTCTATAGTTCGATTCCACGATCTTATGTGACAAGTATACCATCACTTACCATTTTGCATGACCGTGAGATCTATATAAAGACTCATCAAGGTTCATGCATGGAGATTGAAATGACGATGATTATATTCATTTCTTTATACGGTAGCTGCTCGATTAAATAACATAAAATAAAAAAACAAAGACAAGTTCTAGATCATGCTTATTACATGTGTACACACGATGATTAAATTATAAAATTATTTTATTTTTTAAATATTTTTTTATCTATGATTGTTTGATTTATTTTAAAAATAATTTTAGGAAAATATTATTATTTATGTTTTTTCCTTTTTATTATTTAAGGATTTTTTTATTTATTATAATTTAAGATTATTTTCAACTATAAAATAATTTAATATTCAAACTTCAAATATTATTATTTTTTAAATTTAATATGTTTTTCTTCAAACTTTTTTTTTCTTGACTTATAAATTTTAAACTCTAAACCCTAAATACACAAACAATAGAAAATATGAAGAAGCAAAGGTCGACTGATTCGAACCAAATCAAAAGAAAATTTTGCAAAATGGGTAGTACTAGATAGCACTTATGAAGACGTTTCTAAATATACTCTCAAATCTAAATTTCGAGTACTGATGATGAAGTTATCGGAAGACAAAAGTGACATTCAACAGTGACATGAAGAAAAAAGAAAAATGGGGGAAAAAAATGAAAGAATCTTAAATGTGCTGGATATAAAATGATGTGAATGGAGATGAGGTGGAAGAGGAAAGAGACTCCATTGTGAATGAGACTTTAGTCCCGCATTGGGAGTTTCATGGCATGCTGATTGATTTATATTGATTTACATACATTGATGATGTGAACAAATACATGAGGAGAGACTCTTTCTCATGCATGAGTGAGCAAAGAGGTGCAAATCTTGGGCCTAGATGACATTAAATCATGTTGACTCATGTGCGGGCACAACTTGCGCGTGCTGAATGTCGGACCGGTCGAGGGCAAAATTTACCCAAATGGAACAATCAACTTTTTGCTACGTAAATCTTTTTACTGCTTGTGTAACGGATGCATTAAAATAAGATTAATGTAGAATCAAAATGACCGAGTGAAACGTTAGCATTTCATAGTTCGTTGAGTAATGATTATTAACGTTATCGTTGATATGAGCTCCTATATAAGGAGGTTGTGATCATAGGGGAAAAGGTTGCACATATAGAAAAATAGCAGAAGCTCTCCACCTACGTCCCTCTCTCTGTCAAGCATCTATTGCTCGACAGAGTATTCATGATAGCAGTCAGTACTTTTTAGTTTGTCGTGACCACCAGTGCTTGGTGGGGATCATGATTGCCTGTTGTATCTTGAGAAATAGATGACCCAAGAAAGTGTTGGGTGATCGGTGGTCGGGTTGGATAGACGACACCCCCAAATTCTCGCTTTTTTCTACAATGTTAGTGCGCAAGCGGAAATACAAACAAACAAGAAAAAAACTAAAACTAAGAAAGGAAATGCAAACCGCTAGCACGTTCGTTTACGTGGTTCGGAGATAACTTGCTCCTACTCCACGGCGTGTCCGTAAGGTGGATGCTCCCTCAATCCGTCGTAGGATTAGTCCCCGACAAACTCCGGCTAGCTCAACATCCTTGTGGGTGGAGAAACCTCACCACAACTCTCACCAAAGACTCCTTTGATGCTAGGGCACATGTAGACTACTAATAGAGATTAACCATCTCTATTTCGTCAACCTTAACCAAGCTCCCAAGGCTTGGTTATATATGTCACGGGTTGGAAAACCTCGCCTATCAGTCGGCTGCCAAAACATGCAATCGACAGCCCTTGTGGAAATTCGACCGTTACTGTTGGTGCAACATCCCTCAGGTCAAGGTTGACCTGGTTGACCAAGCTGAGTCTTGGTTTGAGTTTAGATGTTTGACAATAATAAATTGATTGAAGAAGAGTCAAGTAGGTCAAGGTTGACCGGATACTTGACTGGGAAGTCCTAACTGGGATGTTAGGTAGAATGGAAGTCCTGGTAAGTGAAGTCAGACAGAAGGAAAGTCCTAGTGAGTGAAGCTAGGTGAAAGTCCTGGTGAGTGAAGCCAGGTGAAAGTCCTGGTGAGTGAAGCAAGGTGAAATCTGTAACGACCCAACTCCTGGGTACTAGGCTGTGAGCCGGATCGCTACATTAACTACTGAAGCTACAGTGCGGAAAACTGGGTAAAATAAAAATTCACTAACTGACTTAGTTAATCTGACAACTGATACACCCATGCTGCTATAAGGAAGGATTCAAGCCCCATTCCGGTTGGTGTACATGTGCTAAGGAGGATACTTGACCTCCCATCTGAGCTAGGAACTCAGAACTAACTTCCCAGCTAGCTGCTGATCGATCCACGGATCGATCAAACTTGTTGCGATTCTGCACCCTGCTGGATCGGTCTGCGGACCGATCCAACAAAGGCTGGATCGGTCGGCAGACCGATCCAGGTGTGTCTGGATCGGTCTGCAGACCGATCCAGGATGTCTTCTGTTCGATGCTGGATCGGTCGGCTGACCGATCCAGGGAGATACAGTAGGCTACTGTATCCATCTGAATCGGTCGGCTGACCGATCCAGGAGAAGGAATGTCACTGGATCGGTCCAGCACTGATTCAGTTTCTGATGACCGATCCAGTTTCTGATAGTCTGAAACGACATCAAAATTTCTGATTTCCAGCACTGATTCATGCCAAAAATCGCATACACAAGTTCTAGATACATGAAAACACTCTAGCACGTAAATAATAACATTCTAAACATGATAATCTAAACAAAATATAGTTCACTAAGCTATAACACATAGCAACAAGGCTAAGTCATAAAACTAGTCATGTTAAGTATCAAAACTGAAATGGAAGCGTATAGATCCCCAAGGATCTTTATTCCAAACCCCTTGCACACACACATCATCCTAGCATCGCCCTCCAGCCTCCGCTAGTCCACTTTTCTTTTACCGGTATCTGCAGTATAAGAAAAGTAGCATCTGTAAGCTTAAAGCTTAGTAAGAAACCATCTACCTCACTAAAACATGCAACGATGCGATTATGTTTTTAAATCATGCTGTTTGAAACATACTGAATATGCAAGCATGACTTGGCATGGTATCATACAAAGTATAAACTGAAACTGAAACATGGCATAGCATATAAACTGAATATGAAACTGAACTAGTCATACATATATCTAAATCTGTACATGAACTCAAATCATGTAAACTGAACCTGAACTGAACGAAAAGCTAAATTAGTGTTCTCATCACTAGTTTCAAATTTGAAAACTATACATATAATAGATGAAAATACTAAACATGCTGTTGGACCCTAGCAACTGTACTTACTGTGCGCGCATCCCTACGAGACCCGAGATTGCAAGTTCCGAATCCAGCAGGGTTACTAGGTTATCTGAATCTAGGGACGACTGTGGGAGTCCAGCTCTGATCCAAGTACAGTGCCAACTGAATAAAAGTAAAATACTGAATACTGTTTTATTTTACTTTGCTGTTCTAGGTTATCTGAACCTAGAGCTAGGTTATCTGAACCTAGAGGTTACTGTGGGAGCCCACCCAATGGATATTTGATCCATATAGCTGTAATAACTGGTAATAAACTGAATAAAATGTTTCTAATACATTTTACATGCTGTTAGGACGCCTACTAGTGCATCCTTCTGAACTGGGCATTCTACCGAATGCTTGGTGTGCACTAAAAGCACACCCTAAAACTGAAAACTGTAAAATTACTGAACTAACGCCAAAACTAACAAGCGAGAGCAATTATACCGCAGGTGAGGGGTTTCTTACCTCAATCGCAAGGTTTTCTTACGATTCTAACCGCTAGGTTTTCCAGAAAACTGCTCCGTTCGACGAACCGCTTATGTCCTCGCGTTCCTCTCGCGGAGAAGAACCTTTTTCGTGTTGGAGTCGTCGCCGGAAGATGTTCCCTTGACCCTTAGCTTGGTGTGTGCCGTGCGTGAGGAAGAGGGGAAGAGGAGAGGTGCGGCGGTTTTAGGTTTCGGGTGAGGAAAAGCTACGGTGAGAAAATAATCTAAACTTCTCACTTAAATCCTTATTTATATTTACTAATTAATTCATCCAAAATCAATTATAAATATAATTGATTCCCTCTTCTTTCAGCTCGGCCCTGCTGGGTTCAACTGGTTACTAGCATTATCCCTTACACCATAGGTCTCGGGTTCGATTCCCGCCTAAGCTATTTTGGGGTTCTAATTATTTTTGCTACTTCCGCTACTCGGAAAATTCCGTAAAAATATCTAAAAATTCCAAAAAAATCATAGAATAATTCTAAAATAAATTCGGGAATTTTTTGGGCTTTACAATCCCCCATACCTTATAAAAAGTTCGTCCCCGAACTTAAAACAATTTTGGGTACTTCTGTCTCATGCTGGCCTCTGTCTCCCAAGTCGCCTCTGCTGCTGTGTGATTTTGCCAGCTGACTTTGACTAATGGTACTTCCTTGTTCCGTAATTTCTTTACTGCTCGGTCTATTATCTGAATAGGCCGACTGTCATAGCTGAGATCATCACGGACCTGTACCAACTGGGGCTCAATCACCTGGGTGGCGTCTGGAATATGCTTCTTCAGCATAGAGACATGAAATACGTTATGGACAGCTGACATCTCCTGAGGTAGCTCTAGCTCATATGCTACCTTGCCCACTCTCTTCGTGATAAGGTATGGTCCCACATATCTGGGAGCTAGCTTGCCCTTCTTCCCAAAACGCATGACTCCCTTCATGGGAGCTATTCCGAGGAAAACTGTATCCCCAATTGAAAACTCTAGGGGTCTGCGCGTGTATCGGCATAGCTCTTCCGACGGCTCTGCCTCTATCCTCTGGCGAATCTGCTTAGATGCTGTGGTATCCGCTACTAGATCTGTCTGAAGCTCTAGTTCCTTCTGCTCACCACTCTCATACCAGCAGTTGGTGATCTGCACCTCCGCCCATAGAGTGCCTCATAAGGTGTCATGCCGATAGTGGCTCGATAGCTGTTGTTGTATGCAAATTCGCTAGACTAAGATATTTGCACCAACTTCCTTGAAATCTAGGGCCAAGCTCGGAGCATATCTTGAGTACTGTTTACTCGCTCACCGACCATCGCCCGAGGATGGAAGGTCATGCTAAATTTTAAGCTGGTGCCCATAGTCGATCGCACACACTTCCGAAGTGTGATGTAAATCTGTTGTCTCTTCGATATAATGGTTCGTGGGACTCCATGCACCGACAATCTCCTTGAGATACAACTGAGCTAGCTGCTCCATGGAATAGATATTCTAATAGCTAGAAAGTGGCTGATTTAGTCAACCCGTCGACTATTACCCGGATGGCATCAAAACCATTCGTGGTTCCGGAATCCCACTATGAAGTCCATAGAGATATCCTCCCACTTCCATTCGAACTGGATCTACCGCAGAACTCCTCTGATCGCCGATGTTCGCCTTAACCCTCGGAGTTAGGCGGATCTTGGCGTATCTAGCGATATCTCGCTTCATCCTGTGCCACCAATTCTTTAGATCCCGATACATTTGGTGGAACCAGGATGCATCGCATAAGGAGTCCTGTCTAGAATCTATTTCCGTAGTTCCTCCCGATCTGGAACACAAAGTCTGCCACCACAGTACACTACCCCACTGGTACACTCTGAACTCTCCATTTTTGATTCTGCTAACCCTTGCTTGATTTTCTGATTTCGGGATCCTGCTCTGTCCGGATATCATCAAGCAAGGTAGATGCTAAGGATATAGTGGAAAGTTGTCCGACTATAAGCTCGAGACTAAAGGTCGTAATCTCCTTCCTTGGGTAGTGACATAGTCGCTAAGATAATAAGGTAGCACCGACTTCCGCTTGAGTCGTCGCTACCTTATTAGCTTTCCCTGGATAGTAGAGGATATCTATGTCATAATCTTTGACCAGCTCTAACCATCTCACTGTCGCATATTCAGATCCTTCCGAGTAAAGAAATACTTCAGACTTTGATGATCTGATACACTCTGCACTCCGTATAAATAATGTCTCCAAATCTTGAGAGCGAACACCACGCAAGCTCAAGGTCGTGAGTAGGATAGTTCCTCTCATAATCCTTGAGTTGTCCGGAGGCATAGCGATCACCTTGCCTCGCCGCATCAGATCGCTCCTAATCCCAATTTAGGCGCCACCGTAGATGTTGAAGGCTGTGTTTTGGTATAGTTAAAATAGAGCACCGGTCAATCTCCATTTTAGTTCAGTTGCTCATGATCCTCATCCAAATTTCTTATTCTTCCCGTGAGAGCCGCGGGGAGGCTATTCGAGAAGTCCTCTACGATTTCTGTAGTAGCTCTAATCCCGTAAAGCTTCGATTTCACCGGCGTTCTGGGTCTCTTCCAGCTATTTATCGCTTCTATCTTGTTGGGATCTACCATAACACCATCCTTGGAGATGATGTGACCTAGGAAGGCTACCTGGTCCAGCCAAAATTCACATTTCGTGAATTTGGCGTACTGCTGGTTCTGCTGAAGGATCTACTATTCTTAGATGCTCTGCATGGTCCTCCTGAGTGCTGAATAGATAAGAATGTCATCGATGAACACGATGACAAACTTGTCTAAGTATTCTCTGAATACTGTTCATGAGGTCCATGAAAGTAGTGGAGCATTTGTCATGCCGAAGGCATGACTACGAACTCGTAATGTCCGTATCAGGTCCCGAAAGCTGTTTTAGGTATATCACCTTTCTTGACTCTAACCCGGTGATATCCGATCCGAGGTCAATTTTAGAGAACACCGTGACTCCTTTAGCTGGTCAAACAGGTCATCTATTCCGGGAGAGGGTACTGTTTTTAATTGTGACTGGTTCAAGGCACGGTAGTCTATGCATAGACGCATGCTTCCATCCTTCTTCTTCACGAACAACACGGTGCTCCCGTGGTGAGTGACTAGGCGTATGAAACCCTTGTCAAGAAGCTCCTGTAATTGCTCCTGAAGTTCCTGATTCTGCTGGAGCCATGCGATACGGTGCCTTGGAAATTGGATTTGTGCCGGAATGAGCTCTATCTCAAATTCAATCTCCTGGTCTGGTGCTAAGCCTGGTAGCTCTGGAAAACTGCTGGGTAGTCACAAACGACTCGAACCTCGATAGCTGTTGGTTCTTGTCCTGGCCGGTGTTGACTACATTTGCTAAAAATCCCATGCATCCTGAATCCATTAGCTGCTGTGCTTTCGGTCTGAGAGAAACTTCCGGCTTTTCTCTTTGGTTTTCCTATGAACTCAAATTGTACTCCTGCTTCAGGTTGGAATATGACCTGCACTCTATAGAAGCGCCGTATCGATCAGAAAATCCATTCCAAAGATGACATCGTAGTCGTTCATTTCTAGCTCTATCGGATCACCAAAAGTTCCCTATCTGCTATAATGGTTCGTGCAGTGCGTAGATGCCATAATGTCTCCGAGGGTAGTGTTGTAAACCACTATTGAGTACCTGGAGGTGTTCTAATTTCTAAATGCCCCGGATACATAAGAGTGGGTTGCCCAAGATCAAATAAAACAGTTGCATTATCGTCAGAAATATTGATCCGACTGTGACAACTGTCGAGGCATTTGCTACGTCCTCTCGGTCGGTGAGAAAATCATGGCATTTGTGTTGTGGGGCTTCTAATATGCCCGATCGATCGTGGACCATCTAAGGTCATACATCTCGTGTACTGGCCGAGCTCCATATCTTGATCTCCGAGGTCGAGGAAGATTGTTCTTGTTCGCATCGCTAGCCATGTGCCCTTCCCGTCCACATTCAAAACAACCTCGCGTACCCTTGCGGCAAACTCCTGGATCATGTTTCCCACAAGTAGTACATTTGGGATGTCTGGAATGTTTTCCACCTGGTCCTCCTTTTGGGTCACTGCTTGCCTTGTGTTTCCCTTCCAGTTGGAGCTATGTCCCTGTTGTTTCTGCTGAGTACCGAGCTAGCTTGTCCCTTGGGCTCTGTGGAAACCGCTTCACTGGGTGATATTGTGCTGATAGTGCTCGGTGATCGAGCACTACTCACTAGCTCCTCCACCGCGATCTCTGGTCTGAGCATCTTCAGCATCAAGCGTACTCGTTCCTTCTCCGAGCTGACTAGTTCGGACACAGACGGGTCAACCTGTTAAATTTCTTCACGGCCTCCTGAACCGATAGGTTGCCGGAAATCAGAGAACTCGTCATAGTGCTTGTTCGTCGCACGCATGTGAAAGAATTCCTCGAAGAATTCCTTCTCAAAGTTGGCCCATGTCATCTGATTATGGCCACTCGATTTAATCCGCTCCCACCACACGCGTGCATCTCGACAAGAAAGAGGCACACTTCACCTTTTCGTTGGCCGCCTAGAAGCTCCATCGTGCTTTCCAATGTTTTAAACCATGCCCGAGCATCCCATGGTTCACTGGTGCCCGAGAAGTTCTCGCTTAATTCTCCGCCACCGGATAAGGTAAGCTTCTCTCTTAGCCCCTGCCACTGGGGCTACTCTGAGATGGTACTACCTCTGTGATTACCGGAGTCGTGAGGTTCGGTACTGGAGCGGGAGTAGTATGTCGGTTAGCCTTTAAGGAGG
This sequence comes from Zingiber officinale, assembly GCF_018446385.1. Taxonomy (NCBI): domain Eukaryota; kingdom Viridiplantae; phylum Streptophyta; class Magnoliopsida; order Zingiberales; family Zingiberaceae; genus Zingiber; species Zingiber officinale. The sequence continues at coordinate 110,370,586 of NC_055996.1, forward strand.
CTATCTCCTCTGCTGATCAGCTAACTGCTGTTGTAGCTGAGCCACTAGTGCTGTAAGGTCTGGGGGAGGTGGGCGTCCTCGTACCATTTTCTAAATAGCAGAGAACACATATATATAACTAGGCTATCATGTTATAGTTAACTACTGGTAGCATGTTAAATACTATCACTGTAAACATGAATTAATTAACTACTAACATGAGAGCAAAACATGAAGCACATATAACTGATATGAAAGCTGAAAACAAAATTGAGTGAGAGATGTTCTTACTTGGAAGCTGTAGGCACAATGCTGATGTGTGTGTAGGAAGTAAGAAACTTGCTCTGATACCACTCTGTAACGACCCAACTCCTGGGTACTAGGCTGTGAGCCGGATCACTACATTAACTACTGAAGCTATTGTGCGGAAAACTGGGTAAAATAAAAATTCACTAACTGACTCAGTTAATCTGACAACTGATACACCCATGCTGCTATAAGGAATGATTCAAGCCCCATTCCGGTTAGTGTGCATGTGCTAAGGAGGATACTTGACCTCCCATCTGAGCTAGGAACTCAGAACTAACTTCCCAGCTAGCTGCTGATCGATCCACGGATCGATCAAACTTGTCGCGATTCTGCACCCTGCTGGATCGATCTGCGGACCGATCCAGGTGTGTCTGGATCGGTCTGCAGACCGATCCAGGCACCTGGAAACGCTGGATGCCTTCTGTTCGATGCTGGATCGGTCGGCTGACCGATCCAAAGAGATACAGTAGGCTACTGTATCCATCTGGATCGGTCGGCTGACCGATCTAGGAGAAGGAATGGCACTGAATCTGTTGGTTGCTACTCGGAAAGCCTAGAGGTTCCACTGTACAAAAATTTTGTACAAAGGTCTGAACCTTTTCCTAGCTACCATGTGTTCTTTTAAATTAAATTTTGGATCGCCTGCGGAACTTAACACGTTTGATTCAAAACTTAATCTATTTGTTCTTTTAGGTTTTGACTTGGATCTCCTGCGGAACTTAACACGTTCGACCCAAATCACCTTAAGTTATTAATTCCATTAAATATTAATTTCCATAATTGGTTCCCAGTACTGACGTGGCGAGGCACATGACCTTCTTAGATATGGGAGCAACCACCACCGACTAGACAAAACCTTTTATAGAAATCTAATATTTAATTTCCTAAAATAACTTTAGGTTAACCGAAAAGAACAATCAAATCACAAGGAAAAATAAAACAAAAGAACACAACTTGAAAACATATTCGAAATACTAGAATCGTAAGCCTCTTGTATTTGGTATTATTTCCAAAATAACTAGTATGATGCGGAAAGAAAAATACTAGTTATACCTTTTAGAAAGACCTCTTGATCTTCTACCGTATTCCTCTTCTAACCTCGGACGTTGTGTGGGCAACGATCTTCCGAGATGAGAATCCACCAAAGCACCTTCTTCTCCTTTCTTCAAGTTTCTACCAAGCACAAAGCTTCCAAAAGATGAAGATCTTTTCCACCAACCAAGCTCCAAGGATACAAGCTTTCTCTCTTCTTCTTCTTCTTCTCCAAGTAGTATCCGCCACCACAAGAGCTCCAAGCAAATAGAGAAGGTTCGCCACCACCAAGAGGAAGAGAGGAAGAGAGGTTGGACCACAACACCAAGGAAAAGAGGAGAGAAATAATAGAGGTTGTTCACCTGAAGCCTTCTCTACCCCTCTTTTATAATCCTTGGTCTTGGCAAATAAGTAAATTTAATTAAAACTTCCTTAATTCTTTTGCCATGAAAAGGAAAATTTATTTAATTAAAACAATTTTCCTTTTCTCAATTTACATGGTCACACTAAAAACAAAACAAGGAGAGTTTTAATTAATTAAAACTTCCTAATTTGTCTCCAGAAATTTATAAAATTTCTCCAATAATTTATCCCTTCATGATTGGTTTATAAAAGAAAATTTAATAAATTAAAATCTTTCTTTTAAACATGTGGATAAAAGAAAGTTATCTCTAAAAATTAAAATATCTTTTAATCTACAAATAAGGAAAGATATCAAATCTTTTCTCAATCTTTTGTAGAAACTAATAAAAGAGAATTATTAATTTTAAACTCTCTTTTAAATCATGAACATGGTTAAAAAGGAAAGTTTTCTTAAAATTTAAAATCCTCCTTTTAATCAACAAATAAGGAAAGATTTCAAATTTTAAACTCTCTTTTAAATATGTAGATGATTTACAAATAAGGAAAGTTTTTACCAAAAATTAAAACCATCCTTTTAATCTACAAATAAGGAAAGAGATTAATCTCTTCTCTTAATCTTTTGTAGAAAGCTATAAAAGGAAATTTTAATTTTAAACTCTCTTCATGATATCCACATAAGAAATAATTTTAATAAAAATCCTTTTAAATATTCTAGTGGTCGACCACCTAAGCTTGGGACCCAAGCTTTGGCCGACCACCAACTTGGCTCATCCACTTGGTCTTGGCCCTAGCTTGGGTTCCAAGCTAGCTTGGCCGGCCCCATTAGGATGGGTAAGAAGGTGGGTATGTGGTGGGTATAAATCTCTATATACTAGAGGCTACGATAGGGACCGAGAGGAGGAATTGGTTTTGGTCTCCCGATGAAATTAAGCATCCCGTGTTCGCCCCGAACACACAACTAAATTTCATCAATAATAATTCATTCCACTAAAGAACTATTATTGAACTACCGCACCAATCCCAAATTACATTTTGGGCTCCTTCTTATTATGAGTGTGTTAGTCTCCCTGTGTTTAAGATAACAAATGTCCACTAATTAAGTAAGTTACTAACAACTCGCTTAATTAATATCTAGCTCCAAGAGTAGTACCACTCAACTTCATCGTCATGTCGGACTAAGTCCACCTGCAGGGTTTAACATGACAATCCTTATGAGCTCCTCTTGGGGACATTCTCAACCTAGATCACTAGGACACAGTTTCCTTCTATAATCAACAACACACACTATAAGTGATATCATTTCCCAACTTATCGGGCTTATTGATTCATCGAACTAAATCTCACCCATTGATAAATTAAAGAAATAAATATCAAATATATGTGCTTGTTATTATATTAGGATTAAGAGCACACACTTCCATAATAACTGAGGTCTTTGTTTATTTATAAAGTCAGTATAAAAGAAACGACCTCTAATGGTCCTACTCAATACACTCTAAGTGTACTAGTGTAATTATATAGTTAAGATAAACTAATACCTAATTACACTACGACCTTCCAATGGTTTGTTCCTTTCCATTATGGTCATGAGCTACTGTTTATAATTTATAAGGTACTGATAACATGATCCTCTGTGTGTGACACCACACACCATGTTATCTACAATATAAATTAATTGAACAACTACATTTATCATAAATGTAGATATTTGACCAATGTGATTCTTATTTCTAGATAAATGTTTATACCAAAAGCTAGGCTTTTAGTATACACTCTAACAGGATCGGTCTGCTGACCGATCCAGTTTCTGATAGTCTGAAACGACATCAGAATTTCTGATTTCCAGCACTGATTCATGCCAAAAATCGCATACACAAGTTCTAGATACATGAAAACACTCTAGCACGTAAATAATAACATTCTAAACATGATAATCTAAACAAAACATAGTTCACTAAGCTATAACACATAGCAACAAGGCTAAGTCATAAAACTAGTCATGTTAAGTATCAAAACTGAAATGGAAGCGTATAGATTCCCAAGGATCTTTATTCCAAACCCCTTGCACACACACATCATCCTAGCATCGCCCTCCAGCCTCCGCTAGTCCACTTTTCTTTTACCGGTATCTGCAGTATAAGAAAAGTATCATCTGTAAGCTTAAAGCTTAGTAAGAAACCATCTACCTCACTAAAACATGCAACGATGCGATTATGTTTTTAAATCATGCTGTTTGAAACATACTGAATATGCAAGCATGGCATGGCATGGTATCATACAAAGCATGGCATAACATAAAAACTGAACATGGCATAGCATATAAACTGAACATGAAACTGAACTAGTCATACATATATCTAAATCTGTACATGAACTCAAATCATGTAAACTGAACCTGAACTGAACGGAAAGCTAAATTAGTGTTCTCATCACTAGTTTCAAATTTGAAAACTATACATATAATAGATGAAAATACTAAACATGCTGTTGGGCCTTGACAACTGTACTTACTGTGCGCGCATCCCTACGAGACCCGGGATTACAAGTTCCGAATCCAGCAGGGTTACTAGGTTATCTGACCTAGGGACGACTGTGGGAGTCCAGCCCATGGATATCTGATCCAAGTACAGTGCCAACTGAATAAAAGTAAAATACTGAATACTGTTTTATTTTACTTTGCTGTTCTAGGTTATTTGAACCTAGAGCTAGGTTATCTGAACCTAGAGGCTACTGTGGGAGCCCACCCAATGGATATCTGATCCATATAGCTGTAATAACTGGTAATAAACTGAATAAAATATTTCTAATACATTTTACATGCTGTTAGGACGCCTACTAGTGCATCCTTCTGAACTGGCATTCTACCGAATACTTGGTGTGCACTAAAAGCACACCCTAAAACTGAAAACTGTAAAATTACTGAACTAACACCAAAACTAACAAGCGAGAGCAATTATACTGCAGGTGAGGGGTTTCTTACCTCAATCGCAAGGTTTTCTTACGATTCTAACCGCTAGGTTTTCTAGAAAACTGCTCCGTTCGACAAACCGCTTATGTCCTCGCGTTCCTCTCGCGGAGAAGAACCTTTTTCGTGTTGGAGTCGTCGCCGGAAGATGTTCCCTTGACCCTTAGCTTGGTGTGTGCCGTGCGTGAGGAAGAGGGGAAGAGGAGAGGTGCGGCGGTGGTGTTAGGTTTCGGGTGAGGAAAAGCTACGGTGAGAAAATAATCTAAACTTCTCACTTAAATCCTTATTTATATTTACTAATTAATTCATCCAAAATCAATTATAAATATAATTGATTCCCTCTTCTTTCAGCACGGCCTTGCTGGGTTCAACTGGTTACTAGCATTATCCCTTACACCATAGGTCTCGGGTTCGATTCCCGCCTAAGCTATTTTGGGGTTCTAATTATTTTTGCTACTTCCGCTACTCGGAAAATTCCGGAAAAATATCTAAAAATTCCAGAAAAATCATAGAATAATTCTAAAATAAATTCGAGAATTTTTCGGGCTTTACAAAAGCCCTAGTGAGTGAAGCTAGGTGAAAGTCCTGGTGAGTGAAGCCAGGTGAAAGCCCTAGTGAGTGAAGCTAGGTGAAAGTCCTGGTGAGTGAAGTCAGGCAAGGGAAAATCCAGATGGATCAAGGATGATCGGACATCTGGTGTTGGGAAGTCCAAGTAGGTCAAAGGATTGACTGGATACTTGGCACGAGGAAATACAGATAGGTCAAAGGGATTAACCAGACACTTGGTGGGAAGTCCTAGCAGGTCAAAGGAGTGACCAGATGCTAGGCATGATGTACCAACAGGTCAAGGTTGACCGGATGTTGGTTTGAGAGGCTTGGGACTTGGTTTTAGGCAAAAACCAAGTACTGGATCGATCAGTGGATCGATCCAGGCCTTTCCTAGTGAACAGAAAGCCTCTGGATCGATCAGTGGATCGATCCAGATGTCCCAATCGATCAGTGAATCGATTGAGACGCTGCTGCTTCGCGCGATAAGCGCTGGATCGATCCGTGGATCGATCCAGGCGTTCAGGCGCTCTGGATCGATCCGTGGATCGATCCAAAGCCTCCCCGATCGATTGGGAACATTCGAATCGATCGGGATCCGACCGTTGGCGTCGATAAAGGCCGCAGGCGCACGATTCTTTTGGCACCTCTTCACCGATTCACTCCAGATCTCTCGCCAGCTCCTCTACAGCACTCACAAAGCTCAGATCGCCAGTTCTTGAAGGATCTTGGAAGTTCTCCAAGTCAAGAGGCGGATCAAAGCCAAGAAGAGAAGCTAGGGTTAGGGTTTATACTCATTGTAAGCTTGTATTTCTTGTATCCTTTCCCTCTCTTCTTGTATTGAGTCTTGTAGGGCTTCTCCGCCCTTGGTAGTTACCATAAAGGAGAGTTTTATTAGTGGAGGGTGTGTGTGTTGGTGTGGATCCTTGGATTTGTCACCTCTTGTGAGGTGGATACCAAGTAAACCAACCGTGTTAGCGTTGTGTGATTGTTTGTGTATTTTCCGCTGCCATATCTTTGAAGAAATAAGCAACGCCGAGCACCGAGCGAACGCGACGAGCTATTCACCCCCCTCTAGCTACTTTTGGTCCTAACAGTTACATTCCAACAGCTCGATACCAGTCGATTGCTAAAACTAGCAGTCGACTGCTCCACACTGACCGAACGAACAGAAGCATTCTGTTCGCTCCCAGTCGACTGCTAAAACATGTAGTCGATTGCTACAGTAACACTACAGTAAAACCCTATAGCTAGGATTTTACTCCATGTACAATCTCTCGTGCACTCGTACCCTCACCCTTATGACTCACTTGACGCTTCTTTGCAGCTTTGACCTCTTGCCTTTAAGGCTACTTCCTTTAGCTCTCGTCCCTCGGATGCATTCAAGTCCGCGACTCGTCCCCAATGCCATCCTTCGCTTATGCCTCGAAGTCGCTTCCCACGGCCCTTGTCCACGGTCCCTCGGATGCTCCATCCTTCACCGGACCCGAAGCCATCAACCTGAGTCACATGTGTATCCTGCAAACCTGCACAACTCAAATACACATATCAAATACAAGGGTGAACCTAACTTAAACCCTTTGCCCAAACACCAAAACACATGGTCGCACGGACCATTGGGATTGCTCCAACAGAAAGTTCCGAAGCACAGTCGGAGATGAGATGAATCTGTTTCAAGGAAACTACGTATTGCAGGCCTCGATTCACATGACGCATCACTCGACCGATTGCGGCACCCACTCGACCGCTCGGTCTCTCTGCTCGCCTGGTCGCTCGCGTCACTCACTCGACCGCTCAGTCTTTTTGCTCGCCCGATCGCTCGCATCACTCGCCCGACCGCTCGCATCACTCACCTCGCTGCTTGCTTCACTCGCTCGGCCTCTAGCTCGCTTGTCCAACCTTTTTTCCCGGACGACCTCTAGCTCGCTTGGCAGCTAGCTTGCTCACTCGACCTCTTTGCCCAAACGACCTTCAGCTCGCTCGCTCACTCGCCTCTCTGCCCTGACGACCTCTAGCTTGCTCGGCAGCTAGTTCACTTGCTCGATCGCCCGATCATTCACTCGCTCGCTCGTCTGCTCGCCCCACCGATCACTTGATCGGCTACTCTGCCCAGTTGACCTAACTGCTCGGTCAGCCTAATTGTCCAGTCGCTTAGCTTGCTCGACTACTTTGCCCCGGTCGACATTCGGACGCTCGGTTTGGGACGCTTGGACTCGGCTGTTCAGACTTTGCTGCGTGGACGCTTTGCTCACTCAGCCACATCGCGGACAACACTTGGTAAAAATCAACCTCTGCTAGCAGTCTGGCTGCTCAGGTCATTTCAATAGATAAGTAAATTTAATTCGATGAATTTAAATTCAATTAATACTCATAAATCTTCGATAAGAAATTGTGTTAGCTAATAATAACTAACAATATGAGCAAATGATTTGGAAGCTAATAATATGAACAAATGATTTGGAAGGTGAGGAGAGAGAATCTGGGGTACAAGGTAAGGGAGGGGTTCAAGGGGTGCGAAGGGTAATCACATACGATTTGAAGCATTCGGACTGGCAAGTCAGATAAGGGAAGTGGAATCGATCTTAGACTCGGACAGAAGAGAGAGTTGGAAAAACACTATAAAAAATGACAATAAAGAGAGACATACTTACATAAATGCACTGATTTTGTTGCTATTGATTCTCTTGATTATACAATGATCACTCTAAACTCTTCAAAAGAGATGAAGATGGAGTGCGTTCTTTCCTTTATTTCATCCACCTTGGTATCGTCAGAATTGATTACTGACATTTTCTCGATTAGCTGCCTTCGACGGGATCTTCTGTTCAATCTAGAGCCATTTCCCTCGCTCTTTCCTCTCTTCCGCGAGAGTATGAAGAGGGTCAGGGTCACAAGAAATTGATTAGGATCGAGGTGAGTCACGCATCTGGATGCTCTAGAGATTCAGATAAGATAGATCTCGATATAGCCAGAAATTTATTAAAGTATAGTTGGTAACATTTTAAGGAGATTATTTGTAATACCGTGTATAACATTATTTGTAGTCACTATTCCAAAGGTTAGTAGCCGTCCGTGATTTACCTCCTCCGTGTTGACCCTGGGACGGGTTGGCGGAGACGCTGAGGGCGAACGTATTCACCTTTTGTCACCGTGTATAACATTATTTGTACACTAAGCATTCAACACTGAATACCCTTTTAAATCATTCCTTAAATATTCGTCTAAATGGTCTAAATTTATACACTAAGTTGTTCACATGAATAAAAAAACAAATCACAAATTAGATGATCTTTCTAATTAATTAATTAATCATGATCGTTGTCCTCTGTTCGTCATGTGTAACGATATCATCTCTATCTTTCGCCTCATTTATTCATCTCATGCTTTGTCCCTATCGCCACTCACAACTACTACCACTCTCTCCGTGGCCAGACTCCCACCCTTGGAGGTGTAGTTGTCAATAGAGCTGCTCTCAGTCGCGATTGCCACAATTGGATAGACGTGTCTTCTATACACGGTGTACCCCTACATCGATACTAAAGGGGAGCAACTTTGGATTGAGGCATGCCACACTCATGGATCGACTACCTGCACCTATCGTTGGCGACTACCTCCACCTACCGCCGACGACATCGATGTCAGCAACTATAGTGCCCCAAAATTTTTAACTTCTAAGAATTAGATATTTACTAGTAAATTAATTTAATAATTTCATAAATAATAAAAAAATCTATTCAATAAAATTTTAAAATACTATAAAATATAAGAAAAGGTCAGATGAGAATGTACTCCTGCAAAATAAACCCGGACCTCTTTTACAGTGTTCTTAGTGGACTCAATCAAGATCAGTCCAGTCCACCTACAATTTTTGAATCCGTCTTTTGCCGTCGTGACATTTTGGCTGGAACACAAACTATTTTTGTTGTATTCATGGAATCCTCAGTTCCTCAGCGAACTTGCATTAGTTGTAAACATTCATGGAGATACTAAAATTGCAATTAGTATAAATTTGCAGTTAGTTGTTGCTGGATCGCTACTTATGTTGGATCCTCGTCCGCTCCTATCCGTTAAGCCTGGTTCGTGCTCGTCCGATAAGAACAAAACACCCTCACGACGATCAGACGGGCCAAGTCTGATGTAATACCCGTGATCCGATCCATCGTCGAAGAACTGCAACCGAATCCAAATAGGGAGGAAGCCGTGCTTTCTCTTGTTAATTTTTCCTTCCTCCGCCCCTTTCTATCTCGCAATGCGTCGTCCTTCTCTTGCCTCGTAAGCTTCCTCTCCTCCCCTCTCACTTCCCAAACCCTATCCCATTACATTTCGTGGATCGAGCTACCCTAGCGGAGGATTTCAGAGATGGCGCTCATGGCAGTTCTGGAATCCGATCTGCGTGCTCTGTCAGCCGAAGCCCGCCGAAGGTATCCGGCAGTGAAAGACGCCGCAGAGCACGCTATATTGAAGGTACCCATTGATTTCGTTGGGATCTTTAATTTGATCCGCAATTCTTACTTACCTGGCTGATTCCGTCACACTTGGATCCGTGAAAGCTTAGTTTGCATTTTCAGTAACGTTCTTCGATTATATTTCAGTTGCAATCTTGTTGATGTGAAGTAAACTGAGTGTTTTTTAAACTCCGTGACTTCTACTTGTGATTTGGAAATAACAAGCTGCTCTGATGTTTCGAGACACACATCTGTGTTTCTCTATGTGTATTCTGATGCATAGTTAGGACTAAATGTCCTGAAATTTGGATTATATTTTGATTCCGGAACCATGCATGGAATGGTATAGCGGCATATAATACGGCTTGGAATCACATTCAACAATGTCTCATTTACTATGAAGCTCCAGATTATTTCCAATCAGCCTAGCAAAATTTGTTCTTGTTTTTTTATCTTTGTTTCTGCTGCTACACTTATTTAAGTTCTGATGTCAAAATGGTCTTGGTTTGTTTCCAGCTCCGCTCTTTGTCATGTCCAACTGAAATTGCTCACAACGAAGACATCTTGCACATATTTTTGATGGCTTGTGACGTGAAGTCAACAAAACTAAGTGTCATTGGACTCTCTTGTTTGCAAAAACTCATAGCACATAATGCTGTTGCACCATCAGCCGTGAAAGATATACTTTCGACTTTGAAAGAGGTAAAAACTCCACTAGAATTTGCATTTAACCTTCATCTGATTAGATGTATATAGCGTCCATGAAGTACATGGTTTCGTTAAAAAACATGTATTATTTGCATGCCTTTTTCCAAGTCCTGGGATTGCTGCATGCTTAAGATAGTAGGGGACCAAAGCTCTCAATTTTGCAAATGTTTTCATGACAAGGTTTAAAATTTTGATCTTTTATTTTGTACTAATGCTTGTACAACTTATATGGTGCTGGAATTGTATTTTATTAACAAATGATACATGTTAATAGGCATTGCCACCGGTTAGTCTAGTGTTGTATGTTTACTTGAGGTGCTCCTTAGATGGTAGTGCTTGTTTGACTTGGAAACATAATAATTTAGTAAGTTATAACTTTAGTCTGTATGTATAGTTGAATTGAGGCAATGCTAAGATTGTTTGCGTCCTCTATTATGTTGTTTTGACCAACTTAGTGTCAAATTATTCTGAGCAGCCATACCCCATATTAGAAAATAACAAATAGTTAGTGTTAAGTTAAAATGAGATGACTGATACCCTGAAGCTTAGATGGTGAATATCACAGGGAGTTGGCTTGCAATCAATTATTATTAAAATATTTACAGTAACTGTATGGAATAGATTATTAAAATTCTAATTAATAAAATTAACAACTATGTAGTCAATAAATAGTGTTAGTATAATATCATTTTTTGTCAACATACTTATTAGTTAACAATTATATTATATAATATGTGTCAATATATGAAATTATGGATGTTAATTATTTTCTATTTATTAATTACAGAAACAAACTATATTTAATAATTAGAAAATTATTGTTATCATTTTTAAATGAATTACCCACCGCCCCATATTAATTTTCGATATATCATTTCAGAATAGTAATATAATTAATTGAACAATTAAATCAAATTATTAATATAATAAATTTTAATATAAATAATCTAGAATTTAGTTATTATTGATTTGTTTGACTATAATTAAGTTGTTGCCATGTGACCTTGTGATCATGGGTTTAAGTCGTAGAAACAACCTTGCAAGCTCTTGCAATGCAAGGTAAGATTGCCCATAATAGATCCAATGTGGTCCGACCCTTCCCCGAGACCCGTATGTGCAGGAGCTTTGTGCATCGAACTACCTTTTACTATCAATATTTGTTATTTAATTATGATGATATCATTTAATACTGTTTTAAGAAACTTGCTACTTTCTTTTTCTTTTCCTTAATATAGCTATCCAGGAGTGCTTGATATTGTTATTGGCATTATGAACTCATGGTTACTAGATATTTTTCTACTATTGTTATTCAAGTTATGGGCAAATCTGTTATTTTGGTGTTTTAAATATTTTTTTCAGCATGCCGAAATGACAGATGAGAGTGTTCAACACAAAACCTTGCAGACAATACTAGTTGTATTCCAGTCACATTTACATCCTTTAGAAGAGGTAAACAAACACATCTCACGCATCCATAGTTTTTCATTCTTAGATTAAAAAAGAATGTAATTTGAATGTACATATTTAATTGGCATATTAGATAATAGCATAGGCCTATTGGCTTACTTTTTGATTGGAAACAATCTTTATGCTGCTTATTTGGTTTGGCTTTTCTTGGATGGTTCGAAGACAAGACAATAACATGCAACTAGGTTTTAAGATATGTCATATGTTACTTGGCTTGTTTCTTGTCAAGTATATCTGATGATATGTTGTTGATGGGTAAAGATCAAAACACCTTTTTAATTTTTTTAACAATATTTTTTTTAATTATATGATGATACTTGCATGATGTTTTTGGCGTTTGTTTGAAGGATGTTGTGAAAGGTCAAAATTGTCTTTGATCCCTTTAAATATAAAATATTTTGTAGAATATACATGCTGCAACTTATGGTTTAACATCACTGGCCCATTTTGATTTGGTTGATGTATGCATGTCCATGTCTATATACCTTATACAATGTCACATTAACACTTGTGATTTTTTGGCACACAACGACCTGCCTAATTAGTGTAAATTGTCGAATGTTTCAAATTGAATGCTTTAACTAGTATTAGAGTTACTTAGAATTAACCATGAAGGAGGAAAAAGAATTAACGATGAAGGAGAAACCAAAGAAGAAAAAGATTAAGAGAGAGAAAGGAATTTGAATTAAATGTCTTAAAAATTAAAAATAGAAATGAAAAATAGATAAAAAAATATAATAATAATAAAAACAAATGGAGGAAGTTGTGAGGCTATAGCTGCCTTCACGACCTTGCCAGGTTGTGCCGGTGTTAGTTGGTGATTAGAATGAAAAATTCTACCTATGTCGACCGGCATGACATGACATGGTATTTAACCATGGATAAAACTGTTAAATCATATTCAAGATAAACTACTTTAGTGTATTTTAGTGTATATTATATGCAGACGATATCATGCTAATTGATGATAGTTAGATTGAACTTGAAGCTTTAATTAGGTTTAAGTTAAATAGAACTAGAACTCTAGAAGTAAATAGGAAATGAAGTTTCAATATCTACAAAAGAATTGGAGGAATTGTTAATTTGGTTGGACTCAAAATACCTAAAATTGTTTAGTTATTTTGGATCTAGATATTGATGAATACATTATTTATATGAAATATAGTAAGTGGTTGAAATAAGGAGGAGCTTGTGGAAGCTTGTGATATTATCATGTGCTCCTTAAGCTAAAAGAAGAAAGGTTATAATATTTTAGTACAACCTCGCCATTCTTTATTTGTCAAAGTATTGGGTAGGAAAGATTCTATATTTAGATAGTTGAAATGTCAAATTGTTTAAAGTTGAAATCAAGAGCTAAAGGAGACTGCATAAACCTCCTGTTAATACGATAAGAAAATTTATTTAATTCAAAGCTTTAAGTCTTGATCTGATTCTGGGGTTTGGCTAGATGCAGAATCAATATTGTTTCAGAGCAATATTGTTTCGTGTTGGTCAAGTGCCAATCGCTCCAAGGAGGAGGAGGAGGTGGCAAAGGAAGATGCTTATGAGGTCGAAGAGGAGACAAGGGAAGAGGACGAAGAGGTGGACGAGGTGGTGGAAGAGTAGGAGGACACGAACAAAGTGGAAGAAGAGGTAGATGTTGCAGAGGAAGAGGAGTTGGTTGCGTACCTCAAAGAGGTTGGCGGAGTGCTTCTTGAAGTTATGTTGAGTGCTCTCACGTGACGGTTGGTGGGCATAGCAAAAAACATAGCTTGTGCTGACTGACATGTGACACCAAACAACATTTGAAACTGTGATTTAATTGATCAAATTTTTACTGATTTAGAGGAGTGGAGGAAGAGTGAGATGGAGAGGAGGAAAAAGAAGATGAGGAAATGATAGACGGAGGAGAATAAGTGGAAAAAAGGAATATGAAAATGAAGAAGAGGTGGCTACACATACCTAAACCTTATGTTGCTGCTAGATTTGGCTATCTTCCTCGTTGCTCGCTGAGCTCTTTCTCTTACATAATTTGTTAGGTTAGCATCATTATCACTCGAAAATCTCACTTAACTTTCTGTTATTCTCCTTTTTCAACTGCAATAAGAAATTTAAGTGAAAAAATGTGATAGTGGGTTTCAGTCTTTGATTCTTTTCAGCAAAATGATTTAAAATTTTAAAATGTTAGCGGAATTGGATTTTCTCCACCTAATAATGGTACTACAATTTCTTTAAACTTCAAATCCGTATCCTGAGAGAAACTCTGTTCTCCTACCATGGATATCAAGAGGGAAAATTTTGTTGTTCGGAGGAAGTGATTAAAGTTAAGGTGAGAATTAGGAATCCTAACTGGACTTGCTGGGTCAAGAAGCTTCTGTTCATGAACTATGTTCTCTATCGACTTGTCTGGATTCTTTAGAAGACTGTTGAATTGGTAAAATTGTTCATGTGTGTGTATATGGACTCTTATGTTTCCGTGTATAGTTTACAAATTATCTGCAATTGCTTTTTTTTTCAATATTTTCTTCCTTGAAGTTCAGTAGGCGGATAGGATATGCTCTTTATAAAAATAATGCTATCTTTTGTTTTTCCTTTTTTCCCCCTCAAACATCTTATTTTATATCATCCATTATGATCAGTTTGGTACCTGAACTTTCATTGTAGGAGAACATGGCTCAAGCTCTTGGTATATGTCTACGCCTCCTTGAGAATAGTAGATCAACTGACAGTGTACACAGGTACATGTTTTTGAAGATATCTGAGAAACTGATTTGATTTTGTTTTTTAACTTTATCTCTTTTTTTTTTTGTTTGCCTATGTTGTGGGTCAGTACTGCTGCAGCAACTTTCAGACAGGCTGTTGCTCTAGTTTTTGATAGCGTTGCTTATGTTGAGTCACTTCCTTCAGGAAGAATTGGTTGCAGCTCTTATGTTTCTCGAACTACAACAATTACAGATGAGATAAGCCGCAGTTTCAGTACATCACTGTATATGATTCTCTCTTTTTGACCTCTGATATTAGTTTTACCATGTATATAGCATAACATGAATTTTAAATATGTTATATTCACTTTCACTGAAATTCATATTAACATACTTTGAGTTTTTTTGCAAATTTGCAACTCGAACTTTTACAGGTCACTCTATGGCAATCTTGTTTCTGGAGGTTCATTGAAGCGAGAAGTTCTCAGTAAAGTTGGTAATCTTGGACTTCGTCTGCTAGAGGACCTGACAGCACTTGCTGCAGGTGGATCTGTATGTGTTGAATTATTAATGAATCAATTTGATGTTATCAGTCTTTTTATATAACTTTGTCATATGTGCTCCACAAGGATTGAATATATTTTGTTTTGCTCTCGGGTCATTTACTTTTTTCTATGCTGTTTCCTTGAGTTGTTTTATCTATGCTTTTCATAATCTTTGGCAAAACAGAAATAATCATTAATGTTGCTGAGTAGCATTCACTTTATCTCTTTCTCAGGCAATCTGGTTGCGAGTTCTTTCACTTCAACGGACATTTGCTCTCGATATACTTGAGTAATCCTTTTATCTACTATTTTGTAGTTATTTTGTGAAAACATGTTTATGTATACTCTTTCTGAAGCACTCTCATATATATATATATATCTCTGATTGCTAACATGAATATCCTTTTTTATATTCACTTGATGCTATAACTAGATAGTGTAGTCCTTGGTTTTAAAATTTTGTGCCGAGCTAGATGGCACATCCATACACAATATTGTTGTTCACTGAAACTCAATAGTGGGTAATCTTTCCTGTGCCGCTGTGCCAATTATGCCAATGAGTGTTGTGTCGTGTTGACACTTGATATTGTTTGGCACGCTTCGATACTCATTTAGACGAGTTAAGTAATGTTTGTATTTTTTTAAAAGCTTATTTCTTCAAAATTTTAATTTATTTAATTATCTAATTGCTATAATTTTATTTGTAAAAGTGAACAGGTGAAAGAAGATTATGGAGTAATATGAATTTACATTGGTAGCTTTGAAGCACATACAATTTAAAAATATTTTTAATCCAACAATTTAATCCAACAATTTAATAAAGTAGAAAATTTAAGTGAAAAAGGACTAAATGAGTAAAAACTATCTCAATTTATCTTGATAGTCTTTTAAGGCGTGTTGAGCATTGGTATTGTATAGTATATACTTCTTTTAGTTTAAATGATATATAATTGCTATAATTTTATTTTTAAAAGGAATAAGCAAGTGAAGGAGTATTAAAGGAGCAAAACCATCTAAATTTACCTTCTAGTGGTCCAATGCATTCCAAAGAAAGTCAATTGTCGGTATAATTTAGTACTAAATGTACAATTCTGGCTAGAGATCAAAATTCTGGCATGGGGTGAAACTTCAGTGGATATTAGAATATATAAATGGCATCCTACAAATTTACTCTTACAACATGAATAATTCCTTTTGGTATCCTACAGAGATTGGGAAGTTCGTATATTGAATTGTAATTATATATAATGGGCACAGTTATCTCTAATGGAAAGATTGTCCAATTCCCAAGAACCTTTTTGAGTTTCGAAGTAGAATCCATAGAAGAGCTTAGTATTAAATGAATCTTGAGTGACCGAAGTCCACTCTCAGGATCTTTGTTTCCAATCATTGCTATAGAAGCAGGGCATTGACTTCAACCTGAGAAAAGCTATTGAATCTGGTCTCATGGAGAGACTGCTAAGAAACATAGAAAATGATCCTTGTAATCTCTGACGAAAAGTTGTGATTAAGTACTTGCATACTGCTTGGCGACCAATCCTTTTGCTATTTCCAATTTCCAATTTAGCATCCTCTGTGTCTCAACTGTTTCTTTAAACAGCAAAAAGTGTGTAGCACGGAAAATAGTTATCCCTCTGATCTTATTATGGTACCCTGTGATCAAGAGTTGAAAATTCTAGTTGGAGATTGGAAGCAAAGGAGGGAGCAAGCCAAATGAAAAAGTGTTTTTTTTACAAGCATATAAGCAATTGAATTTCAGAATCTCTATACTGCGAAAGTGGAATTACTACTTACTGAAGGGCTCTTGTCTTTGGTTATGCTGCTGAAATATAGGGTAATGACAATTGGAGAAGTGGTGTTCTTTTGACGGGAAACTTTAATGCAAGTTTATGCTTGGCTAGAAATAGAGTAGGGTAAATGATAAACAGAGAAACATAGGTTCCAAGTATGATAGATCACCTATTTGGGTGCATAGTGAGCATCAGAATGTAGTGAATCTACTTGGTATGAAGGAAAAAAGGTTCTTGGGTCTTGGTGTGCCACATGGGAGGTTGTAACTGGTAAAATAAGTTTCTATTTAAGTTTGTTTTTAACTGCTCATTCATTTATGTCACTTTAATTTTTCCATTTCCATGGGAGTTTTCTTCATATGTCAAATAGAGAGTTAAGTGGTATTAATCACCTGATGAACTCATTTACATGATAAACTATGTTCTCCTCTGTCACATCCTTTTGTACTTATTCCTGGTTTGTGTTGTCTATCTCAGGTTCATTTTGTCCAACTATGTAGCAATGTTTCAAAACTTGTTACCTTATGAACAGGTTCTATCCTGTGTGAAATTACACTCTTTATGCCTTTTTTGGTTTTCCAGTCTTTATATGCACTTGACATACCAGGTCTTACGCCACCAAATATGTTCACTTCTTATGACATCGCTACGAACAAACGTTGAGGTAGGTACTTGGGCTTCAGCTAACTATTGTGGACATCAATCTGATCTTTGACTTATTTTACATGATTACTCAATCCAAGCTTGAAGGTGAAGCCGGGGAGCCTATGTTTCGCCGGTTGGTTTTAAGAGCAGTTGCAAATGTTATTAAGATGTATTCTTCTTTGCTTACAACAGAAACTGAGGTACATGTTTTATTACTTCTTTCTAACAATGTGCCATGCTTAGTTATATGCAAAAATTTATGACTTTTCAGATAGGACCTTGTATGTCAGGCAGACCTAATTACGCAGTGCTAATCAACGTATGCTGATGGAAAAATCAAACTGAACCATTTCGGATTTTTTTTTTCAACTCTCAGGCTGAGCTCGTTTTCCTAGCAAATTGAAATTTAGGTCTCTGTTAGGATCTGTTTCTTCTCTCTGACCTACTAACAAACATGGTACTATAGTAAAACTCCTGATCCATTCATATTGGTGGATTTCTGTTTCACAACTTTTCTTATACCTGGGTTTAGGCCTGGAGGAAAATGTTAATGGAATATTTCAGATTCTGTTGAATTTTCAACTCTTTAGGCTGAGCTCATTTTCTCATATTCAAATTTAGGTCTCTGTTAGGATCTGTTTCTTCTCTCTGACCTAGTGGAAAACATTTCACTAAAAAATTCTGCTAACCCATTCATGTTGGTGTATTTCTGTTCCACAACTTTGCTTGTACCTGGGGTTAGGTATGGAGGAACACATTACCTGAATATTTCAATTTTGGTTAAGTTTTCCACATAAGCCTGGCTTAATCTACCCATGAACACCTTACAACTATGCGTCCTACCTGACACACTGCTAAATTTTGTGGTTCTTACACAGATTACCCTTAGTTGGAGTTACCCACATGTATGACCTAATGTTGCCTGCATCAAACTGTAGCATTTGAGGAACAACAACGACAACCAAGTCTTATCCCACTGGGTGGGGTCGGTAGCATTTGAAGAACAACTTGAGAAAATCTATTACTGTTGTATGTAATAGTTGTTTATGTTAAAAAATATATATATTACTTTGTAGTTTAACTCATTGAGTTTGCTTACTAGTCCTTTTCTTAGTTTCTTACTATTTGAAAATTGTTAGTTCACTCAAACATTATCTGGTGGAGGAAATGCAAAAATGTTTATTGATAATTTCACTTGATTCAATCTTTCGATGCCCCACCTATTTGAAAAATACTCCTGTATACTATTGCACTAATTGCTTGCGGTTGACTTTGGTTTCCTTGTTGTATGCTTATAATTTGTTTGCAGAAACTTGTACTTTCATGAACCCAATGTCACCCTTTTTTCAATTATGATTTTCCATTATGTTATCAGTTATCGTATCTCTAATTTTTCACCTGATTTCTTTGTTAAGAAGTTGCTATATTTGTATTTTTCTTGAATTCACTTAGAATTCCCTTGTTGCAGGTTTTTCTAAATATGTTAGTGAAAGTCACACATCTTGATTTGCCGCTATGGCATCGGATACTTGTGCTTGAAGTTTTAAGGGTATTCCGACTACTTTTCCCCAAAACAAAGCACTATCTGGGACTTGTCTTTTCCTTTCTGAGTTACTAAATGCTAGTGATTTTTTTCCTTCTTTAAGGGTTTTTGTGTAGAAGCAAGGACATTGGGTCTACTTTTTTGGAATTTTGACATGTAAGTTATAAAAATTTCTTCTCTTAATGCTTTTGAGGCAATTCATAGGATTATTATCATGTTAGTAATCATCCCTGTGTATTTGTGCAAACATATGGCATGCCAAACTGATCAAGTTGATATTTCTATTACTTGGTTGTAAGTCTTCCTTTTTATTTGATCATTGCTAGTTTGGTCTTGTGTACTCTTTTGCTAATTTGGTCTTATATTCTTTGGTTCTTTATCTACCACCTCTGTCCCTGTGTCGGATGCTGGCACTCAAACACCAGTAGTCTACTGATCCTGTCCGAAAGCTGAATCAACGGACGCTGGGCACGTGGCGCTCTCCAAGCTGCTGGCGTAGATCTCCGGTTGATCGCAAGGTGTTCCGGCGAATCTGCACAGAAGTCGGGCCGGGAAGGGTTTCCCGGCGACGACCCTCCGACGCTCAAGTCAGGTGAGGGAAAAACAAGAAAGTGGCTTCAAGGATTGAAGATTTCATACCTCCGGTGAAGTCTAATGGCCTTTATATAGAGCCACGGGAACTTGGTGCACACAAACCGAGATGTACACGTGTCCTACACCATACCGCAGCATGGGATTGTCAGAAGAGCATGTCTGACGCCATACTGCTACAGTCTGAGCGTCTCCTTGATGGGACCGCAGAACCTTTTGTTGTACGATACTAAGTATGACCTGGTCTTCAAACATGCCGGTTGTCAGCAACAGGGGTTACTGAGATGACGTTCCTGCTGTCCCATACTTTTTGACTTCCTCCTCCCGGATCGGCCATCAGGCCGCTTGGCCAGGATGTTCACCTTTGGTCCAACGTAGGTGGTTGTCCGTCCGGGAAGGTTCAGAGTCGTCGCCGGCCCGGCTCTCATAGCCTGACACCTTGGCCGAGCGGACAACTGCTCGGCCTTCACTCTTGATTTGCAATGCGGCCGAGCGGAATTTCCGCTCGGCCATATGATCTGAGCGGACTATCCGCTCGGCCATATGATCCGAGCGGACTATCCGCTCGGCCATATGATCTCTCTCCCTTGGAAATTTGGGCTCACGGCCAGCTGGTTGCTCTCTTGGGTGAAAATCATTGCCTAGTGATCGGCCTGTTCCGCCCGCTCGTCGAGCCCATGGGATTGACCCCCCTTTGACTGTTGACCTCCACGCGTCGTTGACCTTTCCCTCATGAGGGTCCTCCGGCCTTACCACCGGATCACTTGCCTCCCCCTCAAGTCTAGTCGAAGGAGGCGGAGTCCGACTGACTAGACCGCCGGTCTGACTGAGTGACCACCACTATGCTAGGCCCGAGAAGGTTCATCCGCTCGGCTTACCTTCTTCTTCATGCCCGTTCGACGCTATCATGCTGACGCCTTCAATATCCCCTCGGAATTTACGCCGAATCTTCTCCATTAACGCCAAGCATGCGCTCTGCGCGCGGTAAGGGGCGTTAATTAAATGCGCCCTGTGTCCTGCTGACACGTGGCGCTCCTGCTGTCGTCATCGTACGGCGCTGGCCTCACCTCCGATGGGACAGCCGCCGTTTGAAATGAGCGGCTGGATGACAGCCTCGTTCTTTATGACCTGAATTGGACGGCTGAGGCTATCCGAGGCCAACGCTATAAAGCTCTTGATTCCTTCTCTCCGCCGCATTCCTGCTCCATCGCGCTCTGAAGCCCTGCTACTCTCTTTGCTCCAACGACTTCATTTCTCAGCTCTTCGACGACCTTGCAGCCCCTTTCGATCATCCTTTTACTTGTAAGCCCCTCCTTTCCTCACTTCCTCACTCCTCTACGTTTTCTGTTAGCTGCCCTTATCGTCCTGCCACCTTTCTTCCCTGCCTGATTTTCCTTTCTTTTTACCCCGCATTTCTTCGTCGCTTTCGACTATGACTAGCACTTCCCAGCCGACCGCCGGCGCTCCTGGTCTTTGGTACACGACCATGGAGAGCCGGTTTGACGAGGAGGACGCCCTGCGCCTCACTCGGACGTATGACCTGCCTGCCGACCATCACATAGTATTAGCCACACCCACCGACCGGCCTCATGACCCGCCGCCCGGCACCGTTCTCTTTTTCCGAGACTAATTTTTGGCCGGGCTGCGATTTCCTCCACATCGATTCTTCTTACAAGTGTGCAACTACTTTCGCATCCCGCTCGGCCAGCTAGTTCCGAACTCCATTAGGCTGCTGAGCGGGGTGGTAATTCTCTTTAAACTGAACGGCATTCCCTTGGACCCCAAAGTTTTCCACTACTTCTACTATCCTAAGCAAGCCGAGTGGGGTACCTTCGTTTTTCAATCTAGGATAGGTTTTGTTCTTTTCGATAACATGCCGACCTCCAACAAACACTGGAAGGAGCATTTTTTCTATATGCGTTTCCTCGAGCCACCGACTTTCCGTATCAAATGGCAGACGGCGATGCCGACACAATCGGAGCTCGGCAAGTTTAGGGGCGATCCGGCCTATCTTCATGCAGCCGACCGGCTGGTCGGCCAGCGCTACCACATCGACAAGCTGCTCCTTCCGGGAGTGCTGTATATATTCGGCTTGTCCTCCGTCCCAGCCGACTTACCTTGCAACATGAGTAAGTGCTCTTATCGTCCTCTTTCTTTTGTTCTAACTGATTTATTCTTTGCTTCTGCAGCCGAAGTCATGTGGTGTGCCAAGGCCACCGAGCGGCTGAAATTGAGAGCAGCTGAGATTGAGGCGGCGAAGAATAAGGAAGTCGCCGAACGGGGATTGGTCCTGGCCAGCTCAGCAGCTGGAGGGGGTGAGGGGACTCAGATGGTCCCCGAAGCCGTAACCGCTTCTGTCTCTCTAGACGAGGTTGGAGGCGATATCGCGTCCTCCGCTCAAGCCGAGGTAGAGGGCCGCTCGGCAGATGAGGTTCCTCTAGCGACTTGGAAACGCAGACGACAAGAGCAAGCCTCTCAGCCGACCCCATCCGATGAGCAACGTTCCGAGCGAGGTGGTGATGCTCCCTTGATCTCCGGAGCGGTTTCCACGGAGAGCACCCCTACGCCGCTCGGCTCCCCTCAGGCTGCCTCCGAGGTGCCGCCTACTAGTCCTCCTCGGACCCTGCGTCGCCTAAGACGATTGGGCGACCGTCCTTCCACAATTGGCGAGCCGTCTGGCACAGCAACTGCGCCCCAAGATGATCCGAGCGGCCCGCGGTTGATAAAAACTGTTCTGCGATTTCCGTCGGAGGAATATTTATTGGCTGCCGATCGGCCAACGGTTCCCGAGCAGCAGATCACTCTTACGGGTCCACTCGCCAAAGCCTGGGAGGACGCTCGGCTTCGTATCGCTCTTATGACTCCCAGTCAACTAGGCGATAGCAATTTGCAGCAGGCGACTGGGGTATATCCTTTGCCTTGCTAGTTACTTTGATTTAACTTCTGACTCGATCATATCCATTTGCAGAACTGGGTGGAGCAGATTGCTATCAGCAACCGCCTAGCCGAGCTGGAGGACGAGCTGAAAAAGCTCAAAGCTTCGGGGGAAAGCAGAGGCCAATCCACGGCCGCTCTGGAGAAGACCAAGAAGCTACTGGAAGCCGAACGGAGTAAGTCCTCCGACTTGTCGAGTGAAGTAGCTCCGCTCGAGGCCTTGGTCAAGCAACGGGACAAGGAAATAAAGACCGCGACCACCCGGAAGCTCAAGGCCATCGACGACATGGACCTGATGAAGGTGGAAAATCGGGGGCTAGAACAGCGAGTGAAGGACTTGGACGCCCTATTGACCACCGAACGGGAGGGCCGCTCGGCTGACCAGACTAAATCAGAAGGAGCTTTGAAAGATCTTCAGGCTACCCTTGACGCTTCCAGAGCCACTCTTAAAGAATATCAAGATGGAGAGCCCGGTCGGTCGGCGAAAGTGCGCAAAGCTTTCGTTCGCTAGGACGAATTTGGCGAAAAGTTCAGCGACAAGCTGTCCTTAACTTTTGAAGAGGCTATCAAGGTGGCTGTTGATTATCTGAAGACTAAGGGCCACCTACCAGCCGAGCTGTCTGTCCCCCCCGAAGATCTGGAAGTCATCATGGGCTCTATCCCGGACGCCCTCTTTAACTTTGATGAGTGAGGAGTATTTGAACTGTTTTTTGTACGCCCGTCGTTCGGTGCTAATACCCTTGTTATTACTATTTTTGTCTGTCTGCCGTTCGGCGTAAATGAAATATGCTTTTATTTGCTTGCTAGACCAATATTCCTCCTTAGCCTTTGTTTCAGTCATAATAATTTTTTCACGCTAAGTATTCTTTATAATGGAGTCGCTCGGCCCTACAATGGCTTTATTCTTGTCTTTATAGTAGGACCGGCTCATCTCTCGATTTTTAACGTTGGAGCTCGACGGTCTTCCGCTCGGAAGATTTATAGACGCCGGCTCGTCTCTCGATTTTTAACGCTCCTTGGCTGTTTCCACTGAAGATTTATGACGCCTCGCTCTCGATTTTAACGCCGGAGTTCGACTTCCTCTCGGAGGGTTTATGACGCCGGCTCGTTTTTAACGTCGGAGCTCGGCGGTCTTCCGGAAGATTTATGACGCCTCTCTCGATTTTAACGTCTGAGCTCGACGGTCTTCCGCCGGAGGGTTTATAGGCGGCGCCTCGTCTCTTAACGTTCCTGAGCTCGACGGTCTTCCGCTCGGAGGGTTTATAGACTCCGGCTCGTCTTTACGCCTGAGCTCGGCGGCCTTCCGTCAAGGGGGTTTGGCTCGTCTCTCGATTTTAACGTCGGAGCTCGACTACCTTTACGGCTAACCCGTTCGGCGAAGCTATTCGTAATCCTTTATCATTTTTGCTGCCTTACAAGACATAGGCGACCAAAACGTATGCAAAATTACATCACAGCACCTCTTACCCATTTCGGATGGTGGAGATGATTCACGCCCATGGTCGATCCGGTTGCCGCACGCCTTCATCCTCCAATAATAAGCTCCCGAGCTGAGCTTCTCGATGATTTTGAAGGGCCCACGAGCCTGGTGACGCCGCCGACCGACTTTACTTTCCGCATAAGGTCGCCAATTGGAACGATCTAGGATCACGCGCGGTTGTAATTCGCTCATTCTTCACGATGACGCCATGGACGGACGCCTCGCTCTTCTTCGACCAACCAGCTCCATGTTCCTCCGCCTACGCATCATCATCATAATTTCGATCCGACGGACTCGACGCCAACTCGACAGAATAACCGCCGCCATACACCGATGGAAAGGCGCGACGCCTGCTCCTTCCTTGGGGTTGTCTTGATGGCCCATAGGACGCCCGACACCTCATCTACCCAGCTTCCTCCCAAATGGTCGAGCCGAGCACGCAGAATACGAAGAATTTCCCGATTGGCTACTTCGGCTTGACCATTGCTTTGGGGGTACGCCACAGACGTGAAGTGTTGCTCAATGCCATAGCTTTTGCACCAATCTTCGAGCAACTTTCCCGCGAACTGCCGCCCGTTATCGGAAACAAGTCGACGGGGGATGCCGAACCGGCAAATAATATGTTGCCAGATAAACTTCTTGACCATCTGCTCGGTGATCTTGGCTAGCGGCTCGGCCTCCACCCACTTGGAAAAATAATCGACTGCCACCGGTAGAAATTTCCTCTGTCCGGTCGCCATAGGAAACGGACCCACAATATCCATTCCCCATTGGTCGAACGGACAGGACACAGTAGCTGCTTTCATTTCCTCCGCCGGTCGGTGTGAGAAGTTATGATACTTTTGGCAAGAAAGGCACGTCGACACGATCCGAGCGGCGTCTTCTTGTAAGGTTGGCCAGAAGTATCCGGCCAACAGGATCTTCTTAGCCAGCGATTGTCCACCCGGATGCCCCCTGCACGATCCTTGATGCACTTCTTGGAGGATGTACGCCGCGTCTTCCGAGCTCACGCATTTCAACAGTGGGCGGGAGAAAGCCTTCTTGTATAGTTGGTCTCCAATGAGCGTGAACCGACCGGCTCTCCTCCTCAGCAGCTGGGCTTCATCCCGATCGGAAGCCATAGCTCCTGAGCGGAGATATTCCATGATGGGTGTCCGCCAATCGCTCGGAAACGAGAGGCCCTCCATCCGGTCGACCTGCGCCACCAAAGATACTTGTTCAATTGGCTGCTGGATGACGACCGGGGATATTGAACTCGCGAGTTTAGCTAGTTCATCTGCGGCATGATTCTCCGCTCGGGGTATCTTTTGGATAGTAACCTCTCTAAAGTTGGCCTTGAGTTTTTCAAAGGCTTCGGCGTAGAGTTTGAGCCAAGCGTTGTTAATCTCAAAGGTACCAGAGAGCTGCTGAGCGGCCAACTGAGAGTCTGAATGCAGCATCACCCGTCCGGCCCCTACATATCGGGCGGCCTGTAAGCCGGCTATAAGGGCTTCATACTCTGCTTCATTATTCGTAGCTCTATAATCAAGCCGGACGGATAGATGCATCTTTTCTTCTTGTGGAGAAAGCAATAATACACCAATACCGCTCCCGAGCCGACTGGCCGATCCGTCCACAAATATCTTCCACATGGCTTCGGGTTCTGGCCTTTGTACTTCGGTGACAAAATCCGCCAAGGACTGCGCCTTTATCGCCGACCGGGGCTGGTATTGGATGTCAAATTCGCTTAACTCCGTTGTCCATTTGATGAGCCGCCCGGACGCTTCGGGATTCAACAACACTCTTCCCAATGGGCTATTCGTCCGGACGATGATAGTATGAGCCAAGAAATAGGGACGGAGGCGCCGAGCGGCAGGACCAAAGCGAAAGCCAGCTTCTCGAGCCCAGTGTAGCGAGATTCAACATCTTTTAAAATATGGCTCAGAAAATATACAGGCTCTTCTCCGCTCGCCCTTACTAGTGCCGAGCCGACTGCTTGCTCGGTTGAAAATAAGTAGATACAAAGTGGCTCACCCATAGTTGGCTTGGCTAGTACCGGGAGAGAGTTCAAATATGTCTTCAGATCTTCGAACGCCCGATCGCATTCTTCGTCCCAGTGAAACTTAGTGGCTTTGCGCAAGATTTTGAAAAAAGGTAAGGCCCGGTCAGCGGTTTTGGAGATGAACCTGGACAGAGCAGTTATCCGACCGGTCAAGCGCTGCGCTTCCCTCAGATTTCTTGGAGGCGACATATCTTGTAGAGCTTTCACCTTGCTGGGATTTGCTTCAATACCCCGCTCGGTCACTATGTAACCCAAGAAACGCCCTCCTTTTGCTCCGAACAGACACTTCTGGGGATTTAGTTTAACTCCATACCTCCTCAGCGTTCGGAAAGTCTCCTTCATATCTTTAAAGAGATCGGCCGCTCGGACGGACTTGATGAGAATGTCGTCCACGTATACTTCCAGATTTCGCCCGATCTGCTCTTTGAACACTTTGTTCATCAAGCGCTGATAAGTGGCTCCCGCGTTCTTCAGTCCGAATGACATCACATTATAGCAATAGGTGCCGTCGGCTGTAACGAAGCTGACTTTTTCTTGATCTTCTCGGGCGAGCGGCACTTGATGATAGCCTTGATAAGCGTCGAGCATGCATATCAACTCGCAGCCGGCCGTGGAGTCCACCAGTTGATCGATCCGAGGCAGAGGATAAAAATCCTTTGGGCACGCCTTGTTAAGGTCCCGGAAATCGATGCACACTCTCCACTTGTTGCCCGGCTTGGAGACTAGCACCACGTTCGCCAACCAGCTCGGGAACTGGACCTCGCGTATGTGGCCGGCCTCCAGGAGTTTCTCGACCTCCGCTCGGATGATGGCATTTTGTTCGGCGCTGAAGTCCCTCTTTCTCTGCTTCATCGGCCGAGCGTCCGGTCGGACATGGAGCTCGTGCTGCGCTATACTCGGTGAAATTCCGGGCAACTCATGCGTCGACCAGACGAAGACATCATGGTTTCTCTGGAGGCATTGGATCACTTCCTCCTTCTGGCTCGCCTCCAGATCGGACGCAATAAAGGTCGTGGCCTCCGATCGGGTCGGGTGAATCTGCACTTCCTCTTTTTCTTCATAAATCAAAGAGGGTGGCTTTTCAGTGATAGTGTTCACCTCGATTCAGGGCGTTTTCCGAGCGGCATTGGATTCTGCTCGGACCATCTCAACGTAGCATCGCCGAGCCGCTAGTTGATCTCCTCGTACTTCTCCCACTTTGTCTTCAACCGGAAACTTGATTTTCTGGTGGAAGGTGGAGACTGCCGCTCGGAATTCACTTAGAGCCGGTCGTCCCAATATAACATTGTACGCCGACGGAGAGTCCACCACAACGAAGTTTGCGGTCCGCGTCGATGGCCAGCCGGATTTGTCCGACTGGCTGAACTTCATTGCCCGTGAACCCGTAGAGGGGGGTTGTCATGGGCAGTAGCTCGGCTCGATCAATTTGTAGTTGATCGAAGGCCTTTTTGAATATGATATTGACCGAGCTTCCTGTGTCAATAAAAACGCGGTGAATGGTGTAATTGGCTATTACCGCTTTGATGAGAAGAGCGTCATCGTGAGGCACTTCAACTCCTTCCAAGTCCCTGGGCCCGAAACTGATTTCGGGTCCGCTCGCTCGCTCGTTCCCGGCTGCAGCCGATCGCATGGATCTGGAGCTGCTGGACGTTTGCCTTCCTTACTCGGTTAGAGTCACCTCCGGTCGGCCCGCCAGCTATAATGTTGATCTCGGCTCGGGAAGTATTACTTCTATTTTCTTCTTCCCGATCGGACGGTCGGGGCCGCTCCCTAGACATCCGGGGATTCTCACGCCTCGGAGTGTGATGTCGCTCGGGAGTCGGTTGTTGTCGCCTGTCGGCTATCGTCCGATCGGCTTCACGAGGCCTCTGTCGCCTGTCGGCTGATGGCGATCGACGACCGCCACTCCGGGGAACGGGGTGGGCGATTAGTGGAAGACTCCGGCAATCCCTGGTGTTATGTGTGTCTGTCCGGTGGAAGGAGCAGAACATTGGGGTCCATTTCTTCTTTGGCTTGGGCCGCGCGGCAGCTACCTCTTGCACGTGGGACCTCACATAGGGGGAGCGGATTGCTTCGGCCCTCGGTCCTCTGGGCGGCTGATGAGCTGTGTGTGGTTTCCGCTCGGCGGGAGGAGCACGCTCAGTTGGAGTTTCCTTTCTTCGGGCCGCTTGAGCTTCCTCGACGTTGATGTATTCGTTAGCCCGATGTAGCATATGGTCGTAGTCTCGGGGCGGTTTCCGAATGAGCGATCGGAAGAAGTCCCCGTCCACGAGGCCTTGTGTGAAGACATTCATCATGGTCTCCGAGGTGGCCTTAGGAATATCCATGGCCACCCTGTTGAACCGCTGGATATAGGCTCGGAGCGATTCGCGGGCTTCTTGTTTGATGGCAAACAGACTGACACTAGTCTTCTGATAGCGCCGACTGCTTGCGAAGTGGTGGAGGAAAGCCGTTCGGAAGTCTTTGAAACTTGTGATGGATCCGTCCGGCAACCTCCGAAACCACCGTTGAGCCGATCTAGAGAGGGTGGTAAGAAAAACTCGACACTTCACTCCATCTGAGTACTGATGAAGAGTAGCTGTGTTGTCGAACTTACTTAAATGATCATCCGGATCGGTGGTTCCGTTATATTCACCGATCGCTGGAGGCACATAATGCTTGGGCAGAGGGTCTCGTAGAATAGCCTCTGAAAATTGACGGTTGATCCACTCGGGAGAGGCGTCCGCTCGGGGGGCTTTCCCTTTTTTGTTATCTCGTCTGGGCACTTCATCTGAAGAAGATCCTCTATCGCGATTAGTGGCTGCGGCTTCAGGAGGAGTACGGAATAGGGCCCGATGGAATGGAACTGTGGCCTGCGGTGCTTCCGCTCGGCCACCTGATGCTGATGTTGTTTGCTGCTCTGCCGGCTCGGCTTGCGACTTTTGTCTCTGTTCCACAAGCTTGGCGGCTCTTGTCTCGATCAAAGCGTCGAGCTCCTCTGTGGAGAGCATCACCGAGTGCTGTCGTCCAGCTTCGTCCATTGCTTCCGATCGGATGCAGGAGCGTTCTCACAGACGGCGCCAAATTGATCCTGTCCGAAAGCTGAATCAACGGACGTTGGGCACGTGGCGCTCTCCAAGCTGCTGGCGTAGATCTCCGGTTGATCGCAAGGTGCTCTGGCGAACCTGCACAAAAGTCGGGCCGGGAAGGGGTTCCCGGCGACGACCCTCCGATGCTCAAGTCAGGTGAGGGGAAAACAAGAAAGTGGCTCCAAGGATTGAAGATTTTATACCTCCGGTGAAGTCTAATGGCCTTTATATAGAGCCACGGGAACTTGGTGCACACAAACCGAGATGTACACGTGTCCTACACTATACCGCAGCATGGGATTGTCAGAAGAGCATGTCTGACGCCATACTGCTACAGTCTGAGCGTCTCCTTGATGTGACCGCAGAACCTTTTGTCGTATGATACCGAGTATGGCCTGGTCTTCAAACATGCCGGTTGTCAGCAACAGGGGTTACTGAGATGACGTACCTGCTGTCCCATACTTTTTGACTTCCTCCTCCCGGATCGGCCATCAGGCCGCTCGGCCAGGATGTTCACCTTTGGTCCGACGTAGGTGGTTGTCCGTCCGGGAAGGTTCAGAGTCGTCGCCGGCCCGGCTCTCATAGCCTGACACCTTGGCCGAGCAGACAACCGCTTGGCCTTCACTCTTGATTTGCAATGCGGCCGAGCGGAATATCCGCTCGGCCATATGATCCGAGCGGACTATCCATGACCTCCACGCGTCGTTGACCTTTCCCTCATGAGGGTCCTCCGGCCTTACCACCGGATCATCTACCAATTCAAGTCACACCTGAAACTCCTGTTATCACATGGATCTTTTTTTTTCAGAAATAGGGCACTTGGACCCACATTCAGGTTGGATACTCATACCTGAGCATGAGACTAAAATCTTGCCATTAGAATTTGTGACTACTTACTGTCTCTCTCTCTCTTCTCTATAAAGAGGGGCTATCTAGCTTTTTAGATGAAATAGTTTCCTTCTTAATTGTAACACTTCTAATAGATTTATGTTCAGCCTTCACTAACAGCGTACAAACCCAGTGCATAAGCTACACTATAGCTTGAAGGAAAACAAAGTTTCACAGCTGTCTGTAATAGCAGCCATCTAATAGAATGCATAAACCTAATCACAAAGATTCTAGGGTAGGATTGAGTTATTTCTAGGGAAATCTAAGTGAATTGTGAAGATTGTTTGTATTAAAGGATTTCATGGATTTTAACTGTTTGTCCATTTTTTGAATCCCTGAACAATTTTAGGTGTAGAGGTTTAATATGGCACCATTTGTATTCAGAAAGGGGGACACTTGAATCCAATGTTGCATTGTGCCATGCATGACACAACTTTGGACGTTATGTAGTTAGGCCATGTCACAATAACTTGTCAAATTTATGGTCTCCTTCTAGTGCCATGTCTGGCACTGGTTTAGCATCACATATTTACAAATGGGTCTTGCTTTCCATTTCTCATTCAGTGTTCTGGTTTCTTGACACATTTGACACCTCTCATTTCCATGATAAAAAAAAATAACTGCAGATGAAGGGAGCAGAAAAAATATTTTATTTCTTTTTGAAAATCAAGATCTTTTGTTCTAATTCTGACTTAAAATTGTCCTACTCATGATGAACTTTCCACAACGATTGTTAAGACATTAAAAATAGCATTGTTTTTTCTGAAGTGGCATTTTCAGTCTATACTCTGTTATCTTATGTTGGAACTTCTCTTGTGGTCAATTTAAATTAGAATTAAGTAGACAAATGCATTATTATAAGTCCAATCTTTATTTTTACTACATTCGACACTTCTGTGCTACCTAAGAGTTTTATCTGACCCTGATTACTCAGGAATCCAAAGAACACGAATGTCGTGGAGAACATGGTTAAGTCTCTTGCCAGAGTAGTATCTACAATCCAAATGGTATTTATTTCACTTCTTTTATTCCTTTTGTTGAATGTTATTGTTCCCAATTATTACACATTTTTTAGTCAATCTAATTTGACTTTTGTATAAGGAATCAAATTTTAACATGATTTAGTATCTGACATATATAATTTTACATTTTTTCCCTAGCCATATAAATTTCTGAGCAACATGCATCAATAACTTAATTACTATATTTCATTTTCATACTACAATTTAACATTTAAAAAAGTTTAAAGAACTCAGATTTGAACATGACATGATTCTCGTTGTGTGTAATTTTGCATTTTTTTTTCAAGCAATATACATTTTTGAGCAATTACAATAATAACCTAGAAGCTATATTTGATTAAAATAATTAAATTTAAGATTTAGAATTATGAAGTGTGAAGAGCAATATACATTTGACAATTTTCCATTGACCATATTTTCTATCACAATATTTTTCTAAAAAAATATTTTCCATGAAACAAATGAATTGTAAATCATACTCCATAAAGTCTGTTAAATAAAAATTCAGACAACATAGAAATATCTAGTTATCCACTATCAAATTCTGATATGGACAATGCACAAGTGAAACATGAATGCCAAAAGGAATATATAGCTTCAACTAAATAAGAAACTAGGATAGAAAGAATTAGAGAAAATCCTAAAATCTCGCAAAGTCATGTGAATGGCTCTCATATAATATGGTTTACATAGATATTATTTTCAAAATATACTGTTTATCTTGTTCCCTCTATGTGCCATGGAAACACTTCCTTAATGGGATCATAGAGGCATAAGTAACAACACACTACTACTATACTTGTTGTAGATAACCCAATGTATATGCTTCACAATTTGTACCTGGTTTAATTGCCTTAAGTTTAATATTTATTACTTTATGTCATGTCAAGGCATAGTGTATACTACTCATTGGGTATCATACAATATACTACATCCATATTATTTTCAACATTTAATAGTCTGTTCGTTCTTTGTGCCATGGAAATAGTTAATTTAATGGAATTTTAGTTAAGTGCATTAGTAATGGTACAACACTGGTTTACTTGTTGAAGCTGAGTTAATGTCTGCTGCAAGTTGTTGTAGTTTATGTGATCCACTTTGTGTTTTGCCATTTTGATGGTAGTTTGACACATGCAGATTATAGCTTGTATAATTGACTTTCTTTTGACAACTGTTCTATAATAGGTACCAGAATCTAGTGAAGATAGCCTTGCTGCTGTTGCGGGAATGTTTAACAGTAAAGCCAAAGGTACAACTCAACTATTAAAGATTTGCGGAGTTCAGTCAAATCACTTACAATTGTTGGTTTGTCTACATAGAAATATAGAGTTGTGTACTAATACTTGCAGCATAAAGAACCATTATGCTCTAGTGTTGCTAATATTATGGCTAATATATATAATATTTTTGTTCAACTGTTTCACTATTGCAGTTGCGTGGAGTACATGTGTGGTTGTTTTTATATAGGAAGTTAGTTATTGTTTGTCATTTGCTATCAACCTCTTACTATTAGCTTTCCAATGAACAATAATTTTGCTTACACAAGCACATTAGCCTCCTTTGTTGTAAGATTTCAAGACCTATTGCAATGAGCATAGCAGATGCTTATGATACACTCTTTGCTTTGACTATCTCATAGATACCACTAAAAGAAAGCCAAAGTGTTCTAGTGGTTGTCAAATAGGTAAGATCAAGCACATTGGCCACTTTGTTGTAAGAATATCAAGACCTATTGCAACGAGCATAGCAGATGCTTATGATGCACTCTTTGCTTAGACTGATACCACTAAAAGAAAGCCAAAGTGTTCTAGTGGTTGTCAAAATAGGTAAGATCCAAGGCATAAGGTTGGTTCAATATGAAAGTTAGATGACTCAACATGAGATGATTGCAATTGAACATTAATTATAGTTGCCAATCAAATAAAAAAGGTAGTGAGGGTAAGCTCTCACCCCATACTTGGCAGTAAGAATATCAAATCCTATGGCTATGAGTGATTACGCAAATGCTTGCAAATACACTCTTTGCTTAGACTATCGCAAAGATGGCACTAAAAAAAAGCCAAAGTGTTCCAGTGGCTGTAAAAGTAAGTAAAATCCAATGTGTGAGACTAATTAGTATGGAAGTTAGATGACACTATATGAGATGATTGCAATTGAACATTAATTATAGTTGTCAATCAAGTAAAAAGGTAGTGAGGGTAAGCTCTCACTTTATAGTTGGCAACTATAATGGACATATTGTAGTAAGTGATAATCACCTTCAACAATATCTAAGGGGCCCCTTCTCCTTGTGCCATCAGTTGTTCTAAGGGTTTGAGGTACTTGATGTTTGTCACTTTGTCTTTTCACTTGCCGACTCCTTAACATATATGTGAGAAGAAAATGCATATGCAACATGATGCACAGAGAATGACTGACATTTGCGTGCATGATTTTGCACAGTGGTTGGACGCTCACTTGCCATGTGTTATGTTATCCATCCTCAGTCATGCTGGAAATAGTTTGTTTTCTGATTTTTGTACACTTAGAAGGATCGATACAAGGTTCAAAGTGCAATTTCATTCATGAACTAATGGTTCTAAGGAACCCAGCAGGTGTCCTCTCGGATGGGTTTAGTGGCTAGCGCATGAGGTGTTGCCATCATGAGGTCTGGGGTTCGAATCTCGGCAAAGTCGAGGTAAATGCCTCCCTTATGTGCTAGTCACTATTCCAAAGGCTAGTAGCCACCCGTGATTTACCTCCTCTGTGTTGACCCTGGGACGGGTTGGTTTGGGCGCCGGGGGCGAGCGTATTCGCCTTTTGCCATCATAAGGAACCCAACAGGCAAATGATGGCCTTGGAAAGCAAAATCCAGGACTGCATTAGGTTTATAGCTCTATATAATGACAACAAGCTCCAAAAATCTCTAATAGATTGCTATATGATTGTATGGGCTATGTAACTTGTTGGTAATCAATTGGAGGGAAGCTACTGTAGCAAAGAAATGATATGGTTAAAGTGAAAGAAAACTTAATGTTATGTTTAATATTTAATTAATGTGATGTTGTGCTGGATTAAGAAACTGTTTATCAAAAAGGAGTTTGTTGTGGAAAAGAAGGGAAATGATTGAGAATAACAGGACATTAATTCTTGTAAAACCTTTAATTTTTTTCTGCCAAACCAAATGATCATGGACAAGATGTGGCTTGACTCATGTATCATATCGATGCAGACTAGGGGTGTAAACGAATCGAATCGAGCCAAATATACAGAAAAATTTAAGGCTCGAATTCGGCTCGAAATAGGTATATTCGAGTTTGAGCTCGATTCGAAGCTCGAAAAATTCAAAATGTTTGGTTCAAGTTCGGTTCAAATTAGGGCTCGGGTTTGAGTTCGGCTCGAAATATTCGAACATGTTTGCGAACTATTCCAATTATTGTTCGAAAATAGGTTTGAAAGGCTCGAAATTTATTTATTTAATATATATTTAACTTATTTTAATAAATATTAAGGCTCGCGAGCGGCTCAAACAATATAATTTAGGCTCGAGTTCGGCTCGAAAAAAAGTTCAAACATGTTCGAGTTCGGCTCGAATTCGATAAATTCGAATACGAATCGAATATTTTTGGAGCCGGCTCGAAAAGCTCACGAGCCAGCTCGATTTGTTGGCAGCCCTAAATTACAGACATATAATTGTACCTGTGTCACTTTGTTGATTGCATGTGCCAATGCAATATCACCACGAAATTGGGGATTTCTGATAAGCTTAAGCACAAGGTTTAGAATTTCATTTGTGTATTAATTTAAGCACGATCAACTCAAAATGATACTGTTTTGATGTCGAATCATGTTGACGCTCACTGACTTGTGCTGGCATAGTTTTGAATCTGAAACCAAGGAAATAGTTTTCTGTTTGTCTTGTTTTCTTGAGTTATTTCTTGTTTACCAACCTTGTTGGCTTGTGTATTTTAGGAAGGTATTCTGTTTATGATATATCTTCTATATGCAGGAATAGAATGGAGCATGGACATTGATGCACCTAATGCTGCTGTTCTGGTTGCCAGTGAGGCTCATTCTATCACCTTGGCCATCGAAGGACTTTTGGGCGTTGTTTATACAGTTGCTGCTTTGACAGATGAAGCTGTGGAAGTGGGGGAAGTGAGATTAACATTCTCATGAAAATAGTAGTCAATGTGCTGAATAAGTTTTGACTTCCTATTTTTCTATATTGCCAGCTTGATTCTCCTAGATGTGATGCTGATCTCTTCACAGAGTACACTGGCAAAACAGCTGTTTTATGCATTTCTATGGTCAACTCCACGTGGCTGACCATCCTTGATGCTTTATCTCTTATTTTAATGAGGTAGACAATTAGTAGTTAAATCCTTTGTTATTTTTCTTGTATTCTAATAAAAGATAATGGAACTATATCTAGATCACAAGGTGAAGCAATTATATTGGAGATTCTAAAAGGATATCAAGCATTTACACAAGTACGTCAACTATGACGAGCATTTATCATAGTACATTTTTGTTTAAATAATTGCATGCCTTTAGTTTCAACTACTCATTGGATAGCTATTTAACTTTCGAAGCTACACTATTTATACTTATTATTTCTGTATATTCAGTAATAAAGAAATACAACCATTCATCTGCAACAGAAAGTGCAATTTCAATTCTTCATTTTAATTTCAGGCATGTGGTGTTCTTCGGGCAGTAGAACCTTTAAATTCTTTCTTGGCATCCTTATGCAAATTTACTATCAATATTCCAAATGAGGGAGAGAAGAAGAGGTAGTTTTCCTGCTTATATCCACTTCCATCTTGTATTTTTTGAGTAGTATTTATTGGTACTCCAAGCTGGGGCTTACAATAGAATTGTTCTTATGGTTTGCTACTTTGCTGCATAAGAACCACAACAAAAAGTGGACTATAGAAAGTTACAACATGATTGACTCACATGATTAGCTACTCCATTCCTGATTAATCCTGATAGCCTATCATATGCTTGGTTTGAAGAAACTAAATGATGAATTCTGATCATTATTCCTTTTAAACTAAATTTGTTTATTCCTCCCATCAAACTTAGTTACTTGGAGGTAAAATTGCTTCCGTTGAACTTAATCTCACTTTAGTTGCTAGATATCAAGAGATACACATGGAGCTGGTCCGGTATCTAAATTGAAGAAGTCTCTTATGAGATGAAACCATCTCCTAGGGTATTTTTTGGTGAATTCACCTTTATTTTCCTTTAGTTTTAAATGATCAAAAGTGCATTAGATCACTCAGTATTTTATCTATCATAATTCAATCTTTCTTTCTTATTGAAATGTGTCTATTTGATAGGTCAATTTGCATGTTTGTTTTGTATAATTTGCCAAATCATGGGTAGAGTTCATGAGAATTAATTGTTGCCTTTAGAAAAGGTCCTAGCCAGTCTAATCCAGTTTGCTTGCAACACATAAACAAGAGTACCTGCAAAAAAAAAGAAAAGGAAAAAAAGGCAGTTCAACTTACTATTTTATGTATAAAAGTTAATTTCAGCTATTCATGCTGGATTTCAACCTTTTAAATTCTTTTGTAATTGCAAGCAGAAGTGTACATGAAGACAGCCTTTAACTAATATATACGTGTACTAAATGTACAAAGTCTTCATGGAAGGTAAAATAGTTTTGCTCCGTATATATGTGCTCCTTGCTACACAGGAATTCCTAATTTTCAGCTTATGTTGCAGTTACATGTTGTCATGTTGGTAATCTCTTTTTCCACTATTGTAATCTTATCTTATAATTTCTACCAGCATTCTATCTCCTGGACCAAAGAAGTCAGAACCTCTACCTGATCTGCGAGATAGTGTTGTTTTAACTCCAAAGAATGTGCAGGTTGTGATTTGTATTCTCTTTTTATGTTTAATAAGTCCCACCAAGTTCTGTTCCACTGTTAGTTCCTAGTATTATATTCTTGAGTTTAATGCTCGTTATTTTTTGCCACCTCAGGCATTGAGAACACTTTTCAATGTGGCACACCGCTTACATAATGGCTTGGGTCCATCCTGGGTTTTGGTATGTTCATCTGCTCTCTTCCTTTCACATCAGAATAATTTTTGTAATTACTAAATATCAAATATTGCTTGCATTTTTTAGGTCTTGGAGACCCTGTTATCTCTCGATCGAGCCATCCATTCCCCTCACGCTTCTACCCAGGTGAACTATGAATTTGAAATTCCATTTTTTGTTTGCACATGTACTGATAAAAGGTCCTCTTTAATTAAAATTCTTGAATTGAGACACTTCACTATGTTTATGTTTTATCATTTTAGTTCCTTGTATGATCTATCTGAAAAGTCAATCGAACAATTCGAGTACTTGGTTTGTCCTTGTTTTATTTTGCATTGATATGAAACAGGAAGCATATTGGTTAACAGTTTGCTTCACTCCTTGAACTTGTGAATGATTGGGAGAAATGATAAACCCAACAACCATGAGTTAATAGTTATTTCTGTGGGGTTTAATAGGTCTAGCTCCACATGGGGTATTATAGCATGTGTCATGTTAGAGTGTAATCTGTGCAAGTGTAGTGGTTCTTTTTTTATTTGTGCCATATAATTTTATGTTAACTTGGTATTAGAATAAGCAAGATTAGTGTAAGGGTTTTCTTTTCTATCCATTCAGGTTGATGAGTTTAATGAGATGTGATTTCCTCCTCCCAACCTACCTTCATGCTTGCTCACCTCACCTCACCTCCATGGTTTAACTCCTCATCTCTTACCCATCAACCTCAATAACAACAATTGTCACCTAGTAAGATATTTTTGTTCTTTCGTTTAGCAACATCTTAATGCTGTTCATCCTCTTTCTTGGCTCTGTTCTATAGATATTTGAGTGAATCACATACTAATACACAAGTTGTTGGATACAAAATACATAATGGAGATAAACAATGTAGTTCTTTACTAGCTTCTTCACTAATTATATCACACAATCCCTAGCAATTCTACCTTGAATGATGCATGGAACAACACTAACATTGGCATTGTGGATTATGCTATAAAGAATCCTCTATAATTAACTATAACTCCAATCAAATTTGTACACTTTCACAATCAAACTTGACCTATGT
The DNA here is from genome assembly GCF_018446385.1 of Zingiber officinale. NCBI lineage: Eukaryota > Viridiplantae > Streptophyta > Magnoliopsida > Zingiberales > Zingiberaceae > Zingiber > Zingiber officinale. The sequence goes on from NC_055996.1 coordinate 110,408,728, forward strand.
GTAAATCAAGCTTGCCAAGTGCTGAATATCGTCATGGCTCATCACTCAGATGTTTTTTTTTTGTTTGGGATAATACCATGGTACTAAAACCAACTACTCAGAATTTAAAATGTTGACTAAATCCCTAATTTGCCTCTTTATTTTTGACAGTCAACTGTTTATCATTGCATAATAAACTTCAAAATCTTGTGGTATCTATAATTTGAGTAGTTAAGCAAGAAAACAATAACAACCAAGCTTTATCCCACTAGGTGGGGTTAGCTAGTAGTTAAGCAAGAAAATAATACTAAAAAAATATATTAATTATTTTGTTGATCCTTAAAGATTTTCGCCAACATTAACCTAAAGCAGCAGTAGCATATCTTTAAACTTCTACACTAGTATTTCATCTTCATCTTCTTGAGTGGTCTATTGATTTAAGTTTTCTTGTGAGTGCTTCCTAGTTTTTTGTAATAAGATACATCCATTAACATCACTGTCCCAGATTAAAAGGAAGTGTTGAGAGTATTATGTTTCAAAATTATTCTCACTTGGAGTATTATGTCAGTGTTAATTTGGTTGAAGAATATAAATTTTCCCTTCTAAATTACTTACTATGCCATAACTGCTAAACTTATCTACAAGCTGATTTTGATTGAATGAAAATACCTAGTTTTTAGTTGCATCCTTGGGGTTTATCACAAAAAAAAAATTCAAAATAAAGTGGTATGAGTGCTTCCATTGGGCACTCACAACTACCTTGTTTGTGTGCAGGAAGTTTCAACTTCTGTGTCAAGGCTTGCAAGAGAAGCGTCTGGGCAGTACAGTGACTTCCACATTCTCTCTTCCTTGAATTCTCAGGTTGGAAAAAATATTGCATTTTCTCAATAAATTGCTCCATTCATTCCCTCTGTACTCTCTCTTAGTGCCTGATAACAACTCTTCTCTGATGCATAGCTGTTCGAAAGTTCAGCTCTTATGCATGTTTCTGCAGTAAAGTCGCTTCTTTCTGCATTACGTCAGTTGTCAAGTCAATGCAGCTCTGGATATTCTCAAACACTAAGTCAGCAAATTGGTGGAGTTGCATTCTCAGTGGAGCACATGATATCTATACTTTTAAATAATCTGCACAGTAAGTTATCATTTTTTTTTTTTCAGTTTTCTATTCTTAGAAAAGATAATTCTGTGTTGCTCTCTTTCATAGCTTAAAGGAAGATTCTCCAAACAGCTCAATTAAATTCTCAATGAAATGAGTGCAAACTTTTTTTGATTTTTTTTTTTTGAAAAAGTCATATGACTCATCCATTTGTCTGACTATTGGCAATTAATTGCTGTGGATACATCTAACTTCTTTGTTAACCAAATACCCCCAAATAGCTTATATTTGATAAGGAAGATAGATGAAATTTTCAATTGACATGGTGCCTTCCAAGTAATAATACAAACATCCTATACCCTTCAATTTATTACTTAGGAAGTCTCATTTATAGCTAAATTTCTGTACCCAACAACTATCTGTTGTCATTGTCATCTGGAGCCAAATGATATCAGATAAAGTTTTAAGCATCCAGTTTAACTTGATTTTTAGACCTTTCAAATTAGAACCAGTGTTAGCCAATGTAATAAATTTACTTTGTTAAACAGATATGCAGAGTTGGTGTTTATATGTTTCTGTGATGATTTGACAAAATTAAATTTTGGTCCGTATACTATGATTTGATGAAGGCACATAATTGCACTTTATGTCAAAACCAACCTAGAGGATGTAGAAGCAAGTTTGTTGTCATAGGCTTATGCAAGATGGTTGAGACCTTTAAGAAGACCTTAATCAACATCTGCAAATAAAATTTTATTATCAATAAAATTAAAGCTCTGTTACATGGCTAGGTATTTGAATGGCTCAATATCATTGGGTGTGAAGTTGATACGAGCATGTGATATTAAGCATAACGAAGAGCTTTTTGAATTTTTTTTACTGACAATCGTACTTTAGGCTGCAACATATGATTCTTTTTTTCTTCTCCACCATGCTATTCCATTTTTTAAGCTGATCTTCTACCTTGCAGGGATTGAGCCCCTGTGGGATCAAGTTGTTTCTCATATACTTGAGGTAATTTCGAGTATTCATATTAGTTTTCATGATGGCATCATCTATCTCAAAGTGACATGGTCATGATCTTTCAGCTAGCTGATAGTTCTAGCCAAAAAGTAAGGAATTTGGCATTAGATGCACTAGATCAGTCAATTTGCACCATTTTGGGCTCTGATCAGTTTCTGGCAACCAAAGAATCTCAAAAGCAGTTGTCTGATTCCCATGTGAGTACGGCTGTTTTAGTCTTTTAGATTTCCAGTTGTATTTAAACATATTTAATTGGTTGGTTGTCTTATTTCTAGGGAGCAGGAGAGACTGAAGTGGGATCATTTGAATGTACTGTTGTATCTCCACTTTCAGTTCTTTATATGTCCAATCAAAACTTTGATGTCCGTGTGTCATCACTGAAAATCTTACTGCATGTTTTAGAGGTATTTCTGTTAGAAGTTGGTGATACGACACTTTTTTTGCTGGATTGTTAGTTCAGGATTTTTTTTCTTAATTACGTCTGCTTATGCATTTCATTCATTACTCTCAGAGGCATGGGGAGAAGTTATATTACAGTTGGCCCTGCATTCTCAAATTGTTGAGGTTAGTTTCTGATGTCTTATAAGAGACATTTTTCTTTATCTAATACCTATGAATGTGCTACTAGGGCTGTGGCTGATGCATCAGAGAAGGATATTGTCCCTTTAGGTTTCCAGGTAACGAAATGTCTTTGCATGAGAAATTGCATTAATGAACTTTAGTGTACCTTCTTCTTTTGTCAATCTACTTGTTTAAGTGTAATCTAAACCAGTATCAGTCCAATATCAATTTTGAGAACTAGAATAGCTCATTGGTAACCCCACCAAAGCCGGTCCCAAGCCTGGTTGAAAAAGGATGAACGTTGCACGTTAGGTTGCCAACTAGCATGGACTTTCAGGCAAATGTTCAATGAATGAATCCATCAAACTATTGTGTTAATGTTAGGATTTTCTCCGGAAGGAACACGTTGCAAGGTTCGATTGTAACGTTGTGGCAAAGATTGCTACGTCTTCATGAAAACTCGGGTAATAATGCTAAATATGCAAGAGTTCGTGTTGCAGGGTTCAACATGAATATATCAGCAGTGATCGCTATATTTCCATGAGAACTTGAGTGTAGTATTAAATATGCAAGAGTTCTCACACCATAGGTTGTACAAGAACAAATATTATAGGAAAATTAATGGTTTAAGATTTGGAACATGAAATATAAGAACGCTCACTGGTAAAAATAATAGAGGTAGTAGATATGATGATTAGGAGAAGAATTAATATTTTGTGTATATAAGAGAAAAATGGGTAGGAGAGAAGGCAAAGATGATAGAGAATTTGGATTTTAAGTTATGATAATGGAGGGAGGAGTAAAATAAGAAATTTAGTAAAGGTATTGATGTTGATAGTTTGCTAAAGGACAAAGTAGTAGGAGTAGTGAGAAAGGGGAATAAGATTACAACTCTGAAGATAGTAGTGACGAAAGAAACTATTAATGTAATTAGCATATATACATCTCAAGTAAGATTAGATGAACATATCAAATCTAGATTTTGGGACGATCTACATGAGGTATTACATTCCGCCAACTGAAATGACTTTAATAGGAGGAAATCTAAATGAACATGCAGAGTGAAAAATGAGGAATCTGATAGGGTTTATAGGGGTTATGAGTCTGGAACAAGAAATGAAGAAGGGAAAATTATATTAAATTTTGCGACAGCATATGCCTTTATATTAGCTAATACGTTTTTTTAAGAAAAGAGAGGAATACTTGGTCATGTTTAAAAGTGGGAAAAATAAATCGTAAATTGACTTTCTTATCATTAGGAAGAATAATAAGAAGATTTGTAAAGATTTCGGGAGAAAATATAACTATCCAACATAAGTTAGTAGTCTTGGATATACACTTTAATCATAGTATCAATAGAAAGAAAATATGAATAACTCCTAGAATTACATGGTGGAAGTTAAATGATAGAAAATAAAATATATTTAAGGAGAATATAGGAGTTCAAGTATTAGGAGAAATATATAGCGATTCGAATATGACATGGAATAAGATGATATCAAAGTTGAAAATAGTAGCCAAGAGTGTACTAAGTGAGTCAAAGGGACGTGCACTACAAGTAAAGAATTTTGGTAGTAGAATGAGAAAGTATAGGAAAAAGTGAAGGAAAAACGAACAGTTATATACTTGTAAGAATGAGGAAAACTTTAAAAAAATATACAGTAGTCAAGAAAGAGGCAAGAAAGCAGTTAATGAAGCTAAAAATGAAACTGTTAAACACTTATATTGATGGATACAAAAGTAGGAGAAAAAGACATTTCCAGAATAACTAAAGCAAGAGAGAGTAAGACAAGAATTTTTATCCAAATAAGATATATTAAAGATGAATACAATATGGTACTAGTAAATGATGAGGAACTAAAAGAGGGATGAAAGAGGTATTTTCATCTACTTTTTAACGAATGTCTAGATGACCAACTTAATTTAAGTAGGTCAAATGAGAATAGAAATTTAAATTTTTATCATAGAATTTAAACTTCAAAACTATAACAAGCTTTAAATAGGATGCAAAATGAAAAAACAATTGGACTAGTTGATATTCCGATAGAGGTATGAAAGTGCCTATGGAAACAAAGTATTTAATGACTCACAAAGTTATTCAACCTGATATTGAAACTAAAAAAATTATAGGAGTATTAAACTAAACTAATGAGTCATAGCATGAAACTTTGGGAAAGAGTAATAGAAAAAAGACTAAGGAAGGGGACCATGGTGATGGAAAATCAATTTGGATTTATACTTGGAAGGTCGACAATAGAAGTTATATATCTTTTCAGACAACTCATTGAAGAGTATTGGGACAGAAGCAAGACTTACACATGATATTACTTAGAAAAAGCTTATGATAGAGTCCCAAGGGAAATTATATGGAGAACTCTATAAAAGAGAGGTGTTAGCATAACGCATATTAAATTAATTAAGGATATGTATGTGGATGTAACGACAAGAGCGATGGATTAATTGTAGCGTTTCCCATAAATATCATGTTATATCAAGAATCAAATATAAGTTCTTATCCTTTTACACTAATCATGGATGAACTTATTGGATACATCCAAGATACAATATCACAATGCATATTGTTTGCAAATGATAATACGTTGGTAGATGAGACACGTGAAGGAGTAAATGCTAAACTTGAATTTTGGCGGAATACGCTAGAAGTGAAATGTTTTATGCTTAGTAAAGTAAAGATAGAATATATGAAATTTAAGTTTAGCAATATTAGACATAATCAAACAATTGTTAAGATATGAGATGACAAACTGTCTATAATTGAGAGTTTTAAGTATTTATGATCATTTTTGCAAAAGGATGGAGGGATTATAGAATACAAGCAAGATGATTGAAATGAAGGAGAGCGTCAAATGTTCTTTGTGATTGTAAAATATCTCTAAGGGTAATCGCAATCCTGAATCTATAAACCCAACTTTATTATGGAACCTACCGTGCCACATTACCGCCACATCAAAAGTAAAAAACCCATAACGAGTTGCATCTATTGAGGGAAAACTCCGAGAGACACGTTTAAGATGGTACGGACATGTACTTAGACGACCAATAAATGCTCCAGTTAGGCGATGTGAAACTATGATAAATATGCATATCAAACGAGGAAGAGGAAGACCAAAAAAGACTTGGTTAGCAACAATAAAACAAGATAAAATTTATTTAAATATAGATGATGATATAATAGGAGATAGAGCTCAATGGCGTAAAAGGATTCATACAGCCGACCCCACCTAGTTGGAAAAGGCTTGGATGTTGTTGTTGTTGTTGTTGTTGTTGTATCTTTATTTATAATATTTATTTATTTTTTAAAACAAAAAAAATATAAAAAAATGGGAAAAAATTAAAAAAAAGTGGCTGACAGCCACTATTCTGAACCCAGCATCCAATTTTGGATGCTGGGTTCTTAGGTTTACAAAACCTACAATGCTATTGGGTAGCATTGCAACCACCCTAAGATTTAAAAGAAAATTTTTATAAAACGGCGGTTATACCTGTTATGTTATATGGAGTTGAATGTTGGGCTATGACTCTAGCACATGAGCAGAAGGTAAGAGTAGATGAGGATGTTAAGGTGGATATGCGGACATTACACAAAGATTGACATGATAAGAAATAAAAATATTAGAAAGTCAAAAATATTAGAGAGAAAGTCGGGGTTGCACCTATTGAAGGAAAACTCCAGACAACATGTTTAAGATAATACAAACATGCACTTAAACGACCAATAAATACTCCAGTTAGGCCATGTGAAATTATGATAAATGTCCATATCAAATGAGTAATAGGAAAACCAAAAAGACTTGGTTAGTAACAATAAAATAAGATATAATTTATTTAAATGTAAATAATGATATATTAGGAGAGAGTCCAATGTCATAGAAGGATCCATATAACCGACCCTACCTAGTGAGATAAAATTTGGTTGTTGTAGTAGGAATAGCTCATTGGTGAGTCACTGATGGTACAATGATTTATACCACTTTTGACTGTTATGTTCATCTCCTGTCCTTGTATTAAGGAATTGTGTAATGTATTGCTCCTTACACCAAAATTGTGTATAATAGCAAATGTGTGGTATTCATCATCAATTATCTACTACTATTAATTTTCTTTTGAAATTGATATCCTATATTGATGCCTGCATTGGCTTATCATTTTCATGATAGTTGGTTTTTAGGCTTCCTCACTCCAGTTACTTTATTTATGTCAAACACTGCTGCTTTTTTATATTTTTAGTTTATTAGGTGTTTCCATCCATGTGATACGGTAGAGAGAAATAAGTTATACAAGTTTTAAAATTTAGTATACCAAAAGTTACACGTGAAAATGTAGTAGCTATCTTAGTGGATAAGAAATATGAGGATATTGTTGTCAAACTTAAATATGTTTATACTATTAAAGTTGGTTTTAGGAAACAGCATGTTATGCATTTTAAGTGCTTGTGTCCCTCAAGTGGATTGAATGATTAATTCATATTTTTTTTGGAAAACGTAGCTTACCATTAACTAATGATGCTAAATATTGTTGATAGGAATTGTCAACCAGATGATAGAATTGTAAATATGATACTGTATTATCTGTCAATTGTATATGAAGAAAGAAGTTTGAATGGACAAGATTGATAATATTGGTGTTGCGTGGATGTTTACGACAAACAAGAATATGAATGGGATGAAGTCAATTCTTGAGTTAGTAGTGGTGTTCTAAAATACACAAATCAATTAGTTTAAAGGTGTATTTTAAACCTTGATGAATTGTAGAAATGAAAGCTTAATAGGTATACATTTGCTAGTTAAAAAAAGTGAACTATATGCAGTTTAAGCATATGATAATTTTTATTAGAATCTCGGAAATACAACATGAGGAGAAAGATATTTACCAGATTGCTAAAGCATTATAACAAGTGAGGTTTAAATGGGGTAAAAGAATGATGGTGGATGAAAGTATACATTCCTAAACGAAAATCTTAGAAGACTGTGGTATGATTTAATCATATTTATTAGATGAGTATTAGGCAGTAATCATATTTATTAGATGAGTATTAGGCAGTTGATACTACTTAATATGTACAAAGATTAGTGCGGTATTAATTTAGATATTAAGAATGGGCTGAATTTATTGGATTGCTAGAAAGATAAAAGAAACTACTATACAGGAGCAATTAGATGTAAACCCAATTGGTGATAAAGCAAGAAAATATGTTATGATGGTATTGACATGCCCAGAGATTACAAATAAATTTCATATTAGATAAGTTGAATCACTTAGATTTGAAGGTGTAAGGGGTGATGGTTTATCAAAAGATTAAAAGGACAGCTCGGTGAACGAAGCTCCCGCTATGCAGGGTCCCGGGGAAGGATCCATTGTACGCAGCCTTATCCTGCTTCTTGCAAGAGACTGTTTTCAGGATTCAAACTTGTGACCTTTTGGTTACAAAACAACAACTTTACCATTGCGCCAAGGTTCCCCTTCGGTTGATCAAAAGATTCATTTACTATAATATAAAGTGATTTAAAATTCTGACCTTTTGGTTGAAGGGGAGCCTTGGCGCAACGGTAAAGTTGTTGCTTTGTGACCAAAAGGTCACGGGTTCGAATCCTGGAAACAGCCTCTTGCAAAATACAGGGTAAGACTGCGTACAATGGATCCTTCCCCGGGACCCCGCATAGCGGGAGCTTCGTGCACCGGATTGTCTTTTTTTTAACATTACTGGCAACATAATTGTACATAACTTCACTAGAGGACTAGCTCAAAATATTTAACTCCAAATAATTCTTTTGATTCTCCATGTCCCCAAAATATTCAACCCCAAGCTGCATTGAATGTAATACTACCTATTTATGACTTGTCATACAGGATCGTTTGTAATCCTGATAGATTTCTTTTATCTTCTATTGATTAAAATATTTCATTTCAACAAAGCGATCAGTAATTTAAGTATATGTTTTCCCGTAAATAGTATATTATACACATATCTTCCTCTTTTGCATGCCATGGTTTGACTAAAATCATGTATTGAGATGACATCCTGAACTTAAACCACAAAATGGACTTTAATGGATTATCTTATAATTTCCACATAATTGTCTAGGAGGCATAAGATGTATCATGACACTGATATTTTACAATTTCTGCAATATCAGACCTAGATAATTCATGTGTGCATGCTATACTAATTTTCCTTTCCATAATATTATTCAAAATACTAAGCCTAGAACCTTTATCAATTTGTATTTACCACCGGCAAAGGAGTAGTTTGTGTAGATATTAGCTCAATTTTACTACTTGTTATAGCTTTTGTAAGCTGTCCACCACAACAGTACAGTCCCATCATTTATCTAAACTAGTGATCTTCTGTTGGAACTTTTTATCTGATTAATACCCTTTTATACTTGTACATCTTGTTTTTCTGCAATTAATAGTAGTTTGTTTTAAAACTTCCAATCTGTTTGTTTTCCTTATGTACCCAAGTTTCTATGCTTAGCCTCTTATTTTTGAATTTATATTTTTATACACCAAAAAATACTGTGGTCAACCATTACTTTGCCCCATTGCATTTTAGGTGTGATGCCACATTGCTATGTAGATAATGTCTGATTTTTTCCCCCTTCTTTTCCCTCTTTTTTTTTTTTTTTTGTGTGTGCGAGTGAAGTAATTGGTTGGTGATGTGGTTACAATCTTGTTTTAGAATTTTTCAAGTGAAAGTCAAACTTTTATGTTTGTTCTAGCATGCTTTTTCTAAAGGTTGATCTACGTATAACCCACTCCCACTATCTTTTTCTTCTTGCAGAGCATGCGCATAATAATGAATGATGGACTTTCAACTATTCCTCCACACTGCCTTGATGAGTAAGTTACTTCTCTAACATCAGTCATGCCTGCAATGTGGAAATGAAGCAAATTCATCCAAAAACTTGCATGGAGTTAAATACCATGATACAAAATATGCTGCCGTAGTTAAAAAATGTAGATCTTCTATTCTGTTGATCAGGATAGAAAATATTTAAAATTCTGTATGTTAAAATTCATCTTTTATGTTAGTCAATAATATAGTGTATACCATCAAAAATACTTGAGAACTCAATTGTTTCAGAAATGGTTTTAAATCTTGGTTTAGTGCTAATGTCGGTGCCATGTTAGATGCAAATCATTCTAGTGTTGGCTAGTCATGTGTTGGTACAGAATGGTGCTGATTGACAACGAGTGTGAGATTGGGGAGGAAGATGAAGAGGATAACAAGGAATGAGGCCTAACTATTCTTGTTTATTGCCTTCATGAATTAAGGTTCTTTACTGAAGAAGACTATTCACTTGCCCTTCGTACCATGAGCTTGCACACTGAACCTTGTTGCTCCCCAATGGCATCACTGGTCAGGCAGTCTTCTCCATTTTTCCCTCGTCTTAGTCTAGGAGCCAGGACTTCACCATTTTAGTCTTGACATGTGATCTGATTGGCATGCACCACTAGCTTCGAACGACAAAGACTGAGATATAAAAGCTAGCCTTGCATCGATGATATTTGTAAAATTTGAGAGTGAAGAAAACTTTCAGCTTGAAATTTTTTTCACTATTGACGGAATGAGAAATCGAAGGGGAGCCTTGGCGCAAGGGGAGCTTCGTGCACCGGGCTGCCCTTATTGACTGAATGAGAAATCAGGAGGTGGGGTGCACTTCAAAAAACATCCAAACCTAACATAGAAAGCCAGAGAAAAACTGGATAAGTTGTGTCTCAGCTTTTGAAGCCTGGTCAAAATTGTTGGCACTTGTCCATTTAGTATTATAGATTTTTTTTTTTTGCTCGTACCACCTAAAATTAGGTTGTCTGCCTATGAATCCCTCTGTGCTGTTCAAAATTCCTAATGATGGTTCACAACGTGGCCATCATTAACCATAGCTAAAAAGGAAATAAAGCTTCTAAAATTTTCAGATTTTCTTCCTGGAATCTGTAGAAGGCATAAATTGGAAGTTACTTTTTTATTTTCTTAATAATCTAACCCCAACTAATTGAGACTCACAGGTTGGTGTTGTTGATGTTCTTTTCCCCCATAATTGATTAGGTGCAGCTATTCATATCTGTCTTTTACAAATATGGAGCATTTGATAGTCATATCGATGAGTCAATGCTACCATTTTCTGTATTTGCTCCATAGCAATGTGCTTGTTTTTTCTGATCCATCAGATATTCAATTCCCAAAGAAAAGATTCTAGTTTTTTTTATTACCTATATATTATATCTGAGATACATCTTTATTCAATATATTTTCTTGTATTAATCCAGCTGCATAGAAGTCACTGGCGCATACAGTGCTCAGAGCAAGGAGATAAATATAAGTTTGACAGCAATTGGTCTGCTGTGGACTGCAACAGACTTCATTGCCAAAGGATTGGGTCAGAATCTTGTCCATGAAGCTCATGATTATAGTTCCTCTTGCATTTACATGACAATGCCTTAACTTAGCGAAAAACTGACAGGAGAGATTTCTGATATTGATTCAATTGCGGAGCAGAACTATTCTTATGGAATTTGTGAAGATGTTCAAGACATTCGTACTACAGAAGCTAATGAACCAGTTCATATGAAAAAGTTGATTGATTATAAAAGGTTGCTCTTTTCAGTTTTCACCATTCTTCGGAATCTTGCAGCAGATGAGCGGCCTGAGGTATATTGCTTTCCTTACAAATGAGTTTGCTTATATTTTCTGGATTATTTGTTTGTACAATAACTACCTTCACTGGTTGATCTGTGTGCTTTCCAGTACAATCCATACATGTTGTTCAGTGCTGCTAATCAAATTTGAGCTTTCTGTAAACTGCAAATGGTTTATATGAAGAAGTTTGATATACATTTACAGTAAATATCAGTTTACTTTTAGTGAATATGTACACAACATTAGTAGCTGTCTCTTGGCATGCTTAGAGGTGTAAATTGGGCAGTGTGGCCCAGGGCACAACCATGCTCCGGGCACGACTTAGCATGGCCCTGCCCAGGTTGACTTGGGCCTTGCCACACCCATCTAAGCATACCTGCTGGTCCAGAGGCCTGGCACAGAGGTAGCCACCCTTAGGCCTGGGTCCAAACTAAGCCATGCTTGGCCTGACATAGTCTGTGGTGGTCGAGACTTGCCCAATCCTCTTAGTAATATTATTTTTTTTCGATTTTTTGTCTTTTTTTTTTGAAAATTTAAAGATGCATATTGTTATTATTTTAAATTAAAGCAGCTATGGGCTTGAACGTTATTAAAGATGCTCGCTTGGCAGCGCCTATGCGCAGCTAGGCCAGCCTCTTGCGCCTATGTGCCTTAAGCATGCGCCTTGTGACAAAAGGAAGAAATTGATCTTTCAGCTATACCAATCTGAAACATCCGATGATGATAATGATGATATTTGATTTTTTTTTTTTTCAATTTGAATTATAAAACGTATTTATTTGCTAGTAAATTTTATATTTACATTATTATTTAATATTTTATGGACTACAGTTTGTTACTGAAATATTTTGGCAGAAATTCTTTATATATGTTTGAATTGTAAAAATTATACATAGAGCGCCTTACTTCGGTAAGGTGTGTGCCTCACCTTGCGTCATGCTCATCAGGCCCCATAGCACCTATGTACTTTTGGGCGCCTCACGCCTTCAATAACTATGGGCTTGGAATGACATGAGCTTGAGTTGCACAAACCTAAACTCAGGTTGGGCAATGGTAAATGGATTAACAGGCAGTGTTTAGCATGCCCTATTGCTTCTTATATTAAGTCAGGCTTAACATGAAAATAAAATGAGCCCATCAGGCCCATGCTAGACCCAGCAAGGTACAACTTGTTGACATCTCTAAGCATGCTTGGGTTCTAGTATATTTGATGTCCAATCTTTCTGGGCCTCATAGATGATGGGCAGTCCATTGTTGTTACCATGAGTCATGCCAAAGGGAGACACACATGCTTGTTTTATCATGTGCCATGTGAGGCAAGAAAGGACTCTCTAGTCCTCGTAGATGATTGTCTCAGTGGTGAAGGTCAACAAGATGAAATTTTGATTGATGTTGTTACCTTCTGCAGGAGATGGAGGCACATAGGTTAGATAAAGAGGGCAAAGAAAAGCAGCAATAATTTGGTGTATGGAATTTGGTGAGGGATTTGCAATCTTGGACATGAATAACCTATCCCCTAAAAACTTGGTAAATAAATAATCTACTCACTAAAATCACATAGGACATGGCCATGAAGCACTGTGGTTTCTAAAATTACAGTAAAATATTGATGAATCTTTTGATTAGCAAAATGATATATGGTTGACAATAGTCCATAACAGAGTTGGATATAAGTTTTCATTAATTCTGTCAGTGCATGCTTCGCTACGATTTCATTATGTTAGCAACTATAAGAGTAGTCAATCTAAGATCACTGTGAGTCATTTTTTTTTTGTTTTCCACTAAAAAGATAAAAATGGGTTGGAAGGTACACTAAGGAAGATTTTAATATTGATAGAACTAGGCCATGCATAGTGCAAATACATACTCTATTCAATTCCTCGCCTTAAATGACAAAGTGCTCGGCAAACTCGGTCTATCCCAAAATGGATTGACCGAGTTGGATAGATATTGATGTTGGTTGATCTGATTAAGTGCTTATTCTTCGACAACTTCTAGAAATTCTTAAATGTTGAAACACCAATCTCAATTTGATGAAATTCTAGTAGAAAGCAATGACATTGTGAGAAAATTAGACAAAGTTAGGTGAAAAATAGAGGTAATTAAGCAATTATGTTGACCCATTTGGGAATCTTCCACCAACAATGAAGACAATTTTGTGGAAAGCTGCTGGAGTGCCAAGGACAAGGAGATTGCGATCATGTGTTTTGACTCAGGAGTGCGTATGATGTTATCGCCGCATGCAACATGCTGCATGTTCGATTGCATGCTGCATGTTCGAGGTGCGACACTTTTTTGCTAAGGAGAACACAACTATTTCCTGGTATGACTATTAAACTTTAACACATTGATATCTAATAGGTATTTGTATTTATTTTTTTTACATAGTAGTTAATTATTATTAATATTATTTGTTTAGTAATTAATTATTTGTTGTCCATTAGTTATTTATTCCATTCTAAATTAATTAATATTTATTTTAATTATATTTACTGTAAGCATAGTCGATTTAATTTTAATTTAATTCAAAATTCTCTAATAAAATTAAATTAATATTTTTGTAAGTTTATTTGATTTAGTTTTATTTAATATAAATTACATAATTTAATTAAATCAGATTTAAATTAAATAATAAATTTATGTATCACGATAATTTGATTAAATGAGTTTTAGTTTAGTTTCAAATGATTTAATTTATTAATGCTATAAGATTATTGAAGATTTTTAGATTTTTTAATTAAATATAAGATTCATTGTTTTTTTTATATGCTTTCTTATTCGGTTCATTTATATTGTTATTTTATTGTTTTCATTTTTTTCTTTCTTTGAATTGTTTCACCTATTATTATTCCACCGATCCCAGTGATCCAACATGCGGATACTTAATTTTTTGGAACTTCCATTATGGCAATCATGCTTCCTTATCAAATCTAAAGCCACCAGCATAATAAGGCTATCAGTAAAAAAGAAAATGAAGGATTGAATAGAAAGCACATCTGGGACCTTAGCTTAGCCAACTCTTTGAATCTGAATGCTGCTGCTCCCTCTCAACAAACTGTATAACACTGACCTGCCATTGCCTCCCCTTTGAGACTCTAAATCTTTTGAAGTTCAGCCAAAGATTGTGTCATTTTTGCCAAGCAGCTGTTTTTATTTCTAGAAGATTTCCCACATCTGGAGAACCATGCATCCATCCTTGGGTCAGGGTATTACCAGTTTATGCCATATGTTTGGATAACTTGTGGTTCTAATCGCATCAGGATTGGATGGTAAAGGGACTTCCACATTGAGTTTGAACTTTTTCTTTACAAAAACACATCCTTCTACAGCTGTTCTACATTTTAAAAATAGGTGCTGAGCTAACTGCAGAATCCAGTAAAAACGTTAGTTTATGCCCTTGATAGGAATACCCTTCTTTGACAGCCCAGCTTTGGTGTTTACTCTATCAAGGAGGACTAGCCACATTAATATCTTTTTGTGGAGCAGTGGACTTCCAGATTATTGTTTCAACATCAAAGTGCATACCCGAACTGAACGAAATGATTATAGGCTGAAGCCACTGAAAAACTACCATCTCTGCACAATCATTACACAAAACTATCCTCAATTGAGTGGATCGAGTTCTGGTGAATCCTCTCGTGTAGAGCTAGTAGTTCAGATTGGTGTATTGGTCTGTTTAACTAGAAATCTTCTAATTATTGTTGCTTGCCTCTTTACAATTATACAGTTCCACATGTTCTAGTATTCACCACAAAACCAGAAATCTGTCTGTTTATATGTTGACGCCCACTCTGAATTCACTCCATCCACAATTGTTAATATAGAATTGAAAGCTAGTAACTTGCTAATTGCCTACATAGACGAAAATATATTGTTTTGGAATTCTGCACTAATACAAAGAATGGGGTTTTCACTATGGTTTTTAATCTAATCGTCTACATTGACTAAAACACATTATTTTGGAATTCTGCACTAATACAGAGGAAGAATGTGGCTTTCACCATGGTTTGGAATCTTGCACTGTACGAGACGAAGTGATCAAAATGTATTGTTATGATAAATTACTAAAACTCAATATTACTCAACATAGACAATGTCTCTTATTTCACTGCCAATCATGCCAATGTGTATCATGTCATGTCTTCATTCATCATCCGTTGGTATGCTACAATATAGGCCAAGATGAGTTAAGATAATGTTGCTATTTTTATACCTTGACAATGTCAAAACTATATCATTTCAAATGGAACATAAAGTTCAAACTTAAGTTTGTAGTTGTTTTATCTTCTTATTTTCCTTCATTTCCATCCACCTCCAATTCCTAGCACTGTACATTGGAGCAAGGTTCAAAATCTTGAACAGCGCCGAAGTTTTAATTTTTGGATGAAATGATATTGTTTCAGTATTGTACTGACGTTCCAATGCATGGTGTTAGTGGTGAATTGGAGGTTGAAGGATGAAAGAGATGAAGCAAAAGGAGACATTTTGGTAATTTATTACATCTAAGCGTCTATATGATACAGAAGCAGTATCATTCTAGTTAAAGACCGAAACTTCACAACAATTCAAAATTTTGAACGTTGGTTTTCACTAGGTTTGGCTCCATAAATCTGAATCTAAGGTAAGGAAGGAGAAAATGTTCAACAATATCACATGATCAGTGGTACAACAGCGATGTTAGACTAGCCGGAATGTGTGACATGATGTTGATTTTTCAAGTGTAAGTAGTATTTTGATAGAATCATGTAAATCATATTTTTCAGGTGCTTTCAATTTTTGTGTGTGCTTATTACTTGATTTGAGTTAGCATTTTAGCTTACATTTTTTTGACACTGATGAGCATGCTATATACTTGAAGTTATAAAACAATTAAATTAAACATGTAACTGTGCATGCCATTGGAAGCCACAAGCCAGCAGCCGTCAATAACCATCTAGCAGTGCTAGTAGGAACTGAATTAGTTTGATTGAAATTCTCAGAATTTTCATTTTCTATTTTCTGTTTTTGTAGAACAGTTTTCATTTTTTTTATTTTTTTATTTTTTTTCTTTTCAAAACTGTTTCCTATAAATTGAGAACAAAAAATTGAAAATTCTGAAAACATAAACCAAACACAGGGTTTTATCATCTTAAAATTCCAAATTCAAACATAATTATTATTTCTCAACTATCTTTCCCTATTACATTTGAATTTAATTAAAAATTAAAATATTGCTGTTATTTTACAGGTAAGGAATTCAGCACTTAGAACTTTGTTCCAGACTTTAGGCAGTCATGGTCAGAAGATTTCTAGACATATGTGGGAGGAATGCCTCTTGAATTATGTGTTTCCCATTTTGGACCGTGTTTCTCATCTGGTACGTAGACGTGCAAAATATTAACCTGCTTCATCTTTCAGTATGTTAACAATGCTTCCCATAGGCATCAAGTTCATCGAGGGAAGAGTGGCAAGGGAAAGAGTTAGGAACTCGAGGAGGAAAAGCTATTCATATGCTCATTCACCATAGGTATAAACTGTGATGAATATGACTTTTATAATTTTACTTGCCTGTAGGAACCAAGAAAATTTGAATTTCTGTTTCCATGAGTTGATAAGCTGAGTTTTTGCAGTCGGAATACAGCCCAAAAGCAATGGGATGAAACAATTGTATTGGTTTTGGGAGGAATAACAAGGATATTACGCTCATTTTTCCCTTTTCTTCAGAGTTTGAGCAATTTTGCTGATTGTTAGTTCTATCCAATCCAAACTTTCTTGATCTCTTCAATAAGTTAAAGTTATACCAACTCATGGCTTATCACGTGCAGGCTGGGAACGTTTGCTGGATTTTGTAAAGAGTAGCATAATAAATGGGAGTAAAGAAGTTGCTCTGGCAGCAATAAACTGTTTACAGACAGTTGTTAGTTCTCATTGTCCCAAGGTAATAGTTTGTATGTCTCAATAAATGGCTTATAATTTTTTAGCAAATAATGGCTGAACATAAGGACCGAACCCAATCCAATTTAACTAGAAAAACTGAGTACTCTTCCATGCTATGAAAAGTAGAATAGATATTCATGAAATCTTTTACTGGCATGACTATTTTCACTGAGAAAAATTATTGCAGGGTAATTTGGCAGCGTCTTATATAAAATCCATGCTCGATGTCTATAAGCTTGTAATTCAGATGTTCCCCAGTTATACTAGTAGTTCAGCCAGCAAAGTGAAGCAGGAGATACTGCATGGACTCGGTAAGCAATGGACAAATATGATTGTGTAAATTGTTTATTTTCCATTGATTTTAAAGCATTGTCTTTAACAGGAGACCTGTATACTCAAGCACACTTGATGTTTAATGTGGAGATGTATTTGCAGCTTCTTGGTATATTGCATTTGGCAATTAGAAGTTCAAAGAATTCGAGTGATGTGGAAAGAGAAGCTGTAAGTTCTCTCATCACAGATATTTTTAGTGGGCTTTACCACACGCTTAATCTGATCTCAGCTCTCGGATATTAATTCTTCTAGAAAGTGAACAAATTCAGTTAATAAAAATAGAGAGTAGGAATTGTTCAAAGCTTCACCTTCTCTAAGGACAACACAGGAGGTGCATAAGATGATGGAGAAAAACAGAGATGTCTCAGTTGGATTTTGCAGTAGAAAATACGTTTTGGAGGAGAGGAGAACTGGATGCTTGGAGAAAGTAAAGATGGGGCATTCCCTTTTTTGGATCTAGTTCGAAGAAGTAAACACTATATAATAACCTTCTGAAAGCCAGCCAAGACAAGCCTGCATGAAGGACGGTTGGATTTAACCTTGGCTTTATGCACCTAGGAGACATTTTGGAGTATAAGTAACCATTTCTGGATCTGAAAGTGAGGGGAAGATGCTCACGACGAGTGGAGCAGAAAAATAAGGAACTTGAAAGGAGGATTATGTAGGAATTGGTCTCTTAGAGTCAAGGAAGAAGAGGAGAACGGAGAAGCAAAAGATTTGTTTTCTCAGGAGCAAGCAGTAGTCTCCATTGGATGAAGTAGGCCGACATAGATCTGGAAGACCACTATGATAAAATAGTAGCAGTTCATGCAGACACAAATCATGTTGATGCGTAAGATACAAGGATGCGTGAGGCGAAGACTTAGGAAGATATCTTGTGGAGAAAGAAGATCCCATGGGGAAGGAAGATCTTGTGGAGTTGCATCTAGCAGTAATGATGGTCGGGGGAGACCATGATCTAGTGGCAAGTCCTAATAGAAAGGGATTGTGAGGTGGGTTTAATATCACCTAAAGAAGATAAGTTAGAATAGGTAGCAAAAAGACCGGCACGAGGAGTGGTCTTGTCACACTACTTTGTTATGTAGAACTTGGGAAGAAATTATGGCTTGGAGGAGGAACCATTGCATCAGAATCATCTACCTTTGGGGATTACTGTAGAAATTCTAGCTCTAGAAGAGGGATTGTGATAACGCTCATCTCAGGCGCCCCTCCACTGCCCGCCCCAAGGTCTTGTGAAAGGGAGGTAAATCACGGTATTGAGTGGCCTCCTAGGTAGGAGGAACTTATTCCCTAAGGGAATGAACTCTGGGGGATTCGAACCTTGCTCTTGTGATGTAAATCTACCACCCGAGTACCAACTCAGCTACCGCTTGTGCGGGCTCTAGTAGAGGAACTGTGATACCATGATAAGTGGGAAAAGGTTGTATTCTTGTGATTTATTTTTAACTAAAGAGACAACTATTACAAGGTATATATAGGATACTATATAAGCCGTAACATTAAACATCCACTTTGAAACTAAACCCACTACTTGTAACTAATGATATATAATACCTTTAGTAACGAAGCTATCTGATAGTATTTCTTCGGAACTATTACCTCTTGTGTTTTCTTTTCTTACATTTGCAGATCCAGGAAAATCTCCCACCAGTATTGCGTACTATTTTGGAGATTTTACCACTCCTTCGTCCTACAGATCTTTTACAATCCACATGGCCCCTGTTTATCAAGGAGCTCCTTCATTATGTGATTGGATGGGAAAATGATACATCAATGAATGACATGAAATTGACAGTACTTTTGAACCCTGATCAAGAGGGTGGTGAGGTGATGTCTCATAATGCTTCAAATTCTGGAAACAAATTTGGGAATTTGTCAAATAAAAAAGGAGATAATGCAAAAATAAGATATAATGTTTCTAATGGTGGCTCTTCTGACTCTGTGTCAAAATTGCAGCATTCAGATGCTTATGGTGATATATCAACAAGCTACTTGAATCAATTGTTTGGGGAAAAACTTCTTCCCGTAATTGTAAAGCTCTATCTAGAAGCTTCGCCAACTGAAACGTTCTCTGTATCTGCAGAGGTTTTCCATGGACTAGGAAGGTCAGCTGTATGCTCATTTTTTTTTCTTTTCATTTAAACTTCAAATCCTAACATATGTTCATCCTCCCTTAGACTGTCAGGTCTATATATGTTTGCTTTCGGGAGTTTTATCATAATGGTAAACCTTTTGAATTGTTACATTTTAAAAATTGGAAATGTGTTGGTTACAAATTTCCTTTTGTCTTGCTAAAATGGGAAATCAGGTTCTGACAGAGAACTTAAGAAATGTGACATGGTGAGTAATTTGCATAATCAGTTACTTGTATCATCCTATTCCAGACTGAGCAAATTAAATAACAGAACAGAAAACTTGACAATTGGCAATAAAGTATTTTTGTAGATAAGGTGCTAGCTCAGTACATGTACTTACCAATTTTTATAATGAACAAGAACAAAAAATCATTGATGCTCCAGTAGAATTTGATCATTGGCAAAGTAGATATAAGGGTCCAGGTACCCTAGATGTTAAAACTAGGTAAAGTTCCTTGTGCAGTACAAATTTAATTTGATAGATGATTTCAATCTAGTTTTGCCTAGGCTGAAGCGCTTGGTGAGCAGACCGCATTGGGACTTCTCCCAGAGAAAAATCACTCACAAAAAAAAATGCAACTTCAACTACCTCTATAAGGTCTTTATTTGGATATTAGTACATAAATTAAGAAGCCTTTGACACAACTCTAGAACTTTAAAAATTTTATTCTTTCTCATCAATTAATTTTTAAATTAAGATGAATTATGATACAAAATAACTCATCTTTGATTTTCTTGAAAATCATCATCCATGTTGGGCTACCACTTCAGCTATATAAATAACTTGGTGTATAATGTTTATGCTTCATGGCCATGAATTTCACTAAGCTGTCGTTATTCATGTTTATTTATTTTTTCTTTTTCATTTTTAGGTGCATGACTACTAGGAGAGATAACCCAAATGGTACACTTTGGAAAGTTGCGGTTGATGGCTTCAATAATGTTCTAATTGATGCTATTAGCAGAATTGGTATGGAGAACAAGGTTGACCAAAATGCATACAAGATTTTGAGGGCAAATATCTGGAAAGAGGTGGCAGATGTGTATGAAATGTTTTTGGTTGGTTCTTGTGGCCGTGTTCCATCATCTAGTTCTCCTTCAGTCGAAGCACTTGAAGCTGATGAGTCCATTGAGATGAATCTGCTTAGCATTCTAGTAGACAAGGTTCTTAAGTGTCAAACTGATGCTCCCATTGAGGTATAACTTAAAACCAAGTTGTACATTTCATATTCTTTTCTCTGATTTTTAGGTTTTGGGTTTGGGATTGCACCTCTGGTACTTATTTAGAATGGCGGTGTTTGTTTCAGATATTGGAACGATTAGTCACCACCCTTGATCGTTGTGCATCTAGAATTGACTCATTACCCCTTGAGAGTGTTCGGCTTATGCCCTCCCATTGCAGCAGATTTTCTCTTAACTGTTTAAAGGCAGTTTTTTCCTTGTGCAGGTAAAGTTCTATGGGACCCCAAATCCCCAATGGATAAGTAATTAAAAACAATAAAATATGCTTATTCTTTGTAGATTCTCAATATGCTTCAGATTGGCAATCACAATGGCCTTTATTTTATTTTATTACCTTTTTTTAATGGTCGATCTTTTTTTTTGCCTATTGCCTCACCTTCAAATATTGATGGCTTGTTTTCAGCACTAAGGCAAAAAATTCACTTATATTGGATACTTTTTATTTTATTTTATTCTTTTATGTGATTCAATTGCACATAACTTTTTTTGGTAGTATATTATGCCCTTTTAACAAAAATAAAGCTCTTGAATGTGGCCGGTTTAATGGGGGCTGATACGGTGTACACCGTAAGTGTGAAAGACATTATAATATGTTGAGCACCTGATAAAAGATATTTGACTTTTACATCTTTTCTGAAACCAACTTTTGACTTATGTATGCTTCTTGACAAGATTTGAGGGTGTACATGAAGGGTACTATTTTTTTTTTATTTTTTCTTTTTGAGAAATAAACTTTGGAACTTGCCTGTGCTTCTTGATAAGATTTTTTTTCTAGTTATTGAGCAAAAATATTTAGATAACTTGCATGAAAAAATTCATGTTTTTACTATTTTGTTTGGAATTTTTTTTTTTTTTTTGCCTCGTTTATGCTTGACAAGGTATTTTCAAATTACTGATAAGTTCTGGCAATCCATTCTATATAGTTTCATTAACTAGAAAATTGTACAGAAAACCACCATTTTCTATTAGTATGCTAGCTACCAGGTTATAAAAGCTCTTCTTCCATTTATCATTTTAGAAAATTGTATATGGAAGATAATATAAATACATTCATTTTATATTGCGTAAATGAAAACTTGTGCTTCATTTTCCAGCTTTAGTTTTCAGGACACTTGGTGTCAAACCACCATTTTCTATTAGTATGCTAGCTACCAGGTTATAAAAGCTCTTCTTCCATTTATCATTTTAGAAAATTGTATATGGAAGATAATATAAATACATTCATTTTATATTGCGTAAATGAAAACTTGTGCTTCATTTTCCAGCTTTAGTTTTCAGGACACTTGGTGTCAAACAAGATCAGAAGTTAGCAAGATCACACTTTCCATTCTTTTGACAAGATGTGAAATTATATTGGAGAAATTTTTGACTGATGAAAATAGTCTGGGTAAGTTTTTAGACAGTTATAATTAACCTTTCTTCCATTACAATAAAATTGTAATTTTTAGTTTGTTGTTTATTAAGACTTATTCCACCAAAATACTAGTTCATCATATCTTGTAAGCTCTTTCTAATGTCCCTAAAACTATTATTGCAGGAGGGCATCTACTACCAAGCATGAGAATTGAGGAAACTATTTATGTCCTTCAAGAACTTGCTCAACTGTCTATTCATTCTGATTCAGCAGCTATACTTCAATTACCACCATCAGTGAAAGAAAACATAGAGAAGAGAAAATCTAGTGGGCGGGCCCATCTATTCATTTTGTTTCCACTATTTTGTGAGCTCGTTGTATCAAGGTTTGTGCTATATTGTTCCTCGTATCATTTGACCGTGTTTTGAACTTTTTCGCTTAATTTGGTTTCTTTCAGGAAATTCTGTTTTACATATCCAAAATGTCAAAGTAAAATATATATGCTCTTATGCCATTACCCATTATTAACTTCTGTTGACCTCATGTACATGTTCACAACTGTTGTCCCCATGAGTTAAAAAATTATCCTTTCTAGGTTACTCTAGTTTGTGTCTAGTTTTCTTAGTCTATGAAAGAAAAAGATTACTTTTTCCATTAGTCTACAGAGATATGACAAACAATCTCTATGTCAGATTCATACCATCACCAAATGGCAAAATGTGTAGCATTAGGTATTTTGATAATCTGAATGTAATGTAGTAACCCTAGTTTGGTAATTGCATAATTTAATAGTGTGCAACTTGTTTCTTTGAACTCGTGTGCATGGTTGTTTTATAGTTTCAAATGAAGTATGTTGTATCAATTGGCAGGGAAGCTAAGGTAAGAGAGCTCGTGAGGCTGCTCTTAAGACTTGTTGGCACAGAGTTAGAACTTCCATGTAAAACATGAAAAAAAAAGATGACAGGTTGAAAATCTTGTACTTCTAAATTTGTGGGCGCGTATACATTCCATATTGGACTTGATTTTTTTTCCCCTCTCTCAAGAATTTACTTAGTTACTTTTTCCTTTGAAACTGCTATTGTAAACAGAAGGTAAAATTCAAAGAGGAAGAGCCCACTATCTTGTCCTGCTCACTGGGAAAGAGAATAAGATATTTGTGTGCCATCTAAAATGTTTCTGGGTTGCTGCTGAAATCACCTCTCGAGCAGAGAATTGCTAGTGAAATTCTCTTATTCATACCACTCCAAGCCGCTGGCAGAATTAGGCTGTATCGTTCTAAATGAGCTCAGTAGCGCAGCTTATATTTTGTTCATTCTTGTCCGTATTTTGCAAATGTAGAATGATAAACTCAAAACTGATTAAAGTGGCGGGTTCAAGTTGACACATCCATTTATTGAAAGAATAAGGTGCTTTTGTTCTTAATCATACAGGTGCCTACACGACAAACAATGGGAAACACAGTATGTTTCTACAAGGATATTGTATTTGTAGCATTACAAATATGTAATTGTGCATTTAATTGTTGAACTTGTTTGTATAATCATTTATCGCAAAAGTTTTAGTTGTGATAGAATGAATTACTGAGCTATATTGCCTTGAACCTAACATACAATTGATGATAGTGTTAGTCATGTATAGGAGTTAGAACTCCTATTTTGAATCAGGTCAAAATAATACTGGATTTGTTCTTGGATAATAATATTTTTAAAATTTTAAAATAATATTTTTAAAATTTTAAAATAATATTTTTAAAATTTTAAATACATTATATGTTGATTCGAACGCCTGATGTAATTAAAAAACAATGATTAATTAGGTTTTTGCAAAGTTGCGGCGGTTCGAAAAGTTAATCTATCAAATTTCAAAATGGATAGACGTGACAAGTAAATTGCCACAAAATTCCAGGGCCAGTGTCAAAAATTTGACCAAATAAATAACGGCAATTAAAAAATAATGATTAATCAAGTTGGGTAACTTGAGATGATCGATCCGGCTAACGAAAATTTCTCCTACTTTATTAAGAATAGATACTTGTCCATTTTTTATGAATCTACGTAATCAACTCAGCCACGACTGAGGCTAAAATAATGTCTCAGGGAGAGGTATGATTTGTGCATTTTAAAAGTGTAAATGCTATGTCGGTATTTTTGCAAAGTTGCAGCGGTTCGAAAAGTTAATCTATCAAATTTCAAAATGGATGGACGTGACAAGTAAATTGCCACAAAATTCCAGGGCTAGTGTCAAAA
This sequence comes from Zingiber officinale, assembly GCF_018446385.1. Taxonomy (NCBI): domain Eukaryota; kingdom Viridiplantae; phylum Streptophyta; class Magnoliopsida; order Zingiberales; family Zingiberaceae; genus Zingiber; species Zingiber officinale. Next base: position 110,433,272 of record NC_055996.1, read on the forward strand.
ATTTGACCAAATAAATAAAGGAAACAAATAGGCTGATCTTCCAATCTCATTTCAGTTTCTATGGATTTTTAAAATTACAAGGAGTCCAAATATGGTGTCCATTATTTATTTTGGTTTCTTCAAATGTATTAAAATGTGATTAAAAATTGACTATGTTATTCCTATTTTCTGCCGACAGAGAAGAGAGAGAAGAAAAGAAAAATAGTAGAAAAAGTCAATTTATCATGAAGGTAAAATAGGAAATGTATTTAAAAAAGTACACTTTTTGGTAAATACTAAAGTAGCGTATGACTTTTGGTAAATTTAGATTTCCACGTCGCCTTTTGATAAATTGCCGAATAAATAAAGGAAACAAATAGAGCGAGAGAAGAGCTGATCTTCCAATCCTCCCTGTCTCTTCCTCACCTCCCTCGGAGAGATCTCGTCTCCGGCGTCTCCCTTTCTTCGTCGGAGTTTCCTCTTCCTCCTCCTCTATCTCCTCCACATTTATTAATCCAATCCCCCTCTAAACCTCTGATCTCCCGTTGTTCTTTCCATTTCTTGTTTCCATCCTCGCATCTACCGGACTTCGGTCCGCCTCAGAGATCTACACTTTTCCAATCACTTCGAGATTCGATCCCATTCCTGGCCCCCCGAGTATTGATGCTTTCTTAGCCGCTTTTGACACTAAAGATCCAATCTTTTCTACCAAGATGGGCCGACGAGGGATGCAGAATTCCACCATCGAGGATGCATCTCCAGGCGCCGGGGATCTCGCCTGCGTTATATGCTCGGAGGTGAGCGCAGTTCTCGCCGTGATGCGCAGAAACGTGCGGTGGGGCAGCCAGTATGAGTCCTCCGACGACGACGCCGCAATGGAGCACTCCCTCATACGGTCTCTCAAGTCACTCCGCCGGCAGGTTTTTTATTGGGGGGACGCTCTCAGCCCTTGGAGTTCCATCGAACCCTCCCTCTATCTCCGACCGTTTCTCGATGTGGTCTGCTTCGACGAGACCAGTGCTCCTATTACTGGCGTCGCGCTGTCCTCGATATACAAAATCCTTATGCTGGACACACTGGATCCTGGGGCTGGCACCGGAGTGGATGCTGCTATGCATTTGGTGATCGAGGCTGTCACCAGCTGCCGGTTTGAGGTGACGGACCCCGCGTCGGAGGAGGCTGTGCTGATGAAGATCCTCCAGGTTCTGCTCGCAATAATGCGGAGCCGAGGGTCCTCTGTGCTCAGTGATCAGCATGTCTGCACGGTTGTCAACACGTGCTTCCGTGTTGTCCACCAGGCGGGCACCAAAGGGGAGTTGCTGCAGAGGTTCTCACGTCAGACCATGCATGAGCTCATCCGATGCATCTTCTCGCGCTTGCCTGATCTCAAGGCTGGTGCTGAATCTCTTTCTGCCAAGCCAGAGGTACTTAATAAGAAAATATACTAAAAAAAGTTCAGTAATTAATAATTTTACTGGAGAAAGCTATGTTTGGCGCATGAAATATTTTCATTTTATCTGTAAGCTTATTGCTTAGTTTGTAGCACCTTTCTATCATGTTAAATGATGATTTTGCCTTGCAGATGGGTGCCATTGACAAAGATCAAGCTTTTCAGATCAACGAAGAAGATAATGCAAATTCCACTGTTGGACCTGCAAGCACAGGTGCGGAAGACAACCATGCACCAGGGCCAGAATCTCCAATTGGAGAGCAAATTATAGTTGAACCATATGGAATCCCTTGCATGCTGGAAATATTCCACTTTTTGTGTTCCCTTTTGAATGTAGACGACCATATTGGAATAACTCGTGGAACAAATCAGATAGCAATTTATGAGGATGTGCCACTTTTTGCTCTTGGAATGATTAATACAGTCATTGAATTAGGGGGTCCATCAATAAGCAAGCATCAAATGCTACTATCATTGATTCAAGATGAGTTGTTTAGGAATTTGATGCAGCTTGGGTTGTCCATGAGTCCGCTTATTTTGTCCATGGTTTGCAGCATTGTTCTGAACCTCTATAGGCAGTTGCGCACAGAACTCAAATTGCAGGTGGAGGCATTCTTCTCTTGTGTGATCCTGAGGGTTGCACAAAGCCGATATGGGGCTACTTACCAACAGCAAGAGGTAGCCATGGAAGCTCTTGTGGACTTCTGCAGGCAGAGAACATTTATGGCAGAAATGTATGCCAACTTTGATTGTGACATATCCTCTAGCAATATTTTTGAAGAACTTTCTAACCTTCTATCAAAGAGTGCATTTCCTGTTAATCGCCCTCTAGCTTCCACACATCTTCTGGCGTTGGATGGCTTAATTGCCATTGTTAAGGAAATGTCCAATAGGATTGAAAATGCACCTCTTCCTTCAGAAAAGACAATGTTAGAACTTGAGGCATTTTCTCCCTTTTGGACAGTGAAATGTGAAGACTACTCTGATCCAGACAAGTGGGTTAAATTTGTCAGTCATATGAAGCACATCAAAAGAAAATTAATGATTGTTGCTGATCATTTCAATAGAGACCCCAAGAAAGGATTAGAGTTTCTTAAAGGAACTGGCCTCTTGCCTGAAAATCTTGATCCCCATAGTGTGGCATGCTTCTTCAGATATACAGCTGGATTGGATAAAAACCTTGTGGGGGATTTCTTGGGAAATCATGATGAATTTTGTGTGCAGGTGCTGCATGAGTTTGTCCGCACTTTTGATTTCCAGAATTTGAATTTGGATACTGCTCTGCGACTTTTTCTGGATACCTTCCGGTTGCCTGGTGAATCTCAGAAAATTCAGAGAGTTCTTGAGGCTTTCTCAGAGAGATACTTCGAACAATCACCAGAGATTCTTGTTGACAAAGATGCTGCCCTTGTGCTGGCTTATTCACTTATACTGCTCAATACAGATCAACACAATGTCCAGGTTAAGAAGAAGATGACTGAAGAGGATTTTATCCATAACAATCGTCGCATTAATGGTGGAAATGACCTTCCAAGGGAGTATCTGTCCGAACTCTATCACTCAATATGCAGGAATGAGATAAGGACAATTCCTGAACAAGGTTCTGTTTTTTCAGAAATTTATCAACATTGGATTAATCTTATCGGAAAGTCCAAGAAGACGTCTCCTTATATCGCTTGTGATTCCCGTCCTCTACTTGATCATCAAATGTTCACAATCATGTCAGGCCCCACAGTTGCTGCTATATCAGTAGTTTTTGATAATGCTGAACATGAAGAAATTCTTTTGACATGTATAGATGGCTTCTTGGCTGTGGCAAAGATCTCAGCAGGTTACCATCTAGAAGATGTTTTAGATGATTTAGTAGTATCGCTATGCAAATTCACAACACTCTTGGACTCTTCTTTTGTTGAGGAACCAGTGACCATCTTTGCAGACGACATGAAAGCTAGATTAGCGCTTGAGACAGTTTTCAGCATAGCAAATTCATATGGAGACTACATACATAATAGCTGGAGAAATATCCTTGATTGCATATTGAGATTGCACAAGTTGGGTCTTCTTCCTGCTTGTATTACTAGTGATGCTACTGATGATTCTGAAACTTCTCTAGATTCGGTTCCCGGAAAGTTTACTTCTAGCTCACTTTCCACCTCTCAAGTTCAAATGGTCACTCCCCGTAAGTCCTCTGGGTTAATAGGGAGATTTAGCCAGCTGTTATCTTTTGAAATTGAAGAACCAAAGTTGGAACCAGATGAACAGCAGCTTGCTGCTCATCAGAGAACACTGCAGATAATAGAGAAGTGTCACATCAACAATATATTTATGGAAAGCAAGTTTTTACATGCTGATTCACTAATGCAGATTGCTAGGGCCCTAATTGCAGCTGGTCATTGTCAGAAAGTTAGAAATTCACCTGATGTTGAAGACACTGCAGTTTTCTGCTTGGAGTTGCTTGTTGCTATCACACTAAACAACCGAGATAGAATTGGACTTCTCTGGCAAGGTATATATGAGCACATTGCCAATATAGTTCAGTCTACTACAATGCCTTGTGTTCTTGTGGAAAAGGCAGTTTTTGGACTCCTAAGAATATGCCAGCGATTACTACCTTACAAGGAGAACCTGATCGATGAGCTTTTAAGATCACTGCAATTGATTTTAAAGCTTGATGCACGTGTTGCTGATGCTTACTGTGAGAGTATTACTCAGGAAATCACACAGCTTGTGAAGGCAAATGCAACCCATATGAAATCACAGGTTGGTTGGGGGACCATAATTTCGTTGCTCTCCATCACAGCCCGCCATCCAGAAGCTTCAGAAGTGGGTTTTGAGGCACTATTGTTCATTATGTCTGAAGGGGCTCACATTTCACTAGCCAACTATATTCTTTTGATTGAAGCTTCACGTCATTTTGCAGAATCTCATGTTGGGATAACAGATAGATCAGTACGTGCTGTAGATCTAATGGCAGAGTCCTTCAATTGTCTTGTTTATTGGTCTTCTGAGATTAGAGATGCTGGTGAGGAAGCTGACAGAATTTCAGAGGGAATCAGAGAGATGTGGAAAAGGCTTGTCCAAGCACTGAGAAAGAGCTGCCTGGATCAGAGAGAGAAAGTAAGGAATCAGGCTTTGTTATCTTTGCAGAAATGCTTGGTAGGTGCTGAAGGAATATGCCTCTTACCTTCATCTTGGATGTGGGCCTTTGATCTAGTTATATTTACTATGCTTGATGATTTACTGGAGATTGTACAAAACCATTCACCAAAAAAATACCAAAACATGGAGGACACCCTTGTGCATGCCATAAAATTGCTATCAAGGGTGTTTTTGCAGCTAGTTCAAGAGCTTTCTCAGCAGAGTAGTTTCTGCAAGCTGTGGTTAGGGGTTATTGGGCGGATGGAGAAATACATCAAAATTAAGGTGCGAGGTAGGAAAATTGAGAAACTTCAAGAACTGATTCCTGAACTTCTGAAGAATATTTTGTTTGTCATGAAATCAAAGGGGATCCTTTCAAAGAGGAGCACCACAGATGTGGATAATTTGTGGGAGTTGACATGGCTTCATATAAACAATGTTTCTCCTCTATTGCAATCTGAAGTTTTCCCTGTTCAGGGAATGGAACAAATACATTCAGGTGTTCAGACTGACCTGAGTAGTCCTAGGCTAGTGGCTGGGCCTTCTGTTGGTTAGTCTGGTGTCGTGAGGTCCTTCTGGTTCATTTTCTTGAAAGAGGCATAGAAATTTCTCATTAAAGGTGAACTATTAGGATGACCACTCCTGTGCATTTCTCACATCCAGTGGTCACTGCCTAATAGACACTTATGAATGTGTTCTTTTGGATCCTTAGTTGCTTCAGTCAAATCTCATTTTGTGGGACAAGCATAGCTGAGCCATAAGCTGAATTGGTTCTCTTTGGCTACCATGTAAATTTAGGAGTTTGTTAAAGGTTTGGATGAGGAAAGAAGTACTATTGGATTAAAGGCTAAATTTTCCTGCCAGTGACTCCCTCCAGGTGCAATCCGTAAGATCAAAATCTATGCATTCATACTTTTCGACTCCCATGTTTTTTCTTTCAATGTCAATATGTTTCTTATAGACTGTTCATTAAATTAATTTATCATATTCCTGATTTAATTATATGCAATAAAGGCTACTGGAGACATAGCCAAGACGTCAAACCAATTTTGTCTTTCAGTTCAATATATTCTGCAAATTATGGTAGATATCTTTCTAATCTAATCCTATTTTGTAATGTACGACTTTAAAATTGTTAAATTATTTTTCCATAAGTCAGGATTTCTATGATTAGGAATTTTAATAATTGTTTTTATACTAAGCACTTAAACAGGAAATGCTCAGAATATTGTCCTTCATAAAACTCAGCTGGATATTCTAGTAAATCATAATTGACAGTATGTGGGGAATGTATTGTAAGTCATAAAAGATCAGCAGAAAATACATGCTAAATGTGGTTGGTCATTTCATATGTGAACACTTTTATTGGATGGGAATGGCTGCTTTTACTATCATTACAAGTTTTCAAGAGTTAAGAGTTTCAGACACCATATTTCTCGACTTCACCTTACATTTTAGATTGGGGAAGATCATAACCAAAAAGAGCATCTAAAGGATTGTTTTAGAAGGAATGAAGGATAGAATTCAGTCTGTTAGTTTTGAGAGAAACATGAAAATGAACATTTGTGTCTTTTATTTTAAAAATTATTATTATTATTCCTTTCATGTAATCATCCTCTTCATCTCTGATATAGAATATAATTTCAAATTGGATATATATATTATAAAGATGGTAGGAAGACAATATTTCCTTTCAAATTACCAATTTTTTGGATTTATGATATTCAAAATAGTAATTGTAGTAAATCCTATGTTGATCAAACTTGGGTTTGATTACAAACATGGAGCATATGTATTGATCTATGTATTCGATATTTCATTTTCTTGGTTGTGTTTACTTCTAGAAAATAGCCCAGGTAAACTCTGTTGAAGTATAATGATTTGGTCTTTGACCTTGATGTACACCATGTCACCATAAGAAAAAATTGTAGCTGTAAATGGCCAATGTTACTAGGTTCACTTCCTGCAGATAATCTTTACAAGAAAAAACAACACTAGAACAAACACAAACAAAACTATTTGGTCAGTCATTTGCTTGGGTCCCTAGCAAGGCATCTTAGTCTGGGATATATAGTATTTTCCATGCACCCTTGCTCATAAGTTTTTGCTGAACTAAAACCTTTCTCTTTTCCTTTCCTGCAATTTTGATTTCAGCTTCGAACTTGTCATTCCAATATAGTTCCATATGTGAGTCTATATTCCACATTGGGTCGGACCACAAGGTGACATGGCAACAACTTCACCATTGCGCCAAGGCTTCCTTTCATTTTCTCTCATGCATTGCAAGGGTCAGACCATATTGACCATATTAGTTCTATTGTACGCAACCTTTGATTCAAATCATAGAAACAATCTCTTGCGATATTGGATAAGGCTAAATGTGGTTTGAACTTTCCCTGAGATTCCACATTGACGGAAGCTTCTTGCATTAGACTGCCCTTTTTTTTTATAGCCAGAGAAAATAGACTGGAGATGAGATGATATCCAACATTTCTTAGTTACATTAAGTATGCAGAAGTATTATGTTTTGTTTTTAACTAGTTATCCAAGTATGAATTGGCTTATCAGGTTGTTAAGGTTGTAATGATTTTTTACTAGAATAGTCAAGTTGAGTGCAAGTAGCTGAATTCAAGGTGTAGATATCAGATTAAAATTTGTAATGACTTGAGCTTTGAAGGTTGATATGCCAAATGAAAGAGATGAGAAATTGAGGTAATTCAACTTACTAAAGACAGATTTTTCTCAAAGCAAACTTTGATTTTAGTTATCTTGAAAATGAATGCTTGATTGACATATAGCTTCTGAAATATTTTGGTTTGTATTCCATGCAATTGCTATTTTGGGGAAAAATATGTACACTGTGGTAGCTGTGCAAAAGTTTACATTGATGCTGCTGCTCTTTAACATGTTTCATCAATTGTTTTGGAGGGAGTAATCATGTAAACATAAACCTCGCACTTTGTTATGTTGCAATCCATTTAATTAAATATTGCAAGTTAATAAGAAGAGAGTTTCAGAGGAGGCAACATGATTTTTCATTGAATTGATCTATTTTCTCAACTATTTCTGGACAGTTGAACTCTTCCTGCTTTCGAAGATTGCTGTACTCATCTCATGAGTCTAAGTTATATGGTGTTGCTAAATGAGACCTGTGAGAAACTTTATTCCCTTTTCCACGGTCGAGGAATTAGAGTAAAGATTTTGCCACTGAATCTCAATACAGTTGACTATTTGTGCAGGCGAAAATTTGTTTTGAGTAGATTTTAATGGTAACCTTACAACATGATGTATCCTGACAAAACATGTACTATTACCAATATTTTGATTGAATCAACATTTTTCTGTTTTTCTTGTCACATTTTTCCTAGTGATCAAAGACTTGTCATTGCCTTGCTTACTTTGAGATTGATTTTGGTTAGATTTATTTAAACAGCGTTTTGATTCTGGATTAGCCTGGATCCGATGGTTCAACTGGTTAAACGAAAAAATTTTATTTTTAATTGGTCAAATCAGAGAAATCAAGAACTACAAAGTTGTCGATTTTCTCTCTGGTCCAGTTTTAGAAACATTGATTTTGAACCGATTAGATTATTAAATGCGTTAAGTTTGCAAATTTCAAACTATTGAGTCAAAAAGAAAGTTGGGATGGATGCAAGGACATGCAGGACATGACAAGAAAAAAAATATATTAGAGAAAAAAATTAAAATTACACAACTAATAAGTGTTTCAGTTATTTAAAACTATAATAAATGTGAAAATTAAAAAAATAATAATAAAATATAATAAAATTTATTTAAATATAACTCAAGATAGAGACATTTTAAAAATGATCTTATACTTTGTTAGAAGAACATGCCATTATTCAAGTATCTTAAATAGTTCGAGTTTTAACCGAATTTCTTGAACACTAATGTTTTGATGGCATTCAAAATTCAAAACATTAAACTCAACAAGATTGAAAACAAACAAATAGCAAAAAAAATAAAATAAAAAATAAGCAAACACTGTTGATGATTTAGCCGCAGGTAGGTTTGAACGAAGCATTCAGACAAAATGATAATTGTGAAGTGTGTATTCACTTTTCTTAATGTTTAATTTCCTTGATTAATTTTCAACTGGAGTTCGATAAATTTCTTTTAGGGCACAATAAGCCGTTAAAATCTACACAGACGAGTGTGCTAATTCGATAGTTAAATTGTAGTAAAAAAGTGAAATCTGTCACCCTAGTGGTCCTGTACGATCGACCCTATGATCATATGTGAAGAGATAAATCAAGAAATTATAATTGGTTAGTGTGAGAGAAGATTTTTTTTTTCTCGACTTTGCCTAGATTCAAACTCTTGCTCTATTATAGTAATTCTACCAGGCATTAATCAACTCAACATTATCCCGGGGACACTAAACAATTTTATGTGTTGAGAGAAAGAAGGATATTCCTCACTAGGAGATAGGATATTTACTGGTTGCTTTGAATTCACAATTATTTGAAATTTTTATTGTATTTATAATTATAATCTTATCTCTAAATTTTAAAATTAAAATTTTATTGACATAATCGGAAGTTTAAAAAATAAATAAAAAAATCATAAAAAGAAAAAAAAATTGTTTTTGTGGCCGGTCACAGACGTCCCTTGTTATTCGATCAGTTAGATACTAAACTTTTTGTCATAGTTCATAACTAGGACGCTGACCGATCAAAGAGAAGTTACAAAAGAAGCTGTTATTGTATAACTAGTTGCAAAATACATTACTATGGATCTAGTCACGTGTGTTTTCTTATCTTGTTTTCTTGTTATTGAGGCTGAGGAACTTCCGCTCAAAATAACTGGATACCATTTTAGTTCACTCGTCCAAAGCCCTACATTGCCCATCCATAAGCCCTTTTCTTCTCCATTATCGACCACAAGCCCTCTCCACCTTCCGCCCTCAATAACAAGACTCCTCTGTCCTCACTGAATTACCTCGACCCTCCGAGATGTTCTTCCCAAATGCTCCATACGGACAATATTTTAAGCATAACAAACAACACTAAGCAAAACTAGGTGTAGTGGAACGGCTAAAAATAACAGAACATAAAGAACAATGCATGGTAATTAAATATTCCTTGCACTTATCCAGACCAACAATAACAAAACCCAGCGTGGTTTGCAACAGTTGCTTTCCCTTTCATTCCCACATGCTCACTCAATATTTGAAACAAAATAATGCAAATCATCGCTTATAATAAATAGAGTTTGACTCCTAAGTTTAACATGGCGAAACCACTAACAGTATAAGTTTTGGGAGTTGGGATTTGGAATGAACAGATTTATTCCCTACAGTATTGTCCTCAGCTTAATTTTGCTTGTTCAAGATCAATAACCTTTGAGTCTTCTTTTTCCTCTGGGAGTAGCCTAAGTAGGGGCAAAGGCAGCATTGAGCTGAGATTGCAAATCACAATCAATGTAGCTAGGTTATCAAAGTTGTCCTTTGTAACATTGAGGAATTGAGTCAAGCCAGCACCGATAAGGCCCCCGGAGACACTGCCTGCATTTGAAATGGACATGAGTGTGGCAAACAAAGTAGCTTCGATGCCAGATGGACATAATCTTGCTGCTAACACCAAAACTGGCATGAAGGAAGCCTGCATTTTAGATTAAGATTCTTGTTATGACAGTAGGAAACATCTGACCAAACTTGACACCCAATTATGTTTTGTTAGCAAAGAATAGCAGCAGGTCTAACAGATGGAAAGTAATGACAGGAACTTCGCTTTCTTCATATTGAGATTTGAAGTTGTACCATTAGAAATCATATTAGCGCTGAGTCTCTAAGCCTTTATCTTCTATATTAGGCTAGATAATCTTCAATCATATTCAATGTCTCCTCAAAATATGCTATTTACAAATGATATCGTATTAATAATCAAGAGTGCAAATAGAATAATCCAAAGTTTGCATTTTGGAGGAAAATTCACAAAAAAGGAGATGATAGGTTTTCCCAGGGAAGCAATTAACATTCCCCTTTTCTCTCCCCTCTCATCTTTTCCAAAGAAACTAGCCTAACGAGGAAAGGTAGGATTCAAGACGAGTGAACAAGTTTAAATTGGGAAACTTAAATTTAGAAGATCTACAGCAAGAAATTTTAATTTTTTGTGGGTTTTAAAAGTTTTTAGAAATTGTAAATTTTTATTTTAGTTAAGCCATAACAAATTAGGCGACTTTAATTATTAATTTAGGGATAAAATATTTGTTTGTAAGACTATAGGGTAGTAAGCTTATTTGTTTTTCCAAAGATTTTACCCTAAATTTTAGATATGGTAGCTAAAAAAACCTTTGCATTAGCTACCCTATCTATTCTCTAAATTTAGATTTGATGAATAGTGATTCTCTAAATTTAGGGAATGAAACCACCACCCTAAAAGTAAAAATAATATTTCTTTTCAATCTCTCTCCTTCCACTCATTCGTTTCAATCCGTCTCCTTCCACTCATTCGTTTCAATCCCTCTCCTTCCACTCATTCCATAAATATAATGATAAAAAAAAGATGAAAGAGAAGAAAATAATAAAAAATTGAAATAATAGAAATTTTAGGGTAGTTGATGTAGTGTGTAAGTGAAAAGTGATTGCCTAAATTTAAAAAAGTGAGTTATTTACCCTAAATTTTAAATATAGTGATAGAAAAACTGATGTGGATGCTCTTAAAAGCAACCCTAATCCCCCACTTTGTTTTATTATTTTTTAGTTTAATAAAATTTTGAATTTTCTTTGTGAATTTTGTTTTCCTCTTCATGAATTTGTTTGTCCTAGTGCAACATTAAGTACCAGCGACATGAAGTCCTAGCACCAAATCTAGTTCAGCATTCCCATTCTTTATCTTTCAGTTGCACTCAAGAAACTAGACTGCAACTTCCAAGTTGGACCAGTGCAAAATCTTTTGCACATTAGATCCAGTGCAAGGAAACATGGGATCCAATCCAAAAATCGTTGGAGCAAAAACTGCAAGTATGAACAGATTATATACCAAGTGCAACCATCCGCATTAAATGATCAACATCCGAGTTAATGGTAATTTCAAGATCAGAACAAGTTTTCATAATCCCGATTTACTTACATTGTTTACGCTGTTGGTTGGTCTAAATTTTTACATTTAACTAGTCTTTCTCATAATCTCATGCATATTCTAGTAAAAAACAGTACATCATGCCTAGTTCTTTGCTTGTACCTTAGTTTATCCTTCATCTATTACAATGTGTAGTTATACTGCATCAACAGATATAAGAAGAGCAACTAAATAAACTAAAATAAATAGCAATAACATTAGAAATTTTAAAACTCGGTACGTGATTATGTAATAAAGAGAACTCCTATTAACATGTCAGAAGACATTTTTTCAGAAGCATAGTCACTCACTGTTTATGTTAAAAGATCAGAGCGCAAGGGAATATTCTAGATTTGCATTTTTCGCTTATTCATTGTCTATGCCGCCTACTGGTGTCATATAAGGACAAGAAGATGCATGAATTGATGAGGCAGACTAAGCAGATAGTTAAAATTTCTACTTACCTGACTGAGAACTGTTATAATTAAAGAGTCTCCAATAGAAAACCATTCATCACTAATACCAAGTTGTCTGTTAAATCCAGTGACAAGCAATACCTAGGAAGTATAGTCAAATATAGTTAACAAGATAAAAGCTGATTATCGTAGTGTTTTGAAAATTCATGATTAACACCTGTGTCATCCCGAGGGCTGAGCCAGTAAGTGTAGTTAGGAGAAATATTTTTCTAAGAGGAACATTCTTCAGAAATGAATTATACAATGCAACACCAGCCAAGGATGCCACTGAAGTAACAAGTTTGACACGCCCAAGAAATTCTGGAGTAAATCCGAGTTTATTTGTACTAAAACACAGAAGAGATGGAGATGAGAAATATACACCCCTTAGTCATAAAAGAAAAAGGAACAAACAAACCACATATCAAGCAACTAAAAGCCTAGAGGAAAGAAAAACCAAATGATGGGTAAGCAATTTAATTTTGAATAATGAACATAATACATGATAAACAAAAAAAAAAAAAAAAAAAGTAAGTAGCCATGCTTTTAGAAGTACAAGATTCCTCAACAAATTTATATTTTTAGTAGTTATTGGTTTCCTATATTGCTTATATTTATACATTTTATTGATTCTTGGAGAATTAACTAAAGTAATTATAATCTTTACTAATAATAGTAAAGAAGAAGAAGATATTACTAACATTACAATAATAAATTGTGCTACTTAATTATATCAATTCCACTTTATTATATGTGAATCGGATTATTGGTATGTAATATGGATTCTTATATTTATGATTGAACATCATCAGTAATGCTATATATAAAATTATCTATTGCTCACTTTTTTCTTGTCAGATTTCTCTTAGCTTTTTCAGACCCATCCAGTATCAGTGATATTTAAAATCTGTGACCATTCAATCCTGTTACCATTATCAATTTAAATAACAACTTTTTCTGTCTCGTCTATTGTCTCTTAGCTTTCTTTAGGCTTTGTCCTTACTCTCTTCTAATTATCTGGAAATAAAGTCTTTTAATGAAGATATTAAGATGAATATACTTGACTTAACACGGAAGCATCATATAACATTGCAGAGGCAAAAAAAGGTAATCAAAATTTGCAATTAGTAATAGTTAGAAATGCTTTCTACATCGGCATTTCTGCATGATTTTTCATTTCTTTAGAAAACAAACTTGTAGTGCTGCTAAGTGACACACAAGTAGAAGTAAAAAAGACAACTGGAAATAGTATATGGTTGTTAAAGACAGATTAAACTGCAGCATCACCAAATGAATCTCTTTATTGAAATATTAAAATTGCATATAGATATCTGTATATGAATATTGAAATGATAGTGTATGGGGATAATCATTATATGCTGTCTACAAATTTCAAATCCCGTATATCAATGGGATATTTGTAAGGCGTTTAATATTTAAACTTCCTTTGGCTCTGTCATCATCATAATACTAATACACCAATACAAGTGAAACAATTACTTTGTGTGCTTAAATGACAGAACTCAATCTTCTGACTGATATGGAACTATTTACCAAATGCAAATGTTGCTGTACGCCATTCAAGATAACATATTTCTTAAGCAAACATGAATAGCAAAGTGACGCACTGGAGACACTAATTTCATGTGAATAATACATTAATATGTTTTCCTTCCATTTCACTTGATTATTCTGTCAGTAACTGTCTGAGCTTTCCTCAGTTGATAGTAATTCAATGTATTAAAATACTACTGAAGCAAAAAAGAAAAATTATTCATTTGATAATCACTTGCCATTCTTGCATATTAGTAGAACACTACCATAAAAGATAATGGCTAAGCGGTTCTAGAAACCTAACTCAAATAATAGATGTCAATAGCTTTAGATACACTGAAATTTTTTCCCAATTGGATCAACTAAACCCAAACAATGATCCAGGACAAAAGGTAAAATTACAAAATTAATCCTAAATCCTAATAATAAATTTCTAAGAATTGGAGCAGAAGTCATGTGTTTATGGATAGAAACACCTTAGTCCATTCTAACAGATAACAATCTCGAATAGCATTTTAAATTGATAGAAAAGATCCATAAGCCGATTTCAAATGGTCTGAGCCAACACGGGTTGTCATTTTTGTTGGATAGAAACAGATGCATAGATAAGTTTTGAATCTTACACAAAAAAGAACATGGCAGATTCTGAATGTGGAGTTGCCTGCCACAAGAACATAAATAACGTTGGCAAAAAGATATCTGGCTGCTTGATGGCAGCCCACAACTGCAATACGCCTTGCTTAGAGCTCTGTAGGAAGCCTGAATTACTACTTGACAAACTATGTGCTGTAGCAGAAGCCAAAGAATGTTCTTTTACAAGAAGAGCTACAGCTGATGTCATCAGTGGAAGGAAAGCAGTGACTCCAAAAACAAATCTGTTATCATTGAAGATAGTAACAAATGATAAAGTGGATATGCATAGAATTTAAATCCAAACCAAGCAGACAGAAATTGCACAAACCTTACTCCATATGCATCCACTAGTGAACCACTGAAATATGCACTCACAATCCCCCCAAAGGCCGAAGATCCCCAACATAAAGACTGAAGGGATCCTGAGGTGCTCTGTGACTCTCCACGAGCCCTTTCAACAACCATAGAATCAACCACCTTTAAGGCATGTTTCAGTCATTAAATAATTCCCTTTAGCACAAAATACACTAACACAAGGGCTTAGGAAAGAAAAATACTATGTGGTTGAACTTTAGATAATAAAAAAAATGGAACATAATGGCTGCATATCAAGACATAGATTAAGTACACTCAAGAGCTAAAAACACTTACAACATCAGAAAAGGCAACTGAAAGGGATCCAAGAAGAATACAAAGTCCAGCACTATATTTGCTGTCAACAAAAATAGCCATTAAGCTCCATGAAAGTGCCCCAAGAATCCCAGATAAAAATAGATATGATCTCCTTCGGTAGCCAAAAAGTGGGAATGAGTCACTGCATTCAGGTGGTTATTAATCAGATATGTCAGAAGATGGTGAAGAAATACTGGAACTTAATGCACAATGAACACTACCCACCTAATAAATCCATAAAGAGGCTTGACCAACCACGGCAAAGAAGATAGACCAGTTATAATTGCTGTCTAAATCAGATTGGAAGAGTCAATCTATACGTGAAAAATGACTAATTTGTAGTAATTAAAATTATATAAAAAATAGAACAGCCAATTTTTAGGCTAATATCCAACAAAGAGCATTTGCAGATCATACAAAGAAAGGACATAAATACACTTAGGAATATCTACACTGAGGAAAAGGAAAATCCAAGTGATAAAGCTCCATGAAATTTTGATTGCAAAGAAACCTGTTCCATTTTGAAAATATAACAAGTTGGCTTACCTCTGCCGGATCAAGATGGAGATCGTCCTTCAAATAAAAGCTTACAGCAAGCCTTGCAAGGCCTAAAACCCCTTGTACAAAATACACAATTGCAACTGCCAAGTTGTCAGGGGTCATATCCACCCCAAAACATGTTAATCTGCTAGCCATGGATGGGCTTTTCAGAGGATTTTTAGCATTGGAGAAATATTCCTCTCCTGTAATCTGGCCAGATAATTTTTCTTCTTTAACTGAAACTAACTTATTCCTTGATCTGGAAGTTCCTACAATAAACACACCAAGATACCAAAAGTTTTAGAACAATCAAAATGCATACTGAGATTCTTCCAAGTAGAGTTAAACAAGCCCACGTAGGACAATCTTTTCAAACTGAATAACTAATGAAAATCATCTTACTGTATAGTGCATACGTTATATAGAACAACAAACTCACTAGGAATTTCAACAAAAAAAAAGTACGGATTCCCAACGTTTGCACTGACAAGTGGAAGTTTTAATTTACATTTTGTCTCAGTTCCACCCAATACTTTACTGAACACGATGAGAATGTTCAATTAGTCAATAGCAGGGTCAGAAGAGTTCAACTCAAGCCTATCAGCCATTCAGATACAGTAACTTAGAAAAAAAAAATACGATCTAACTGTGCAAACAAAACGAAAATAGCGATCTTGAAGTACCGGCTCTTGAAACAAGGAAAACTCGAGGTTCAAAAAAGGGGGCGTTTTCATATATGGTTACAGATCTAGTCTGTAATGAAACAATTGGATCGCTATCAACGGGTGGGTGGTCGTTACAGAGAAAAAACTCACTAACGCCACGGTCGGATGAGGACGTCTCGACCTCAGCACGATCGGGCTCGAGAGGACGCAGCGCCGCTTCTTCATCCTCGTATCCCTTGAATCCGCCGCCAGCGTCCTTCCGGCGGAGCGGCGAAGTGGTCGGGGCTGCGGAAGTCGACGCCATTCCGTAGCCCTCTGGGGATCGGCGTCGGGATCTCCGGCGGGTGCGCTGGGCGGCAGCGACTCGGCGGCGAGCGACGGAGAAGTGGCGCCGTGGCAGGGAAAGGGAAAGAGGATTAAGAGCACAGTTCGCGGAATTTAATAAGAGGGAACAAGCCATCCCTCTATTCCAGAAGCGGGTCGGTTCACATGTCCTCATTTAACTCTACTGCCATTTTGTTTGTTTTTTCATGTGAGTATAGAGTGATCCGTGTGGCGAATTAAAAAACCATACATTTTATTTGATTGTTCTTTTTTACTAATTGTTTTTTTTTAAATATTCGAGGAGGATCACTTTTTATTTTAAAGTAAAATCTGATAATGTATTTAGGTAGGTAAAAGTACTCTATTAATATATAATAAAAAAATTACATAGTATACTATTATTATTCTTTCTCATCTACAACTACCAAACCATTTTTTTTTTATGGATAGGCAAATGATATTACCTGATTTTGCACTATCATTGGAATGTATTATTGGAGTTTGCTTAACATCGAATTCCAATTCACAATTGTTAAGCTCTTTGGAGAGCAAATGCTACTTATGCCCCGCAATCGGCGAGGGATATCAATGTTACTTTAAAATGGAAAATTTAAAAATAACAAACCTCAATAGTACAGTAAAACTCCGTTTGATATGTATGATAGGATATGATTAGAATAGCATTAAAGGTAGGATAAATAATCCCTCTTGAGGTCAAAGTATTATGAATCCTACATCTAATCATCCATAATCCTACTTCTAATCAACTCTACCAAATGCTTGATTAAAATTTTTTTAAAAATATAATAATAAACAATCTTTGAAATAAACGGTAAACTATTAATATTATTCAAACTAATTAAATTATATCCATTTAAATTTGAAAATCCCATATTAATGTGGAATTCTAGTCTTTCCGACATAAATTGGAGCGAATTCATCATCCCCAGCAGAGGCGGATTTACAAGGGGGCTTGGGGGGGCCATGAAACCCCCCCCCCCCCAAATCTCCATGTAAATCCTCCCTATATATACATGGTTGTATTATATATACTAGAATATATATATAATATTAATTAGAATGGTGAAGGAGTAATGATGAAATTAATTTTCCTTTTGAATATATTTTAATATAGTTGATGAATGATATACTTATTAAATATGCTATATAATTTAAGAGAAAAATATTTCTTTTGGAAGTTTTTTAATTTACCTAATAGGAATTATGTTGAAAAAAAAATTAAATTTAACAAAAGAAAACTACAAATCATTAATTATATACAAATATTATTAGTAATAATATTATTAGTTTATTACTATATAGAAATCTTTTCTAATTTATGATATAGGTATTTTCTCTCCTATGGC